>NC_092046.1:970160-1285214 GCF_003086295.3 Arachis hypogaea
AAAACACTTATGCTCCAATGATGATCATTATGAGAGATACTAATGCATTCAAACAAGAATCTGAACATATATATATATATATATTACTGAATTTAAACCTTGAATAACTCCTGGGAAAATCATAACTGCATAACAACCAAGTGCAAGGAATTGTATGATCCATTTGTAGCCTATCCTGAATAAAAATAGCAAATCAGAATGCATCGAAAACTTGTTATTTTAAAATATCCATGTCAAACAAACAAACAAACATTACAAAATATAGGTAATTAGTTAAACTCTCAAGTCTCAACCTAGCATTTTAACCATTACTTGTTAGCTATCAATTCACAATATTATAATTCCTAACAAGTATGAACTACTAAGTCAATGGAACTGCACAATAATCACTCATTCTAAGCAGAACCTGTGAAGTGTGAACTTATGAATACCATAACCTACTGAAAATAAGCGAACAAGACAAAAACCAATCATGCAAATTATAAAAAGTTTATAACGCTAATCAATACTCTAGTTCTGCCTTGGTACTCCATATGATAATACAAGCCTCGAAAACTTATGCTTATGGAAATCTCACAGTTCCAAATCTCAGTTTTCCTGCATATATGCTTCCAAGTATACAAACTCCCAAATCATGGAGACAAAATGCTTAAACATCATGCCAATTTTCCTTTTTCTTTTTTGATTTTTTGTTCAACACATGGACACAAATCCACTAGATCAATTCATTGACATGGACACACATTTAGTGATATAATTCCATACCCTTTAGATAGCAATTGCAACATATAACAGAGAAACAAGCACAATGGCTTTTCTCACCAAGGGAAACCTATCTACATCAATCAAACGTCACCATCACCACATCCTATCATTAACAATGCCAACCAACAAACCATTAAAATCTTAAATCCCTTTCAATCATTGGACTTAAGATGTTTATAGTTCCACATATGACCAACAGGATCAGCTACTATATCATTTTTTCTTTCAAATTATCGCCATTTCTTCAACTCATAAACCACATCCATAGACAATTCATCAAAATTCAAGTCCTTTTCAATGCAAATTCTACATATAACCAAACAAAAACACACACAAACAAAACAATAGATTAGATTAAGATTTGAGAATCATACCCAAGGTATGCCAGCATCGTCAAGAAAAGCCTTGTCAATAGAAATGTTTCAGATGCAACATGCCTAACTTCCTCACCAATTGAAGAAGACGAAAACTTTCTACCACCACCACCACCACCGCGACGATCACCATCGACGGTTCTGATTTCATTTCCATTTCCCTTGCCATTGCCACCACCACCACCATCGGAGATCGAAGGAAACGAATCCTCACTCGCATTGCGCCTTCTCCTCTTCTGACCACCGTTGTTGAAGCTCGACGCCTTTGGAATGTTTGGCTTGGAGGGCATAACGGTCTTTACGTTGGTGACGTCATCTAAAGAAGAAGAAGAAGATGCTGATGAAGAACGTTGAAGGAGCCTTGCAGAAGCGTCATCGGTTTCAATTCCTTTCACCACCATTATTGTTGTTGCATTAACAGATGAAGAAGAAGAAGAAGAAGAAGAATGAGTGCGACTTGGAATTGAAGAAATGGAAAATGGAGGTGAATGATCCAAAGCAATTGCACCCCTTTTGTTCTTCATAGATATCGGAAGAAGCGTCTTAGATGCCATTTTTATTTTTTTGGCTTTGTCTTTTCTATTTTTGGAGGGTTTATTTTTTGAAATTTTGTTTGGTTCGATTTGGGAATAATAATAATAATAATAATTTAAAAAGAAGGGTTTTTACTTTTTTAGTCACCAAAAAACAGAGAATATGGAATTTTGAGGATAAGAGGAAGTTGGGACAACTGTTAATTGGGACAGTTGGGTTGTGAAATTGAGAGAGAAATTTTAGGGTTCTGGGAAATTGGGGATTCAGAAGAATGAAGAAGGAAGAAGAAGGTGCTTACTTTGTTGATTGGATTTCATAGCTGCAAATGTGGGGTCCACTTAAGTTTTTGAGTAAAAGACAACTGTAACAGATAACTACCAATTTTTGAGCTCTAATTTTTTTTGAATTATTCTTCACATACAAGTTATTTACACATACAAGTTTATACAAGTCATTTATATTATATTATTTAAAAATTTTTGGTGTATATGTATTGATAAGTTTTGTATAATTCAAAATTCTTCTTTTTCTTTCTTGCATTATAAAAATGAATTTTATTAAGTTAGGGTTAACTTATATAAACTTGTATGTCAAAAAGACTTGTATGTGTAGCAAGTCTCATTTTTTTAGGATAAAATATATTTTTTGTCCTAAAATTTTAAAAAAAAATTTAAAAATATTTTTAAATTTTATTTTATTTCAATTTTGTCTCAAAAGTTTTTTATTTGCATCAAATATACTCCTACTGGTTAAATTTTTAAAAAAATTAAGATTAATTTAACAATAATATATAAAAATTATGCTTGATTTGCTTGTATTGAGAGTTGTTCTTATGAAATTGTTGTTAAATTGGTCTTAAATTTTTTGAAAAATTAGCTGTTATGAGTATATTTGATGCAAATCGAAAACTTTTGGGATAAAATTAAAACAAAATAAACCTTAGGAATATTTTTAAAACTTTTATCAAATTTCAGGAACAAAAAATATACTTTATTTTTTTTATTAAAAAAATTGCGTTAATAATTTCTTCTCCTTTAATATTCTAGAAATTGTAAAATAGGATGTATTGGAAATTCTAAAAAATTACACAAATATCAATTTATATGATGTTTGCATTAGTTGATGACTATTTCAATTTTTTACTTAAAAGCTTCTTATTATGTGGTTGAATTATTCTTTTTCAACTTTGATGTCTTGTAATTTTTATGTTGTTTTAAAAATTGATATTGAACTTTCAAAATTATATTGATAAATTTGTGCTTTTTATTACTCTTATCGTAGATATAACTTCATACTATTATTATTATGAAACATTAAGTTTGAGAACTTAAATGATAAAATATTATACAAAATAATTTATAAAGTGAGCATTTTTTTTTTCGTGTGAGAAGTGAACATTTATTTCAAAGTCCTTCGCCCATACGCTTTAATAACATGATTAAAATATTAAATAATTTATAAATAGACTTAGATATCCAATAATAATTTATAACATATTTGCAAGAAACATGTATGGATAAAATCATAAAATACAGCTTGGCCTTTGCTTATAGGAGCATGCATCTGTCTGTGCATTGATCCATAGCAGTTTGCAAGCTGGAATTGCTTATTTGTTTTTTTTGTTTCTATTAGGCCTCACCCTTGATTTTATCTATCTATATAATTTTACATTCATGTTAATAATTATCAAAAAATAACTATTAAATTAGTTATTTATATAAAATATTTATTAGAATATAAAATATATATTAAAAAATAATTAAACAACATATATATTTATATATATAAGTATATTAGTTATTAATTTGGGTAAATTACCAAAAATACATTCGAATAATTTTATCGTTGACAAAAATGTGTCTGAATTTTGCTATCAACAAAAATGCTCTTAAATAATTTAAAAATGTGACAAAAATATGCAACATTAAATATGTATTTCTCAAAAGATGCTTTAGAGATTGAATTTTGATACGATTTTTTACAAATATATTAGTTATTAATTTAGAATAATTGTTATTTTATATTATTTTAGGATGGTTTAGTCAAATATATCATTAGAAACATTATTGGATATAGTTCATGGATATAGTTCATGAATTGTTATTCTTATTGTGTAAAATTAAGATACTATTACGTTAGTACTGATTAATTTTATGTCTTTTTATTAGTTATTTTTAAAATTTAAGATTTAATTATTCTTAAAATGTTAATAAAGATATATATTTTAATTTTGATTATAGATTTTTGATTATTTTATATTATTTATTTACATAGGACCGATTTTATTGATTCATTCAATTAATTATCAATAAATTAATAGTATGACCGATTCAATCACTGATTTAATTATGTCAACTATGATTTCAATAGCATATTTGATTTTTCATTTAGTAGTTTCAAAATGAAAACACAAACTAAAGAGTAAAGACATGTTAGCTCTTATCAATATATATATATATATATTTTTTTTTTTTTTGACGTATCAATAATTCAAGTAGAAGCATTAACACTATAAATTCGGCATTTTTTGGGTCAGTCAAAATGGGCCTATCCAAAATTGTTAATTATGACGTTTTTGGTCAGGAGGCGCAGTGATTGTTAATTGTTTAAACTTACTGTTGGGCCTATCCAAAATTTTGCTTTCTTAACAAAAAAGGAAACAGAGGCATTAGTTTCTTTAGGAAGGGTAAAGAAGTAAACTCAAGTTATTAGTTAGGATAATACTAGAATTTCACGTATTTTAATTAATTAATAAATTAATTTGTAATGAAAGGGTCCATTTTCCCTAACCTTGCGAAAAACCGGATTAAAGCCTCTCACAACTAGTCCCAGCTCTCGCCGTCACCGCCTGCGCCTCTCCGGTTTGCCGCCGCATCCGCTGCCGCGCTCGTTTCTCGTTCTTCTGTTCTGTATGCAAGATTCGAATCTGTTTCTGTGCTGCTTCCGTTCTTCCACTTCCGTACGCTGCTCTGCTTCCTCTTTTTTGCTACTTAGCTTTTAGCTGATAATGATTGTGTTGTTGCTTCTGCTATAAGTGAATCTTTGCAGTGCATTATTGAATTGTAGCTGCTATAAGTGTTGTTGTTGCTTCTAATTTAGTTATTTATTGTTGCTGCTGCTGCCGCTGATAATTTTATTTATACCAATTCCTATGAATCTGAACTTGTTCTAAAGGTTAAACTATGTATGCTTGTTAAAGAAAATTGGATTATGCATTGATAATAGAGCCAAGAAGTAGTATATTTGGAACATTAGGCAAGAAAAGAAACAAAAAATCATTGAATTATTTAGCAATAGCTTAGTGTCAGCATAAGATTTTGTATTGTATGATTATCGTTGAAGCACGTTTTCTGGTGTAAAGCCAAAAATTGAGGTTGTACAAACTTTTGATTCATTCTATAGATGGTGTTATGGCAATTGAGTATGATCAAGTTTTGCTGTTAGATTGCTGTATTAGAACTAATACTACATACCAGAATATCTTTAACTTGCAGTGTGCAATTTGATATTTATTTCTTCTTGCCATGTTTGATGTCTAGTGTCTAGTCCAGTTTTCGGAAGCTTGGTTTCCCCAACCAGCTACTCTTAATACCTGGTGATTTGTGTGTCTCTCTCTCTGCCACAGTTTTTGTTGTCGGAACAAAACGGAGTTTTGTTGTTGATGTTGCTCAATATTAATCTTCCATGTGGTTTAGCTTCAAGTTCCCCATCACCAAGTTCACTCACAGCTCCAAGTTCAAATTCAAGTTTGCTTCAACTGCTGCACTTGCACACTTCAATGTTTCACACACCGATTTCAGTGAAAGTGAGGATTATTCTTCTTCTTCATCTTCTTCTTATTGTAGCAGCAATAACATCACCAACGACAACATAAAAGAAGAAAGTTTTCACATTGTGAAAAGTTTGCAGAACGATCCTTCTCTTGCTTTTTCACTCTTCACTCAACTGAAGCAACAACAGTTTGTGGGGTTCCCTGAGAACATTTCAACCTATGCAGCAATCATCAGGATTTTCTGCTACTGGGGCTTGAATAGAAGGTTGGATTCCGTGTTCCATGATCTTATTGCACTGTCTAAACAGCACCCTTCATTTGAAATCCATGACTTGTTTGAGTTACTATTGGATGATGGTGCTGTTAATGGTGGGAATCACAATTACATGCTTAGAGCAATTGATGTGTATGTTAAAGCTTGTGTTGTTCTTAAAATGTTTGACGAGGCCACTGATTTCTTGTTCCGAACTAGGAGGCGCGGTGTTGTGCCGAATATCCTTACTTGTAACTTTCTTATAAATAGGATGGTTGAGAATGGTAAGGTTGATATGGCGTTGGCAATTTATAGACAACTCAAGAGACTTGGTTTGTGTCCTAACCATTACACTTATGGTATTGTGATAAAGGCATTCTGTAAGAAGTGTGAACTGGAAGAGGCAGCTTATGTGTTCAAGGAGATGGAAGAAGCCGGGGTAAGGCCTCATTCGTATTGTTACACGGCTTATATTGAGGGGCTTTGCAAGAATATGAGGTCCACTTTGGGATATGCCATCCTCCAAGCATGTAGAAGGGAGAATGTCCCTGTAGACCTTTATGCTTACATAGTCGTTGTCCGGGGGTTTTGTAGTGAGATGAAGTTGGATGAAGCCGAGAGTGTGTATTTAGATATGGAAAAGAAGGGGTTGGTTTGTCAGGTGGATGTTTATTCACCATTGATCTATGGGTACTGTAAAAGTCATAATCTGCTTAAAGCTTTAGCCCTACATGAAGCCATGCTTTCAAGAGGTATAAAAACGAATTGTGTGATTGTTAGCTACATCCTCCAGTGCTTGGTTGAGATGGGCCTTACTATGGAGGTGGTTGAGCTGTTCAAAGAATTGAAGGAATCAGGCATGTTTCTTGATGGGGTGGCCTACAACATTGTATTCAGTGCTTTGTGTAAGTTGGAGAAAGTGGACGATGCAGTGGACATGGTGGAAGACATGAAAGCTAAGCGTATGGTTTTAGATATTAAGCACTATACAACCCTTATAAATGGATATTTCCTTCGGGGTAAACTTGTTGATGCCTTTGCTATGTTCAAAGAAATGAAAGAGAAAGGTTTGAAGCCTGATATTGTCACATATAATGTAATTGCTGCTGGTTTGTCTAGAAACGGCCAGGCTCATGATGCAATTGACCTTTTGGACTATATGGAGACTCAAGGTGTGAAGCCAAACTCCATTACACACAAGATGATCATCGAAGGTTTATGTTCAGCGGGGAAGGTAGTGGAAGCCGAGGCATATTTTAACAGCTTGGAAGATAGGAGCATTGAAGTCTATTCCGCCATGGTGAATGGCTACTGTGAAGCAAACCTTATCGGAAAATCCTATGAACTATTCCTTAATCTGTCAAACCAAGGAGATATTTCTAAAGAAGGTTCCTGTTTTAAGCTACTTGATAAACTCTGCATGGCAGGTGACATCCACAAAGCTATTATGCTGCTAGACACAATGTTGGCTCTTAACGTGGAACCTAGCAAAATAATGTATTCTAAAGTAATAGCTGCTATGTGCCATGATGGGAAATTGGAACATGCTCGTTCTTTGTTTGATTTTTTCATCAAGAAAGGATTTATGCCTGATGTAATAACTTACACAATTATGATAAATACATATTGTAGGATGAACTACTTGCAAGAGGCCCATGAACTCTTTGAGGATATGAAGAGAAAAGGGATAAAACCTGATGTCCTTACGTATACAGTTCTACTTGATGGGAACTTGAAAGCAAATTTAAGAAGGCATTTCTTGTCTCCAAGTGGAAAAAGAACATGGGACGTTTCTTCTCTCTGGAAAGAGATGCAGCAAATGGAAATAACTCCAGATGTTGTTAGTTACACTGTGTTGATTGATGGTCAAATAAGGGCGGCTAACTTTCAAGATGCCATTAGCCTCTTCGATGAAATGGTTGACAGAGGATTACAACCAGATACTGTAACATATAGTGCTATGATTTCTGGCTTTTGTATCCGAGGGCACATGGAGAAAGCTGATACACTGCTTAAGGAAATGTCTTCCAAAGGAATGACACCAGGATCTGATCTCATCTTGGCTTTTGAACGTGGTATTGTGAAAGCTAGAAAGGTTCAATTTCGAAAGTAATCAATCAGTATAGACGGTTTGAGCTTCGGTTTGTCCGAAGTCTTAAAGTATATCAAGTAAATACCCAAAGGTGAAGTAAAGTCCAAGATGCTGTTAAGTAATTTGTGAAGACTTACTGAATTATAGTTGTTTGATTATTGACCAAGAGATTGTGTTTGCTTATACAGGTTTGAAAGAGAAAAGCCTTGTGATTTGATTACTAGGAAGTTGTTGTGCATAGGTATGGATCTACAGTATATGAGTTAGAATGACATGTAATTATGAAACAATTGACACAGTGTTTTGTGCAGTACATCGTTCACAGAAAATTCTTAAGAAAGTTGCAGTCAAAGTTGAATCAGGTGAAGACTAATGCAAATGTGTTTCTTCAGGTAATTGATTAGTCTACTTTTCATTTGGGAGTATAAGGTTTCTCCTTTAATAACCGAAACTACAGTGACCACAGAATTTTGTACTACTTTTTTACAATAAATTGACTATGGACTTTCCTCCATAAGTAGAGAGGCTGTTTTGATATTTGAACTTGTGATCTAGACAAAAACTTTACCACTCCACCCAAGATTATTGGAAAGTATTAGGAATATATAAATCTTCAAGAAAAAAGAAAAGAAAATTGCATTTAACTTGTTTAGTCCTTGGCAACTTTCATCTGCACTTCCAAAATTTTATGTTTACCTCAAGAAGTTGTTTGGCCCCTTGTATCTGGTGCTATTATTAAGTGTAAAGCCAAAGTTGAGCTTTCTCAATAGGAACTATGAAGATTAGTGCATTATCTAATTTCATTATATCTCTACTCTTTTTCCTTTGTCAATTAGAGATTCCTTGTGCACCCTATCTAACACCTTGTTTTTATCCTTTTGTTACTAGCAAACTATTATAGCATCTAACTAAAAAGGCTCATCAATTAACGGCTTAGCTGCAGTCAACGTTATCTCTCACCCATTATCACATGCTAATTTTTATGATAACAAATTTTCCCTTGGATGAGTTCCTTGTGTAATTTTAATCAACTGTATAAAAAGGAGACACCTTTTCTTCATATGGCATTTGGGTCTACCGAGTTTAAAGTGCTAGTAAGGATGTTTGTGATTACACTCGGATCTATAGATCTATAGATATGTGTTTGTCAGTAATAGCTTCCCATGCTTTTCGTTCCTTGCTTTAATATTGAAGTTTGAATCCCATGCAAACACAGTTCAAAGTTCAAACTCCTAACCAAATTAAGCTATTGATTTCGAAAATATCTAAAATGAGTAGCCTAACTTTATGTTGTTTGACGGAGTATTAAAATGAAAGTTAATGTAAACATTTTGTTGGATCTCTTGACATGACCAAAAACCATAAAGTCATCTGGATCATTGTACAAAATATTATTGCTTACTACCAAAAAGCCATTAATTACCATATTTAAAACTTGTTTTATTTCGATACTTTGTTATTTTCTTTTGCAGGCTTGTGTTGTATTTTCCTTAAAACAATGGTCCAAGACCATTTGTTGCTGTAGTTACTGATTTCGCTGGATTATCAGGTATTCAGGTATGTAATGTACATGTACATGCTGCATTTTCAAAAGTGCTTTTTGTTCTGTGTGAAATGGAAAGATTGGCTCACCTTATCAATACTTATATTGAACACAACACGTGGAAACCAATTAAAATCAGTAGGAATGATCCTAATTTACCTCACTTGTGCTTTTCAAATGATATTATTATGTTTGTCATGGTCACTTATGAGCAAGTTAACATCATCAAAAGTATGCTAGAGATTGTTCTGCAATGGTTCTATTAAGAAAAATTAATTCAAAGTCAGTCTTGCATTTTCTTTTTCTAGTCAGCTAAGACAAGATTTGAGCGCTCGAGACTAGAAGCTCAAGCACCTTAAGGATTATTTTACCAAGGAGATTTTAAACCATGGCTAGACACGGTAGGAACCTTATTTCTCTCTTGCGTGCTGTCGTCGTCGAGAATAATACCAAATTACTAGTCCTCTTCTTAAAATTGCACTGCAGGATCATATCTTTGGCTAAGGACTATGTTAGATATCACAAGGGAAGTTTCATTTTGGCTTGGATGTAAATTTAGGATCTTGTTTGGTAACCAAAGCAAAGCTGTGGAGTATTTCTTAGGGCTTGTGTATTTTTGTAGAAACATGGACCATAGGTCTTGTGGTGACGCCGCGAGTAATCTAGGGCTACGCAGTGTCTCGTCTGGCTATAAGGGAATTAGCCGACGACGGTGAGTTGTAGGTGGATGCAAACCTTATGCCGGGAAGCTAACATGCGCGTGGACGAGTTGGCTAGTTTAGGTCATGGTCTGCCTAAATGTATCTCCATTTTCGGAGTAATTTTTTGTTGTTAGTAACCATGGAAGAGCAGTTGTTCCACCCTTTCTTTTTCCCCACATAATTTATGAGTATTATGTAGGTTTCACCCACATTTTTTATGGTCATTATTCCTTTTTTTTTTTTTTAAACCAAAGATATGAGTCTCGAACCCGCAACTTCTTAATTGAGTATGGAGAGACTATGCCATTTGAGCAATTACTCATTGACTATGGTCATTATTCCTTGCGAAGGAAGAATCACTCTCTCTTGACGAGTGTACAATAAATTTTCCATAACATTCTTAGGAATAATATATATGCTTAAAATTTGTAATGTGATTTACTTCATTCTTTTGTCAAATATTATTTATTTATTTATCTTTGTTGTATCTAAGTAGTGACTAAACATTTTAATATTTTGTTCCATCAATATCCATCAAGTCAATATTTAAAATTCAAGTAATGCAAGACATACATTTGGTTTTTAACCAAATCTCCAACTAAATTTTGCTTTTCAATACTATGGCACTTGATGAATATAATGGATCAAAATTAAATAATTAATTATGTTCTCATTTTAGCTTATACAAGAAAAAATAAAATAAAATTTCAAAGCTATGTAGGAAATTCATTCTATTAAAAAAAGAATTCCCATCTCTATATCGTACAATATATATAAAGATTAGAAAAATTTTAGCCAAAAAAGGAAAAAGAAGAAAAGGAAAAAGAGAAAGGATATATTTACATATATAAAGATCATTGTCATACACTCAAGTATTGTTTTTAGCGTCTGCCGAAAGAGATCAATCATTGACTTTGACTCAAATGCTTTATTATCTTTTTTGTAAGCACTAATTGCTACTAGTGGCATAACTCTTCCATGATCATGCATTGGTGGTTTAGTGGTTATATATTTAACCTAAAAAAAAGTGGGAAAAAAAATCTAATTAAGTTGTGTATGATTTTGATAAATCATTCTCATCAAACTTGGGGAGTTAGGGTTACATCTGGATGCCACATAAATGAGATATGAAAGCATATTTCATAGTCAAATATATAAAGTAATTTAGGCAACTAATTTGGTACTTTTACTTCTTACAATTGATAACACCGTAACACTTTAAAATGCTACAACTTAAGTTAGAAGAATTCCTAATATAAGAAAAATAATTATAACGTTGAGAATATGTTATGAATTAGGTTAAAAAGTGCTAGTTCAAAGGAAAGAGAAAGATTTTAAAAGGTTAAATCTCATTCATGAGTTTTATTATTTGGAGACTTTTGTCAACGTTCCAAGATCTTCCAAACTCTTCATTTTCAAGTTTTCCAAATTCGAAATTTTGAGTTTTTAATTTAATTTAAATTTTTATCTCTAATATATAGGTTATTACTTATTAGTTTACAATTTTTTACCATTTAAGTGTTTATTGCTAATGCAATAAAGAATAAAATTGTAAAAATATATAATAAGCTTTTCAAATCCATCTTCCTTACCTATTTTAAACTTGTGAACAAGAGGAGATATAAAAACCTTAAACAATGTATATGCATAACATTGTATATACATTACCATAGTATTAGAATTTAGAAGAGATGGTTCATAACAATGTCTTGAAAATGAAATTACTAAGTGCTTCACATTTTTTTTTCTTCATAAATTAAAGTGTATGAAAAACCAAACCTTACGTACATGAAAGGGCCAATTTTTTTTTATAATGATTAAATATGTGTAATACGTTATTATTAGAAGTTTGGGTATTTTTGTTTGATATGGAGTTATTTTTTTAATTGATATTAATCAAATCGAAAGGTTCAATTTGTACTTTTAAAATTTTTTATTTTTAAAAACAAAAATCGAAAAATTCAATTTCAATGCTAAATTTTTTAAAGTTTAAAAAATGTAAATCAGACAATTCAATTCGATTTGTACGGCTTTTAGAAATTATTGTGCAACTAAACAAGAAATCGGAGGCACCAATTTTGTTTCTTCTATATCATTAAAAAATACATCTCTTGACTCATTCTTTTATGTTACACACTACCAATATATATATAAATGCCTTTTTCAGTCAAAAGATTGTTAAGTTGTAAAGTGTAAGTATACAAGTACAAAGCTACTTCATTAACGGTTGAGTTTTAGAAATTTAACTTTATTAGTTTTGGATGATTTTCATAATTAATTAATCTATCTAAACATAATTAAAGCAGTCAAAAGATTGTCTACACTATTAGGTTTATTAGATGTATAATGAAAGTTTAAGGATGTGGACTTAAAAAGTAGAAACAACAGCTAGTTATTATTATTTAAGTGATTAATTGTTTCAATAATTTCTTTTAGATTCTCTCTACTTTGTTCTGATACAAAGTACTCAATTATAATCAAGAAATATGGCAAAAAAAAAAAAAGTTGAATAATCATGTGAAAAATATGCACTTCAAAACTATAAAAGCTAGACAATGCATGTGAGCTTTTTTTCCTCTTAAAATTATATATATTATATATTTTTTAGATGAAGCAAGTATTTTTTTAATATATATATTGGTCTCTTAAAATTGATTTTTTCATATATAGGACTTAAATGAAAGACTATTTACTAATGGATTAATCAGAGTGATAATTACCTGGACCTCTTAATATTATTGGTTGAAATGATTAGAAATGAAAAACCTTATTATTTTATGGTTTTTTTTTTTTTTATGTGAATAAAGTAACTACAAAAATAACTAATGAATTAATTTCCTGGATCCAACATGATTTACGCATATGTTTGTTTTTATTTAGAGTAAAATCACTTTAAACCACAGCAAAAAAATGTAGTCACCAAAAAAAAAAAAAACCACAGCAAAAATGTAATTAATTAATCTCATCACCTCTTAAAGCCAAAATTTGTCCATAAATCGCAAAACTATACTGCGATCTATGATTTATGAACAAAAAAAATTACAATTAATTTGTCAGCTCACTCGTCCGCTTAAACAAATG
Source organism: Arachis hypogaea (assembly GCF_003086295.3). Classification (NCBI taxonomy): domain Eukaryota; kingdom Viridiplantae; phylum Streptophyta; class Magnoliopsida; order Fabales; family Fabaceae; genus Arachis; species Arachis hypogaea. The sequence goes on from NC_092046.1 coordinate 983,276, forward strand.
TTAAGGGTTCAAATTTCGTCTTGTGTATATAGCAATTTATTGGCCAGGGATAAATTCTTAAATAAAGCTCAAATCTGCGACTAGAACTGGCAATGAGAAGGGTAGGGTAAGGTTTGGACTCTACCCTAATTCTACCCTCAGGTTGAAAATTTAATTAAAACATATCCTATTCTATCCACAGGTTGAGAATCTCTCAATCTTAACCCTATCCGCACCGTAAAGTTCTAAACTCTACCAATCTACCCTACCCTATCCGCAGAAATATCAATTTTTTTCAAAACAAATATAAAATTCAATCATTCCAAATTTCATACATATTAATAAAATAAAAAATAAAAAACTAAATTCAAATTAAAATTAAAAATATTAAAATATTAAAAAAATCTAACATAAAATTACATACATATTATTATTATTATAAATATACAATTACTCTAAATTACTAAATTAACTAACTAATTTAATGGTTGCTCACTTATTACAAGTTATTATATGAGGGAGGTTGTGGACTTAACTCTCACCTCTTTCACTGTATACCTAATTTTTATAGTGTATTATATATGGGGTGCGGATATGGTAGAATACGAATTTAGGATGTACCCTATCCTACCTTATCCGCAGACATACAAAAAAAATCCGTACACACCAAAAAATTGTAGAAATCTAAATAATATATGTAGTATTATTTAATTATCTTTGTTAGAGTTTAATTTCAATAACTAAATTATTTGGATTTATTTTAATAAATTCCTAGCAAAGCTATGGGTTTATTTATTTATTTATTAAAAGGACTAGAGCATATAACATCACAAAGTTCGAATAATAAAAATAGGATTTTGCTAAGTAGACAATGAAACATTTAAATAATGTAAATAATAGGCTAATTTTTTATCCCATTAAAGATTAAAAAAAAAAACACCCCAAATTAAGTTAAAAAAAATCTTTTTAACTCTACCATTCTAAATTTTAACTATCTCCTCCTTTTAACTCTAATTACACTTCTTTTTTATCCAAACTCCTCACCAGTGTCGTCATCTCCCGTTTTCACCAACTTCGAGTACTGTGTTAAGAATAAACATCTCATTTGCTTAGAGAATAAATATTTCATTTACATTCAAAACAAACATCTCATTTATGTGAAGAACCTATTTACTCTAAAAATAAACATCTCATTTGCATGAAAAATAAACATCCACATGCGTTATATAAAACTTTCACTGCATACCTTCTCACTGTGCGTGCAACATGTTGTGAGATTCATGGCGAAGATGGATGAAATGAAAATTCTACATGACTTTGAACAATACGTTGGCGTTGAGGTAGTTGTCATTGTTGTCAACAATGGTATTGAGCTGTAACAGTAAAGGCGAGGCTGCGGAGGGTGCACAGTTGGCACGCAGATGGGCAGCGCAAAAGATGACACACTGAGCGATCAGACGTTCGCGGAGATGCTTGAGCGGCGTCGGCAGGCGGATGGGGGGTCGGCTGGAGGCTGGACAGCGTCGACTAGAGTATCATATCGGAGAGAGGAAAAGTGAAGCGGCGCCGAGATACCTCTACAGGCTGAAAATGACAAATGGAGGTGGGAGATTAATTTAAATTGAGTGTGCTAATCTTTATTTATTAAATTTTAAAATTAAAAATAATTAATTAATAATTTAATTTATAATTTTAATTTTAATTTTTTTTACTCTATTGTTCATATTGTTTACTGATTTTATTGTCTACCTATATTTTTCTATAAAAATAATAGTCGAATTATAATGGGCGAATCAATTTTTATAACATACAGAAAATAATATACAGCAAAAAAAAAAAAAAAGATAAACACATGCACAGGATCATATTTTTGTGTAGATTTTATTTAATTTTATCACAAAGAAATAACAAATTTCATAATATATATAAATATAAGCACGGATAACTTAAAGTTCATATATTCATGATCACATGTGGTGCCACTCTTATATATCAAGTGAGATTTGCTTCTACTTTTTGGGAACCAAATGGAATTCAAAATGATTTTAGTTTTGGTTGATTGAGACTTTTGCTTCATGCAAATACATAATACACATTTGTTTGTTTCTTAGCTTCCTACCTTATAATAATAAAGTTTCATATATCAAAAGATAATAAAGTATTAAAGTGGGGCAACTTGTTCATTTTCACCACAATATATATTTTCATCAAAAGTTATTCATAGAGTGTTGATGAATATATTTCTAAAATATATATATATATATATATATATATATATATATATATATATATATATATATATATGTGAAAAAAATACATTTGATTTGGCCTTTTTATTTGGACTGGCTTTAATTGCACCTTGTTGCTTTATTACATAAGAGATATTTAATTATCACTTTTTCTATATTTTTTTATTTTTTTACCTCCTTGTGCTTTGAATAATTTATGGTTTCAAAATATTATATATATATATTTATTTATTCTACCTTTACAAATTATTATATAAATAGAATAATTTTATGACATAATATCAAAATTTTAAATAATATTGATGAAAAGAAAGTAAATAAAAAATAAAAAAAATTAAACATGGCAAAAATTAAATCTTATCAAAACATGAATGAACATTAGTATTATTAAAAGTCAATCCCACAATTTGTGCAACATATGAAAAATATACATATACCACTTTATAAAACTCAAATAAACATTATTATTATTGGCTCAAATATCATTAGCACTATATGTTTTAATATTTTTATTGGTTGAGGAATCAACATGCCAGAGTATACAAGATATATATAATAAGATGATGAACAGTCACCAAATTGTTAAAGTGCTTGAAAGCAGAATCTAGATTTGCGGCTTATTGTGTTTGTGTGCATAATAAATGATGATTTTACATATTTATCTTTTCATTAATCAAATTATTATTTGATAACATGGAAATAATAATTATTGCGACATAGCATGTTGATATAGATCTTTTTCAACAAGGATAAGATAAATGGCGCCTCATTTGTTGGTTTTGGATGTCTTGAACCTTTTAAAATTTAAGTTTAATCATTTTATTAATCTCTATAATTTTATTAAATTTTTATATTATTCTTTAATTTTATAATTAGATTATTTTTAATATAAAAAATATTAAAATTAACTGAATATATATATATATATATATATATATATATATATTCGTAAATTGAAGGTATATATTTACAATTAAAAATTTAATTAGATTTTTTATCACATATTTTTTGAGATAAATATTAATTTTAATATTTTTGACATAAAAAAACTTAATTAATTACAAAATTAAAAATAATCTAAAAATTTAATTATATATATATATAAAGATCTAATTAAAAATTTGATGAAATTATCAGAACCAATAGAATAATTAACTTTAAAATTTATAAGACACATTTTTTTCTTTATTTTTTAGATAGTTGGATGAATATATAAATTTATAAGACAAAATTGTTTTTCTTTATTTCTTTATGGCTATTAATTTAGTAGTGGAAAAATAATATAATATAATTTTTTGTTTGTTTTTTAATTAGAAGTTAGTAAAAAATAATTCTTGTTGGAAAAGAAAACAAAATAGATATAAATGAAAATGTTCATTACTATTAGGAGTGATAACAAATCAAATTTCACTCTTAATAGACTATTTTTCAAGTATTAAATCTAGTTTGTTAGTAAAGTCTATAGTTTATTAAAATTAAAGTTTTGATATTTAAAAAAAAATAAATAAAACTATTCTTAATTAAAAAAAAATATATGCGACATAACAAATTTAATGTCTATAAATATCTAAATTTTTATAATATTTAAAATATACAAAATATTTATAATAAAATAAAAATAATAATATTTTTAATTATAAAAAATTATTTGTATATTTATTTATGTTTTAACAAGTCTAAATAAACTTAACAATTTAATAAGGTGGCGAATGAAGTAATAATAGGGGAAAAAATCTGTTCATACCCTGGCCCAATAAATAGGGCCCAGGATCCAAGCAAAGAAGCCCAACCCAAAGGGGTTGGCCCTCCCCCAGTACCAGCCTTCATCCCCAGAAGTCGGTACTGAACACGACCTGCTCCAAAGAAGTCGGATACGAGGGTTAGCTGGCAGATAACACTCATTCGAATGAGTAACTGCCCCTAGAAACTCTCTAACCACTTCATAGAGTCATATCTTAACCTCCCTAAGATATGGGAACCGTTATCCACCTAAAAAGGTGGCACTACTTCAGCGGTGGTTATTGGTTCACCACTATAAATACCCTGACATCCCTCAGGTATCACTAAGTCCAATACATTCTAAACTTGCTCACACCCTCGCTAACTTAGGCATTGGAGTGTCTTTGCAGGTACCACCCCCCATTCTTCCACACGTACAAGTCGGACGGAGGAACACCGAGTTTCAGGTCCACTCGATAGTCACCTCCCTCACGCGTTTGGGCCAACCAACGTCTTCCGGCCCACTAATCTCTGGTTACCCACCGTAACATTGGCGCCGTTGCCGGGGACCCGAGAGATTAACCAGTGATGGCGGAAAGATCCCCTGAAGAAGGTCATGTGGAGACAGATTCTGATCAAGAGAATTTGAACACTGGAAACAATGAAGCAGATCAGAACCTCCACCAGGAAGCCAATGACCAAAATAAGGAAGGCACCTCCGGAATTAAAAATCCGAAGGTGAACTCCTCGGAGGGGCGCGAATCAGAAAAAGAAGGACCCTCTCTCGCTAGTGAGCTTATGGGGTTAATCCATAGCCGCCTCGAGCAGCTAGAACAGGAGCGGGAACGACAAAGGGAAGCTGAAAAGAACCTAAAAGAGGAGATGGAGCGACGAAAAGAGTTAGAAAGAAAACTCTTAAAGTTAGAATCCTCCCTCAAAAGTCGGAATTCCCACGATGATAGAGAAGATTCTCCCTTAGGAGAGAAAGATCCGTTTAGCGAGGACATAATGAGGGCAAAAGTTCCAAGAAACTTTAGAAGCCCCGATATGGACCTCTACGATGGAACCACCGATCCAAAGCACCATCTGAGCAACTTTAAAAGTCGGATGTATCTGACCGACGCTTCTGACGCTACGCGATGCAAAGCTTTCCCGACAACCTTGTCAAAAGCAGCGATGAAGTGGTTCGACAGTCTCCCTCCGAGGTCAATTACCAGCTTTGAAGACCTCTCAAGAAAATTCTTGATGAGGTTCTCCATCCAGAAGGACAAAGTAAAACATGCACCGAGTCTCCTGGGAATAAAACAGGAGGCCGGGGAGTCCTTACGAGCCTATATGGAAAGGTTCAACAAAGCATGTTTGGAGATTCAAGACCTGCCCACAGAAGCAGTCATCATGGGGCTAGTCAATGGTCTTAGAGAAGGTCCCTTCTCACAGTCCATATCAAAAAGACACCCTGCCTCTTTAAATGATGTACAGGAAAGAGCTGAAAAATACATCAATATGGAAGAAAACGCTAGGCTAAGAGACCCGAGCTTGCGACTCGGACACCCTCCCCCAGCGAAAGAAAGGGAGAGGGAAGCGAAGAAGAAGGAAGAGCTCGGCCTCGATAGGTTAAGGAAATATCACTCTTATACTCCATTAAAAGTTCCTGTAGTGGACGTATACAGAGAAATTTGCAATACCGAAAGGCTGCCTCCCCCCAGACCCATTAAAAATAAAAAAGGGGGGAGCCGCGGGGATTACTGTGAGTACCATAAGATATACGGGCACTCTACAAACGACTGTTACGACCTTAAAAATGTGATAGAAAAGCTGGCCAGAGAAGGTCGGCTTGACAGATATCTCATAGAAAGGTCGGACGGCCATGGAAAAAGAAAGCGAGAAGATACGGATAGAAGAGACCCACCACCACAAACTCCGGAGAGACATATCCATATGATCTCAGGAGGGTTTGCGGGAGGGGGCTCACAAAATCCTCTCGTAAAAGACATCTCAAGAGAGTTTACCAGGTTGAAGAGGGGTCCTCCGACCTCCCAACCATTTCATTCACAAAGGAAGATGGGCGAGGAATAATCCCTGGGCACGACGACCCAGTGGTAATCACCATGATCCTGGCAAATGCCCATCTACACAGAACACTAGTAGACCAAGGAAGCTCAGCAGACATCCTCTTCAAGCCCGCTTTCGACAAACTAGGTTTAGATGAGAAAGAGTTAAGAGCTTACCCCGACACCTTGTACGGATTAGGGGACACGCCGATAAAGCCACTAGGATTTTTGCCCCTCCACACCACCTTTGGAAAGGGGGAAAAATCAAAGACTCTGAGTATAGACTTCATAGTCATCGACATGGGATCGGCCTATAATGCTTTAATCGGCAGGGCTACCCTTAATCGACTCGGAGCGGTGGTATCGACGCCCCACCTCTGCATGAAGTTTCCAACCTCGTCGGGGATAGCAACGGTGAGGGGAGATCAGAAGCTGGCAAGGAAGTGCTACAATGAAAGCCTAAACCTGAGAGGAAAAGGCAAAGAAGTCCACACAATAGAACTCGGGGGAGCAAGGGTTAAAGAAGAGCTGCGACCACAGCCCGGGGAAAAAACTGAGGAGATTCAGGTCGGCGAAGAGGAAGGAAAAAACACTCACATAGGAGCCAACCTAGGGGAAACCCTAAGACAAGGGTTGACTAAGCTTCTAAGAGATAACTCCGATCTCTTCGCCTGGAAGGCCTCCGACATGCCTGGGATAGATCCCGAGCTCATGTCTCACAAGCTCTCGGTCTACCCAGGGTCCCGACCTGTGCAACAAAGAAGACGCAAGCTCGGCCCAGAGCGAGCCCTAGTAGTAGAAGAGCAAGTGCAGGCACTCCTAGAAGCCGGCTTCATCAGAGAAGTCAAATACCCAACATGGCTAGCCAATGTAGTGCTAGTCAAAAAACAAAATGGTAAATGGAGAATGTGCGTCGACTACACCGACTTAAATAAGGCATGTCCCAAGGACCCTTATCCACTACCAAGCATTGACGCCCTAGTGGACTCTAGCTCGGGGTATCAATACCTGTCATTCATGGACGCCTACTCAGGGTATAACCAAATCCCGATGTATGAACCAGACCAGGAAAAAACATCATTCATCACGCCCAGAGCCAACTATTGCTACGTGGTCATGCCATTTGGATTGAAAAATGCAGGAGCCACATATCAGAGGCTGATGAATAAGGTGTTTGCCCCACACTTAGGGAGCTTAATGGAAGCATATGTCGACGATATGTTGGTAAAAACCAAGGAGGAAGTTGACCTCCTATCCGACCTCTCACAAGTCTTTGACACCCTAAGGTCGCACGGGATGAGACTAAATCCTGCAAAGTGCGCCTTCGCAGTGGAGGCAGGAAAATTTCTAGGATTCATGCTGACACAAAGAGGGATCGAAGCCAATCCCGACAAGTGTAGAGCTATCCTAGAGATGAAAAGCCCGACTTGTTTGAGAGAGGTCCAACAGCTGAATGGCCGACTAGCAGCTCTCTCCAGATTTTTGGCAGGATCAGCATTAAGATCCCTTCCACTGTTCTCCCTACTGAAAAAGGGGCACCAGTTTGAGTGGACTCCCGAATGCGAGGAGGCGTTCCAGGAGTTCAAAAAGTTTTTGAGCCAACCTCCTATCTTGACCCGACCTATAGCCGGAAAAGACCTCGTCCTATACCTATCCGTGGCAGACAAGGCTGTCTCAGCAGCCTTGATAAGAGAAGACGAGGTCAGTCAACACCCAATCTATTTCATCAGTAAAGTACTACAGGGCCCTGAGCTAAGGTATCACAAATTAGAAAAGTTTGCCTACTCCTTAGTAATAGCCTCTCGAAGGCTACGGCCTTACTTTCAGGCTCACACAATAAGAGTCCGCACGAACCAACCCATGAAGCAAATCCTCCAAAAGACGGATATTGCGGGAAGAATGGTCCAATGGGCAATAGAGCTCTCCGAGTTCGACTTGAAATACGAAACTCGGACGGCGATTAAAGCCCAGTGCCTCGCCGACTTCATTGAAGAATACGCAGGGGATCAAGAGGACAAACCGACTACTTGGGAACTCTACGTGGATGGATCCTCCAATAAAACAGGAAGCGGCGCAGGCATAATACTGGTAGATGAAAGGGGAACCCAGATAGAGGTTTCCCTCAAGTTTGAATTCCCAGCTTCAAATAATCAGGCAGAATACGAAGCCTTGATCGCAGGATTGAAGCTGGCAGAAGAAGTCGGCGCTACGAAGGTGAAGGTATACAGCGACTCCCAAGTGGCGACCTCCCAAATAAGTGGGGAATATCAGGCAAAAGACCCAACTATGAAAAGGTACTTGGAGAAAGCCTCGGAGCTCCTGGGGCGCTTTGCAGAAACCGAGGTAAAACACATAACTCGGGATCTAAACAGCAGAGCAGACGCCCTATCCAAGCTAGCAAGTACCAAGCCAGGAGGAAATAACAGAAGCTTGATCCAAGAGACTCTCCAGGAACCTTCGGTGGTAAAAATGGAAGACACACTAGAAGTCTTTGAAGTGGTCGGATTAAACCTCGGATGGATGAACCCCTTAGTCGAATACCTAAAATTCGACATCCTCCCTAAGGAGGAAAAAGAAGCCCAGAAAATCCGAAGGGAAGCACAACACTATACCCTGGTGAAAAATGTTCTCTACAGAAGGGGGATATCAACACCATTGTTAAAGTGTGTACCAACCTCAAAGACCACCGAGGTGTTGGAGGAGGTACATAGCGGAATCTGCGGGAACCATCTCGGAGCCAGGTCATTGGCCAGGAAAGTGATCCGAGCTGGATTCTACTGGCCAACCCTACAGAAAGATGCCACAGAATTTGTGAAAAAGTGCCAGCCATGTCAAATGCATGCAAATTTCCACGTGGCTCCCTCAGAAGAGCTCATTAGTATCACTTCTCCATGGCCCTTTGCAAAATGGGGAATGGATTTGTTAGGTCCTTTTTCCCAGGCGCCAGGACAAGTTAAATACCTAATAGTGGGAATAGATTACTTCACAAAGTGGATAGAAGCAGAACCACTGGCCACCATCACTGCACAAAGAAGCCGGAGGTTCCTCTACAAAAATATAATCACAAGGTATGGGATACCTTATTCCATTACCACAGATAACGGAACCCAGTTCACCGACTCCACCTTTAGAAGCCTGGTAGCCAGTATGAAAATTAAACACCAGTTCACCTCGGTGGAACACCCACAAGCCAATGGGCAAGCCGAAGCAGCCAACAAAGTCATTCTGGCAGGGCTGAAGAAAAGGTTACAAGAGGCGAAAGGAGCTTGGGCTGAAGAGCTCCAACAAGTACTATGGGCTTACAGAACAACCCCCCAATCCGCCACTGGAGAAACACCCTTCCGACTAGTCTATGGCGTAGAAGCCATGATCCCAATAGAGGTCAATGAGCAAAGCCCAAGAGTGATTTTCCACGACGAGATCAGGAATATACAGGGGCACAAAGAAGAGCTCGACTTGCTCCCTGAAGTCCGAGAAGAAGCTCAGATAAGAGAAGCAGCGTTGAAACAAAGGATGACTACAAGGTACAACAAAAAAGTCATTCGAAGGAGTTTCACCCCTGACGACTTAGTCTTAATCAGAAACGACATTGGAATCAATAAATCGGGGGAGGGAAAACTCGCTGCTAATTGGAAAGGACCATACAAAGTCAAAGAGGTCTTAGGAAAAGGCTATTATAAGGTGACCGACTTAGGCGGCACCGAGTTACCAAGGTCATGGCATGCTTGTAATATGAAAAGGTACTACAGTTAAAAGCGAACTCTACTCCCTGATGTACTCTTTTCCCAGCTTCATGATTTTTTCCCAGAATCAAAGGGTTTTTTCTGAAGAAGGGTTTTTAACGAGGCATCATAGTAGGGACTAAGGGAAATAAATTATCAAAAGCCCTTAGTAGCAACAAGGTACCTCCTCGATTAATAAAGATCTTTTTTCATCTTAAATATCTCTTTTAAATTCCCTTTTTTATTTTCTTTCTACGAAACGCGCCGATTTAAGCTCGACAAAACGTGAAAATCCCATGAACCGACCTAGATGGTCGTCAGGATAAAACGACAAGGTACAAGTCGGCGTAAAGAGGCTATAGAAGTCGATCATGATAAACTCGGGAGCCGTCCGACTCATAAGTCAGAATGCGAAACCGAGTAAAATTAAAATGAATCGCAAAAGTAGCCTAAGTCACGAAAAGCTCGATAGAACGAAATTGAGTACTAGGAATAACAAAAAGAGATAGGAGAAACTAAGAAAAATTGTGAGGCTGCCTTGAAGATCAAGGAGATTCAGAAAGGCAGGCAAGCCCCAAGGAAAGGTTTTTCTAGAAAAGATCAAAGAGTCAAAGGAACCACGAAAAGCATGCGCGCATAAGGTAACTCAAAACCCTTATCCAAAAGGGCATTTATTTAACGCTAAATTAAACCCTTATTAAAAAAAAGGGGCATTACTGTTTTGTTTACGGCCTTAAAAGGCCAAAAAATCGTTCAAAACATCAACAAATAAATATAAAGAATTTAAAAAGAGGGGCCCACAGGCCGGGCCCCAATAGCCAAAATCACTTTTTTAGAAGATCACCACCAGCAGAGTCAGGGGGAACGCCAGGAGCAGGAGTTGAAGAGGAAGTCGGGAGGATGGTAGAAGAACTCGGAGCGTCCTTAGAGCGAGGAGGGGACTCTACGATCCTCTGCCCCCGAGTCTTTAAATCAGACTCAGACTCCACTATGGGGACAGGAGGATCCACGATGGCACCATCAATAACAATCTTATCAGGGTCCAAAGGAGAAAGGTCCAAGTCAGGAGCAATAACTCCGACCTGTTCCTTGAAAATCCTCTAGGCCTCGTCAGCACCATCCGCAATAGAGTCCTCCAACTCGGTATAGGCCTTCCGAGCGTTCAGCAAGTCATTCTTTACAGACACAAGATCAGCAAACAAACTGTTGTAGCTGGCTTGCGCTGCTTTCCTCAAATCCATCTCCATGTTGCATTGGGCTTGCAACTTCTTCCCCTTCTCTCTGAGGCTGTCCCTCTCCTCCGTCAGTTTGGCGACTTTCCCCTCCAACTCCTTCTCATGCTCCTGATATATACGAAGCCTACCCTCCAGCTCCTCGACCCTCGAGGTCGTCCCTAAAGAGCTGATGGGAGTCTTCTCAAATATATCCAAGAGTTTGCCACAAACCCCCGCCGTCTTGAGACTCTCCTCAACCACAGTAGTGAGGTAGTGCCGAACAGAAACATCATCCATACTCATACGAGCATGAGGATAGATGTTCTTTTGGACAAACGCAAGAGCGTCCGCCTCACCAGAAGCGCCAGACTCTAAGGTCTTGCGCTTCTTTGGCTCTGGTTCGGGAGTAGGTCGGACGGGAGGGGGTGGCAGAGAGGAAGCAGAGGAAGAAATTACAATAGGTTGAGAGGGAGTCCCAACGTTCCGAGGAGGAGGAGGGGGGGAGACAACCGTCCTAACACCTCCAGACCTGGCTCGAGACTTTGCCTTGGCTTCCTGAACCCTCTGGTAAGACTCTTGAGCGTTTTTCTTTGCCATCTCTGCAAAAACAAATTGGTAGCTAAAATCAGACAAAGTCGGTAAAAGAAATTGCAAGTCGGAAATAAGCGAGAAACGCAAAAAGCTACCTAATTGTGACTGGACAAAGGTCGGCGACCCCTGGAGAAATTTTTTAGTATCCAAGTATGGGGCCCTCCCCCACGCTTCTCGGAGGAACCCCACAATGGCTGCTTCTACCTCATTTAAGTCATCCAGACCATATTTCTCGCAAGGGGAGGCCTCCAGCCAATATAAAGGAAATCGGGGAGAAGAATGATCATCCAGGAAAAAGGGGTGGTGACCCTCTACAGCTTGCACTTTGAAAAAGTAGTTCTTGAAGTCATGAAAGGACTCGTCAAAAAGGGTAAAAAGTCTCCGACCTTGTATGGCTCGGAACGACACCCACTGTTGTTTATTGTTTAGCCCACTGAAGGGTTTTGTCATATGAAAAAGATGGAAGAAAATCTTTAAAGAAGTCGGGAACTCTAAAGCCTGGCTGATAAATTGATAAATTTTCAAAAAACCCCAAGAGTTGGGGTGAAGCTGGGTGGGAGCGACTCGACAGTGACGCAAAACAGATATCTCAAAATTTGAAAAAGGAAGAAAAACACCCAAACGGGTGATCATGCATTCATACATAAAGAAAAAATGAGGGGCCGCCTCATCGACTCTTCCAAAACAAACCCGGTCTTCAGGACCCGGGACTACCAATTCGTATTTTGGTTCGTCATCCTCAGAAGTACAAATTCTGTGATGAGTGCGAAGGTTGGTAATGAACTCAGAATCGACTGAGGGCTCCTCCCCTAAGACCGTGACATCAACCCAGTGAGAGAGAGCATCTACAGAAGCCATTTCTTTTTATAAAAAAGGGGGTAACAAAACCTACAAGGGGAAAAGAAAAATCACCAACACGGTCTCTAAAGGGAGGAGGATGCGAAACTAAAGTCTACAAATCAAATTTATCTACAAAGGCATATTAAAGAACTAACCTTTATCCGGAAATAAGGGTTGGAAGCAAAAGCCTTCGAAAATGCAAGAACGCAGCACGAACGAATGCAAGGAAAATTTGAAAGATCGCAGAAACGAAACAACGAAAGAGAGGGAAAATATTTATAAGAACGTTAGGGGCATAATGGTAAAATCGGGGCAATCATTAATGAAGATGCACCATTACCAAGGCTATTAAATCCCTACGCACACCCCTAACAGACACGACGCTTGATTGGACGTAACTGTCAGAACCAAAAGGTCACGAAAAATCACGTCGGTCCTCTTACAAATCGGCTATGACCCCGAGTTGAATACTCGAACCCAACTCTTAAAAATAAATTGGGCTTGAGTAGGGGCACTGTTCATACCCTGGCCCAATAAATAGGGCCCAGGATCCAAGCAAAGAAGCCCAACCCAAAGGGGTTGGCCCTCCCCCAGTACCAGCCTTCATCCCCAGAAGTCGGTACTGAACACGACCTGCTCCAAAGAAGTCGGATACGAGGGTTAGCTGGCAGATAACACTCATTCGAATGAGTAACTGCCCCTAGAAACTCTCTAACCACTTCATAGAGCCATATCTTAACCTCCCTAAGATATGGGAACCGTTATCCACCTAAAAAGGTGGCACTACTTCAGCGGTGGTTATTGGTTCACCACTATAAATACCCTGACATCCCTCAGGTATCACTAAGTCCAATACATTCTAAACTTGCTCACACCCTCGCTAACTTAGGCATTGGAGTGTCTTTGCAGGTACCACCCCCCATTCTTCCACACGTACAAGTCGGACGGAGGAACACCGAGTTTCAGGTCCACTCGATAGTCACCTCCCTCACGCGTTTGGGCCAACCAACGTCTTCCGGCCCACTAATCTCTGGTTACCCACCGTAACAAAACCCTTCAATATACTAACGAAAAATTTTTAAGTATATTGATATATTAATATTTTAGTGAATTTTAACCGTTAATTTTAATTATATATATTATATATATTTTTTATAATTAAAATTAACGATTAAAAATTATTGAAATATTAGTATATTAATACACTTGAAATATTTTCTTTACTAAAATGTGATAGAATTGGGTTTCAATTTTATTCGTTTTTTTCATTTTCTTTTTTAGGCTTGATACCGAGTAACCGACATTCAAATTTAAGTTTGGATTATTTATTTATTTATTTTTGTGTGTGAATCAGACACATTGAGAAAATGTATTCTTATTTTTAATATTTTAGCAGAAACAGAAAAGAGTTTAAATAATTGAAGGTTTCATTTTATTTTTTAAATAGAATCCCATCACTATATAGCAAGGTCGGATCTCATTACCTATTTTAAAATCGAAAATGTTTGGTAACCAAAGAAAATCAGGCAAAAACAGCTATAACTTGCCTTATTTAATATTTATTAATTGTTGCGACAATTAATTAATGCTAAATAAAATAAGTTCTGTCTGTTTTTTTTTGTCTAGCTGACATTACCCTTTTAAAATATCAAATAATCTTGTAAATTACTAGAAAGATCACAAGTTGCATGTAGTATTTTAACTTTGATTTTTTTATATATAGGAAAAGTAATATAAATATATTTAAGTGATGGAACCCAACAAGTGCCAAATTGTGTAGAAGCTATTTTTATTCGTTATACCCCTAAAAAGGATAAAAGAAACCAAAAAATAATTTTAATGCATGCCATGTGTAAATATATATATATATGTACGATAAAATTCTTATCCAAATGCAAAGTCATGCATGAAAGTCTACAAGATCTTATTTTTTGACTTTATTTATTAAGTAACCATCACTTTTAAAATTTAATGGATCTAACATTTCTAGTATATAATCCATTGTATTTTTGTTACGGGGTTAGAGCAGTTTTCATATATAATTATTTAATTACATATTTTTTTAATATGACGTTGTATAATTAAATACAAATATAAAACTGCTTTACATTGATATTATACCGAAATTAAATTTTTATATATAATTTTAATTTTTTTTAGGTTTAATTACTCTGTTGGTTCCTATAGTTTCGTAAAATTTTCAATTAGGTCTCTATACTTTTTTTCTTTTTAATTGGGTCCCTGCACTAATTTTTTTTTTTTAATTAAGTCCCTCTTAGTAGTAATTGACTTAATTTTATAGGAACCCAACTAAAAAAAAAAAAGAATTGGTACAGGGACCTAAATAAAAGAAAAAAAATGTATAGCGACCCAATTAAAAAAAAAATTGGTGTAAGGACTCAATTAAAAGAAAAAAAATATAGGGACCTAATTAAAAATTTTGCAAAACTATAGAGACCAGTAGAGTAATTAAACCTTTTTTTAAAAAGAAATACAGTCTTATCTAATTAATTAAAATAATAATCTCACTCATAGTTATAATTTTTTAATTTAGTAATAAGTGATTGATGTAACATATATCTTACTTATATTGCATATGATACACCTGGCATCCATTTTTGCTCCTAATTTTCATAGTATATTTGTACTTATGAAAAGAGATAAAGGAAAATAATAGAATAAACCAAAGAAATCCAAAATGCTATGGATGCCCTAAGAGTCATAAAAATTCTCAAAATCTTTAAAAGATGATTTTGATTCTTTCAAAGATAAAAATAATGACATTATTATTCTTGCATAATCTCATCTATACATACATGTGACAGATACAATATGTCTTCCTTTTTTTTTAATTTTATTTTATGTCTCCTCTATATTTTACAATTCTTTTCCTCAGTACATGGAACAGGATTTATACCATCCAAGCCAAGATGCTATATTATTGTTCGAATATGAGAATTATTATTTTAGGTGGCTACTTGTTAATTTGCCCTTTCTATCTTGTCTTTTTTTTTTTTGGAATGTGTGATTTTTTACAATAAATTAAGAAAAAATATATGTGGAGCTCAACATGTCTGGAAGCACCGGAGAACGTTCTTTTGCTGATATTATTATCAGTATTCGATACTGGATTATTCATAGCATTACTATACCCTCCCTATTCATTGCGGGTTGGTTATTTGTCAGCACGGATTTAGCTTACGATGCTTTTGGAAGTCCTCGGTCAAACGAGTATTTTATGGAGAACCGACAAGGAATTCCATTAAATATATATATATATATTAGAATAGATAACTACCTCTCAGCCTTAGAATTTAAACTAAAGAAACATTTTCACTCTATGTCAAAGAAATAATTTACCATCATTATTCACTACACAAAAAACGGCAGATTGCGACGGTTTTTTAGTGACGGTTTCAAAAAACTGCTACCAAATAATATTACTAATAATATCACCAATTCAACATCTATATGGTTATAAAAATTAAAAACAAATAACGTCGAATAAAGTGACACTGAGTGAAGTGTTACAAAATAAAAAATCATTGGAATATTATTAATTCTTAAAAAAAATATTATATATATTATAAGTCTTGTAGAGTCAATACCTAAATAAAAAGTCGCACATCAAGAGATAAAAGTATAAAAAAGAATCTTATAAGATTTTGGACTTTTTTTTTACCATAATAGTTAGTTTTTTGTGATGATAATTCTCCTAAGTTTTATAATTCATTATTAAATAAATTAAAGTACTACAGAATAAAACCGTCAGAACACTCAAACACTTAAAATATGTATGTACTTTTTATAATTAAATTATAAATTAGTATCCAAAATAATGTAGCTTAACAATTGTCAATTAAGATACTAAAAGTAGTAGTAGTAATAATAATTGCACTACTATATATGGGTTGGATGCAAACCCTAATAATATGAAAAGGTTCCTAGTTATTTGTACATTATTTCTATCTATCTAAAATGATTGATGTGTCAATACTAAGATCAAAAAATAAATAAGAGTTTAAGAGTTAAGCCAATTTTGCTAGCTATATATATATTCCTAGCTAGTTGTTTATCACTTTTAGTAAATATGCTACAAGCCAAGAAAATCCACTTTTGGTTTCTCTAATCTATCTGTCAGTAAATTAATTAATAAACTTTGGAACTTTTTGCAAAAATTTTATATATTTTCTATACCTCATGTGAATACAAATACATGCAAGACATAAATGAATTATGTGTTGAAATATTTGCCTAAACTAGAATTAAGCTTTACTTTCTAATTCAAGATTATTACTAACTTTAAATAAAGTATAAAACAAATGCACTTGGTTATATGAAAATGATTTCTTGTCCATTGTTTTTATATCGGTTATATTTTAATATATTAATTATATAAATTTTTTTAGGTGAAACCTTTAATAAATATTAAATATAATACCTTATATAAATTTTGTATTATTGGGAATTAAATATATTCTCTTATTAATCTATTTTTTTACCAGCTACTTGATAAGTTTAAATATAATATCTTATTATAAAATTTCTTGTATTACTTATTTTTAATAATAGATTTAATTATTCTGTTGGTCCTATAGTTTCGTGAAATTTTCAATTAGGTCCCTATATTTTTTTTTTAATTGGGTTCCTGCACTAAAATTTTTTTTCAATTAAGTCTCTCTTAGTAGTAATTGGCTTAATTTTATAGCGACCTAACTAAAAAAAAAAGAATTGGTACAGGAACCTAAATAAAAGAAAAAAAAGTGTAGGAACCCAATTAAAAAAAATTTTGGTGCAAAGACTCAATTAAAAGAAAAAAAAGTATAGGGACCTAATTGAAAATTTTGCGAAACTATAGGGACTAATAGAGTAATTAAACCTTAATAATATAAATGCCACTTAATAAAATTATTGTGACAAATATATATCATTCCTTTTCACATTACATGTCAATATCACCCTATCAATTAGGTACAATTCCTTCAAGAATAATTCAATGGTTTTAGAAGAATCAGAACCACCTACTCATTATTCACACTGAGAGAAGAAAATGTTATATAATTAATTAATTATTAATACATTAAAATAATGAAAAATAAAGGATAAATTAAAGCATATACTCCTAAGTCTGTTCCTAAGAGAAATAATTGTTTACTGGAAATGAGTATATGCCTGACTAATGGATTATGTTAATGCACATATGCAAGGTGTGGATAGAATCATACTATTATTTATTAAAGTGGGATATTCTTATTTCATACTTAATTATTTTCCAGCAGTGATCTTTTTTATTGGTGTGTATAATAATAATAATAATAATAATAATAATAATAATAATAATAATAATAATAATAATAAAAAAAATCACTTCTAGTAATAATTTATTCTTTTTAGCGACACTAAAAATATTTGTTAACAATATTTACTAATAATTAGATATTAACTCTTTTATATTTAGTCAATAAAAAAGTTTTAATTTCAATTAAGATGATTGTCAGTATGATAAAGACCTTTTTAACAGTTACAAAATTCAATAAGTTGTCATTATAATATATTATAATAATGATAAATATATAATTATTATCAAAAGTAAATAAGTTAAAAAAAAGTTGTCACAGTGCTATTTTATCAATAAAATTAGTTTTTCTTGTAATCAAGATCCAAGGAGCTATGCCAGGATTCATATGTATATACCACTGAGAAAACTTTCACTATACATGCAATTTTCACAGATTAATTAATATATCAATCAAAAAAATTTTTATGCTGTGAATCAATTAGATATTATAAGTTTTAATTTTAACTATACATATCATTTTTAAAATTAATTTTTAAGAGTTAAATATTTTCTATAGCACAATAATATAAAATTATATATATGTGAATAATGTTTAATTATTGGTGAATGCTATCTTATCCTCTCTAAAATAATATGTAAGTTACTCTCTTTGATGTATTATATTTTAATTGAGTGTTTTTATTTTAACCTGAGTTAATTTAATCTCATGAGAGTTAATAATATCTTGGAAGACGGTGACGGTAATGGAACACCCAACAAGACGGTGATACTTAGGAAGCACAACGACGACGACAAAGGAGTAGGGAGGAGTAATCGCAATTAGAGAGAGTTGGAATACCTTTTCTAAAAGAATGATTTGGGAAGAGAAAACAAGACACTAAAGGAGACGGTGATTCTTGGGAGGCGTAACGATGACGATGAAGGAGTACAATGAAAATGAGTAAACGTAATTAGAGAGAGTTGGAATATCTTTTCTAAAAGAATGATTTGGGAAGAGAAAATAAAACACCCAATGAGACGGTGATGCTTATGAGGCGTAATGACGACGACGAAGGAGTGAGGAGGAGTAAACACAATTAGAGAGAGTTGGAGTACCTTTTCTAGGACAATGATTTGAGAAGAAAAATCGAAACACCAATGAGACGGTAATGTTTGGGAGACGCACGACGACGAAAGAGTGGAAAAAGTAACTCAGGTTAAAATAAATACCCAATTAAAATATGACATATCAAAAAGAATAACTTGCATATTACTTCAAAGAGTGTAATCTGTATATTATCTAATCCTAATTGGAATATGATAATCAATAATATCTCTCTCAACAAAAAAAAAAAAAAAGAAATAGTTATAGTTAGGTTTATAGAGAAAAATAGTCTCTATCTAGAACATAAAGAATGGTATCATATTCCAGATTGTTTCCAGAATTGATCCCAATACATGTGTGATGCGTAGTATTGGCCTCGGAAGCATAAAAATGTGATTGTTAATTGAATATGTTTTAGTTCACCTTTTCTTGAATTTTCTTAAACCAAACTCATTAAAGGTGATTATGAGAATCTATTTAATTAATAAGTAAAAAATTAAAATCTAGGGTTGACATAAGTTTGTCTTTTTTTTATTAATTATACTACTAGCTTAATTTTTTTGGTTGCCCATAATATCTCCCAACCCGACAGGCCAATTACTAATCTGTCGCGGATCGGAGCTCCATTTAAGAGTCTGTCGCTGGCTAATGGGTTGCTGCATGCACAAGGCAAGATTCAAACTCCCGACATTTACTTAGGCGGACGAATGAGCTGACCATTCGACCAACCCAAATTAGTTATACTACTAACTTAATTAGTATAGTGAAGTGCTTATATTTGTACTAATGTTATATTTAATTAATTATATTTTATACTTCGATCTTAGGTTATAATAAGAATGTTAGTCTCAGTGATTTTTTATGGTTGAGTGGGAGCAGCATTTTAAACACTGATTAATTGTCTACTTTATTTAGTATTCATTAACTGTTGAATAATTAATGAATATTAAATAAAATAAATTATGATTATTTTTTATTAATTTTTTTGTTATTAAATATTTTCGGATTTTGTCTGGGGTTTAATAAAATTATGCTAATGCGTGTGACGCGTATATGATGCGTAATAATACATATGCTAATAAGATTAAGTTATTATGTCATGTGTTAAATTATTTCAATACTTAATTATCAATAAAAATAATTATTGCCTAGTGTATGTTAGATATGATCCATTATTCAAGATGAGCTATAACTTAGTTTGATCCAGAATAAAAATAATTTGATTTTTATTGTACATAATGAATAATAACTCGCCTTTATTTGCTTTAGTTCTGAATTTATAATAATCAATAAGTTTAATGACTATTATTACTATAAAGAAGAGCAAAGATAAAAATTAAGAGCTAGTAACTAACCAGTAACTAATCAAACTAAGTCAAAATGCAAGTGTAACTAATAAAACTATCATTCACTTAATTCTGTTTTTAATAATAAAAAAAAAATAGATAGGTCCTGACTTTTTAAATTTTTAATAAATATATTCCTGACAAAATTTAAATACAAAAAAGTCCCTAACTTTAATAAACAGAGGATAATTTAGTCTTTTCGTCTATTTGTCTCTCATACACCAAATGGAATTGACTGACCTGGCTGAAACGGTGTCCAGGTGTTCGTTTACGGTGCCACGCTGAAAAGGGAATAAAATTCGAAGAACAAATAAGCCCTTAACGTCATTTTGCAAATAAAATTCGAAGGACAAATAAGTCATTGAGAATTTAGTTCATTATACTTCTATTATGCTTCTATTATGAGAATTTAATTTATAAAATTATGCTTGTATTTTGAAATCTAGTTAACTTGTTATATTTTGCAATTTAAATTATTTGTATTAAAATTGTAGAAATTGGGCTTGTTCTGTTTCTACTTTTTTTTTCTTAAATTGCATTAGTTCAGTTTTAGTGCATTTGTGTATTATATTAGAATTTGTTAAATTGCATTAGTTCAGTTTTTATCATACCAGTGGCATTAGTTAGCATGAGTTCATTTATGCATCAAGTTAGCATTAGTTCATTTGTGCATCATTCATGTATTAAGTTAGCATTAGTGTATTTGTGTATTATATTAGAACTAGTATTTTTATCCATAATAACATTACGAGAATAAATTTTTCTTAAATTATAGTTCACTTTGTTCTAACAATATAAACTATGCATGGCACAAAAGGTTTATAAAATCAAACTACTTTTACAAAAAAATTGTAAGTTAACAAAAGTTTTTGACTAAGAAGATCAAGATATCTGCAGATAAAAAATTAAATAATAAGACTTTTAGTCATTATTTTTATATGAAAAAGTCTAATTTTTTATTAATAATTAATTTTAACATTCGTTATCTAAAATTTAAAATAATTTAATGTGTATACTTTTACATTTAAAATATTTTAATTGTAAAAAAATATCAGATGATTTATTTTGATTTGTCAAATTACTAATATAAAATATAATTATATATAAAGTAAAAATAGTAGAGAGAAATAGAAGAATGGAAAGAGACAGATGAGAGAATTTAGGAAACGAGTTTATTAATTTCGAAAAAAAAAAATATTTTCTCTCAATTTTAATAAGAGTGTCATGTGACACATTTGATTATTAAATTAAATAGTAATATAAGATACATAATATAGGTATATTTCAATTAGATAGTAATATATGATACATATAGAAGCATAATGAACTAAATTCTCAAGGACCTATTTGTCCTTCGAACTTTATTTGCAAAATGACGTCAAGGACTCATTTGTCCTTCAAACTTTATTCTCCTTCTAGCGTGGCAACGTAACGAACACTTGGACACCGTTTCAGCCATGTCAGTCAATTCCGTTTGGTGTATGAGAGACAAATAAACATAAGGACTAAATTGTCTTCTGTTTGTTAAAATCAGAAACTTTTTTGTATTTAAATTTTGTCAGGGATGTATTTGTCAAAAATTTAAAAAATCAGAAACCTATATATCTTTTATCCTAATAAATATTTATAATTTTTATCTGTATTCTCTTGTATAATTTCTGACTTAATAACTAAATGGTCATAATATCAATGTCATTTATAATCCAATCTTTATATAAATCTTTATCTATCTCTCAAAATTAAAGTAATTAAATTTTTAATTATGAATTATTCTACTATTCTAATATATTTTTTTTACTTTGAAGTTAAGTACCTTTATAAGTACCTATTCAATTTTTTTTAGGAGGCCGGAGTATACTTTGTCTTCAGAGAAAAAGAACAGAACTTAATTCGTTCAAAAGCTAAAATATACATTGGATAAAGTTATTATACAAGAATAATTTGACGTAAATAGTCTAATGAAGATTTTATAATTGTACGTCTTTATATAAAAATATTTTATTTTAATTATTGGATGATAGATTTTAGGGCTTGATTTTTATATGCTATAAAAATATTATCTTTATTTAAAGTGTGATAAAATAAATAAGTTACATTTTTTAAATTAAGATCATCATAAAAAGATAGAGTAAAGTATCGTTTTTGTCCCCAACGTTTGGAGTAAATTATATTTGTATCCCTAACGTTTAAATCGTCTTATTTGTATCCTTAACGTTGGTAAAAGTGATTCAATGTTATCCTGTCGTCAATTACACATCATGAGCACTTTAGTTTGAGTTTTAAAAATCTCTTCTTGAAGTTAGAATACAAATGTCTGGGATAGAATCGATGATCTACTCCGAAAAATAGCTCATCAAATGTTGAAACTAATTCCTACAACATTTACATAATTCACTTTTTTAGGGACATAATTAAATCTAAAAACAAATAGTGGGTATAATATTAAAATCGACCACATCCAAGTGAAACCTAATTGAGAATGAATACATCAAACTGAGAATAATTGAAAAATATAATCTAATTTGTTAGTATAATTGATAGTAGGATAATATTGAATCACTTTTATAAACGTTAAAGATACAAATAGGACGATTTAAATATTAGAGACATCAATAGAACTTACTCCAAACATTGAAGACAAAAACGATACTTTACTCTAAAAAGATATTTTTAACATCTTTGTTAGAGTAGTTCCCTAACACCCATCATGTTTAGTTTGAGTTTAATCAGATTTGAGTGTCAAATCAAGAATCACATCTCATTTGTTTGAATTGTTTGGGTAATTTGATAAACGAGTTAATAGATGTTTAATCTAAAATCTATTATTATTGATGTTACCGTTAGTATGAGAGTCATTATCTCAATTGATGTGCCAACTACTAGAACATTGGACCTTATTAAAAGATGGAATATAAATTAAATTTCCACATAAATTGGAGAGAAAAATAAAACATGTCTTATGAAGATGTAAAAAAAATTTTCTTGTGACATATTTTGATGGATAATTATAGGAGATTTTGCTATCATCTCTACCATCAAGAACAAAAACATGGAACCCAAAATACTAAAATAGACAATATCTTCAAGCAGGTATGCTAGATTAGTATAGTTAAAAATGTAGATATCCATGGATATAACCTTTAAATATATTTTTAAAAAAATATATAACATAACAAACAATCATAAAATAAATTATTCCAACACAATCTAACACAATTTAACATAATTTAACTTGCACACTAAAAATTTATAAACATATTCATTATAAAAAAATGACAATTTAAAATGGAAGATTCGTTACCCTAAAATCGACTTATACCAACAATTTTGGAATCAGAATAAGCAAGATACAATAACTTCTCCACAAATCTCTCCACACTCAAATCACTAAATTCTCAAATATCAGACTGCCAACAAAGGATTCCGTCAAAACCAATAACAGAAATACGAATAACGGCCTGAAAGTAATTCAATATATACAAGTGATTTATTCAGTCACACATACACGATTACTCCACTCTTTATTCTAAACATCTCACACTCTTACTTACTTGAGCATTGGAGTCCCTTTGCAGGTGCCCAACACCGCCTCTCCACAAGAAGACGACATTCCACCCTCTTGCCTCAAGGGAAAGCTTGTTCACGTATCATCAGGACGAGCTATACCTCGAAAATATCTTTCACGCAGGAATATTTGGCACCCACCGTGGGCCCAAAATTTTCTAACCCCACAATTCCTTACCCTATGTACCTCCTAATCTTTTTTGCAGGTCACGACGCATGGTGGACGAACACATCCATGCTCCCTCAAACACTAACCCCGCCGAGCTCGCTGCTGGCCATCAATGAGACCCTCTGAGCCAAAAATCAGAGAATGGCCAAACTCTTACGCCAGAGGCAGCACAATCATAGCAAAGGAGGGGAGCACAAGAACGCTGAAGACAAAGATAACAATGATGAGCACACATCGGAGGCAAAACACACTATACCTAATCCCTCGAAAGCAGCCACCAAAAGAACCAACCCTTTTACAAAAGAAGTCATGAGCTTCGAAATGCCCAAAAACTTCACCCTACCAACGACTCTAAAGCCCTATCTAGGAGTAGGCGACCCAAACATCCATGTCACAAAATTCTATACGATGATGTTTATGAACAAAGAACACGACCCAATCCTATGCCGAACTTTCCCCACCTTCCTAGATGGAGCCGCTTTGATCTAGTTCTCCAATCTCCCAGAATGCTCCATCTCTAACTTCGATGAATTGGCCAACCAGTTTGTCAACCATTTTGCCGCATCCAAGATATATGTGCACAATTTCGACTACCTAAGCACTATCAAGCAAGGGCTGAATGAAAGCCTGAAGGACTACATGACCAGGTTCGCTAAAGCAACCAATGAAATACTCAATCTAAACCCAGAAGTCCACCTCCACGCTCTGAAAAGCGGCCTTCGCCTAGGAAAATTTCAGGAGACTATAATCATAACAAAGCCGAAAACTCTGGCCGAATTCCGAGAAAAGGCAACAACCCAGATAGAGATCGAAGAACTCAGAGCGCTACGAAAGGCAGAAAAGCCCAACTCGCATAGAGAGGATGAAAGGCGAAACAAGCATTCAAACAATAAGACAGACCAAAAGTTGTTCAGACTCACGCCCAAATTTGACAGCTACACTCCCCTTAACACCAAAAGAGAAGACATTATCAAAGACATCCTGCATTCAAAACTCATCAAGCCTCCGAACAGGGCTGGCACATATCAAGGCCAGCGATATGTAGACAAATCCAAATACTGCGCTTTCCATCAGAAATACGGACATACTACAGATGACTGTGTAATAGCAAAAGATCTCTTCGAAAAGCTGGCCCGCCAAGGTCTACTGGACAGATATATCGATAGCCGTGGACGAAAGTGAAACACAAAAGACCTCGGCCAACATTCTAAAACAACTGACAATCCCCGAGATAAGGGGAAAAAGGTAGACGGTGATATTAATCCACCTCGCAGGATAATAAATTGCATTTCTGGTGGTTTTGTAGGTGGGGGATGTACAAACTCGGCAAGAAAGAGATCGTACCGAGCTATGATGACTATGACAACATCAACCTCATCCCAACCTGTCAACCCAAATAAACCAGAGATCTCTTTTCTTCCCAACGACTATAAGGCAACCGATCGCAACCTCGACAACCCCGTAGTTATCTCTGCGCAGGTCGGAGAGCCATTGGTCAAGAAAATCCTTATTGACCCAGGAAGCAGCGCAGATGTACTATTCTATTCACATTTCAGAAAATGAAGTTAAGTGACAAAGCCCTGCAACCATCATCCGGAGAACTGGTAGGTTTTTCAGGTGAGCGAGTATCTATTCAAGGTTATATCTGGTTACAGACCACACTTGGAAACTATCCTGAACATAGAACTATCGACATACAATATCTAGTAGTTGATTGCAAAAGTCCCTCTTTGAATGCATTCAATGCTATCATTTCCACTGTGCACTTGTGTGTCAAGTTTCTCTCGCAGGATAACAAAGTAGTAACAATTCATGGAGACCAAAGAGAAGCCAGGCAGTGCTATAACGCCAGCCTGAAGAATGAATACTCAAGACAGTCCAAACAGCAGTATATTTAAGCAATATACAATTCGGAACAATTACCCCCTGGCCGACTTGGACCCTCGAACCAACCATCAAGAACGACCGATGCCTACTGATGACCTCACAAAAGTTCAACTAATGGCCGAAGAAAGCAAATACACATACCTCGGCAATGCACTGAGAAATGAAGAACAAGAACAACTGGTCGAGCTTTTAAGGCAAAATGTCAATCTATTCGCATGGACTCCAGCGGATATGCCAGGGATAGATCCTAACGTCATCTGTCACAAGTTAGCAGTCAATTCATCAATCCGACCTATAGCCCAGAAAAAAAGACACCTCGGCACAGACAAAAGAACAGCATCCCTGGAGGAAACCCAAAAACTCCTCAATGCTGGCTTCATCAGAGAGCTCAGATACTCCACTTGGTTAGCCAATGTGGTAATGGTAAGAAAGAATAACGGTAAGTGGCGGATGTGTGTGGACTATACAGACCTTAATAAGGCCTGTCCAAAAGACGCATACCCCCTCCCATGCATTGATAAACTAGTTGACAGTTCCTCCGGTTTCCAATGTTAAGTTTTATGGATGCCTATTCTGGTTATAACCAAATATTGATGTATTCGGCCGACCAAGATAAGACTGCTTTTATTACTGACAACAGAAATTTCTGTTATAAGGTCATGCCATTCGGACTCAAAAATTCAAGTACCACATACCAAAGACTCATGGACAAGGTCTTTTCAAACCAAATCGGTCGAAACATAGAAGTCTATGTTGATGACATGGTGGCAAAGACACTACATGCAGCAGATCACATCAACGACTTAAAGGAAAAAAACACAGAACTTGAGAAAACAGAACAAGAACAAAATTCACAATCACTACGGATATAATGAGATATACCTGCAGATATTGCGAGATACCAACATCACCAATGTCATGTATAAGCTTCACGTCAGAGGGACTTTGAGCATGTTCATCAGCAACAATAGAAAAGGGGAAGTGTTCACTCCATAATGAGGTCAGGTCATCATCACCCTTGTACCCATGAAGAATTTTCTGGTTGTTCGTAAAACTCTTCACTTGCTCTAAATTCACTTCTCTCCCAACGACCTTATCCTCGGACACACCCACCACCTTCTCCTTTTTACCTTCTCCCCTTTTTCTTTTATAACTCACTTTCTTAGCCGGTGACTGCTGATCCACCTCCGCACCCTTTTCAGCCACAGTATGACTATTTGACCCTTGCTTCTCTACATTCTTGGTACAAAAAAACGCTCGCAAACCACTTGAGGTCACCTTCGGAGCTTTTCCACTGCAATAAACATAATCAATGTCAAACACCATAAATAGCCAAAAACACATCCTACGCATACAACTATTACCTATATACTCAGCCAACGCATCTTTATCTGATTCAAGTTCAAGAAGATCCATAATAGCTAACAAAGAAGACGGAGATATATGATTGATCAGGAACTCAACAATCATCTCATTCCTATACTCCATCCTATCCATACCTAATATCTGCCTAGGCCTCGGAACCCAAAAAAGAGGAAACTTCTCCAGCAAACACTCATCAACATACCAAGGAAACTCGCCCTCGGCAACACTAACCTTCAAAAACATCGACATAAATCCTTTATAAGACGACTTATACAAACTAAAAATGGCTCAGCCAGGGGCACTCGCTAGATTCAACCATCCTCTTCTTTTCACACCTTTACACTGGAAAAGAGCGAAAAATACCTCCAATGACGGTTCATATTCAAGATACTCCATCAGCACCCCAAAAGCCCTAACAAAAGCCCATGAATTGGGATGCAATTGGGAGGGCGCACACTTAAGCTGCACCAGGACCCCTCGTTCAAATTCAGTAAAAGGAAATTTAACCCCAAGGTCCACAAAAATGTAACTATACACAAAGAAAAACTCAAATCCCTCACCACGGTGAAACACGCGATCATTAGCACTACAGGAACAAAATTTTAGAGTAATACCACAACCCTCCCTAACCCACGAAGATGATAAACCTAACCGACAAACACTTCGATCATCGTCAAAAACAGAAGCATACTCTTTCACTGACTCAGCCACCCATGCGAAAGGATCATTAGGATCCCAAACCCAAACTTCCTCAACAATTTTATCCTTCTCATAAGCAATTTCCCTTTTACCCCGACCCCTAGCATTTTTTCCCTTTACCGCAACCTTTTTCTCTTTCTCCATTACAAAAGACGCAATGAAAGCAGAAGGACGAAAAGAAGATAAGTAAGAATAACTAACTTTTCTTGCAAATCTTCAGCAAATTATTCAAAAACTGGATAAAACCAAAGTCCAAATTTTTCCAAAACCCACTATACACACGACCCTCCAAAACCCCAACAAAATTAGAACCGTTTATCAAATATGTAATGCAAAATTAGTGGATAGCAAAAAACAACCTTTTCGGTTCCCAATGCACATTAACTGCAAGAGTCTTATCAAATGTCTATTCTCCCTTTTCCAAAACATTTTATTCAAATCAAAGTATATATCACTTTCAAATCAACCGCCAAAACATAAAGCTTTCCCAATTTCCAAATAAACTAGGCCGAACTACGGGGGCTCTACCATTCCAATTCCGAGGAATACCTGAACCAAACTCAATCCATCTATACCTCGGACACTTGACACGCAAAGGTCACCCCATTTCAAAGTCACCAATAAACATGTTGAGCTTGAGGGCTTCCACTGATCTTGATTTCGAGCTATAATTCGAATAAGCTCAACCTGTTTATAACTCGAATTCTCAAACAGGTCGATCTTGGGGGCTATGATCCGTTACCCTAAAATCGGCTTATACCAACAACCTCAGAATCAGAATCAGCAGGATACAATAACTTCCCCGCAAATCTCTCCACACGCAAACCACTAAATCCCCAAATGTCGGACCGCCAACAAAGGACCCCGTCAAAATCAGTAACAGAAATACGAATAACGGTCTGAAAGTAATTCAATATATACAAGTGACTCATTCAGTCATAGATACACGATTACTCCACTCTTTACTCTAAACATCTCACACTCTTACTTACTTGAGCGTTGGAGTCCCTTTGCAGGGTACCCTCTTACCTCAAGAAAAAGCTTGTTCAAGTATCAACAGGACAAGCTATACTTTAAAGATATCTTTTGCGTAAGAACAGAAGTTGTTGTTAAAATTTGTGTCACTGTGTATAAAAGTACAGAAGAAGGACTGGAGATGAGAAAGTAGCGTTTCTAAATCCTAACAATTTAATTAATGTTTATATATAAATTAAGAGTAGTTTATAATTTTACCTTCACGTAATTTTACAGTCTTGTAGATGTTTAATTATTCATGAGATCAGATCTCCGTCTTTATAAAAATTTTGTAGTTCTTAATATTTGAGTCAAATCTTAATTTGATTCTTAGTGTTTCAAATATTTTATTTTTATCTCAAAAGATTTAAATATATTTAATGTTATCCTACATAGCGTTAAATATGACATGAATAATTAATCGAGTGAGTGACATTATCGTTAACAATGTTATTAGTCAAGTCATATCTTCATCTATGTGTTACAAAAACATAACCAAAAATTTTTTGTAATATTTTTTCTTTTCGATTCCCTTCTTGTTAAAACTCTAAATTCTAGCAATCAATCATCAACGCTCCAAAAGCAAAGAAAAAATTTATATCAGCGATCATCTGATCGATGTTACTTACATGTTGAAATCAAATATTATTGACTCTTTAATATGCTAATTGTTCATGCCAAATTTAACAGTAGAACAATACTGAACCCGTTTAAACCTTTTTGATATTGAAATAGAATGTTTGAAATTTTTTGAGATTAAAATAATATATTTTAAATATTAAAGCCTAAATTAAAATTTGACCCAAATATTAAAAAACAAAATAATACTTTATCTAATATTCTAATATAATTCAAACTTAAATTTAAGTAACTTTCAATTCAAAAAGCATAATCAACTTTATAAAAATATTACATACCTAAAGAAATCCCCACATTTTAAAAGTATTATCTACTCATTAATTTCCAAAATATATGTTAGAGACTAGAGTGTTTAATTTGAGCATATATATATATATATATAATAGTTGTAACTGTGTTTCGAAACATATAGTATCTGACTTAATTCCCACTCAATTTTGCTAGAAATAAAACCTCAAGAACAAAAAGATGAAATCTTTTAGAGCAAATAATAATGGGCCTAACTATGTTGAAACAAATAAAGGTCAAGATATGATAGATAGGGCATGTGGGGTCAAATCTAAAATATGCTAGAGAGTGTGTGTGAAAAAACGTAGTAGAATATAAGCATTTTAGTGAGTGTGTGAATAATGATGTGAAGATTGAAATAATAAGAAAGAAATAGAGGACACCATGGCCTGCTAGGGCGCACCAAATATTGATTATGCTTTCCTACTCACACTTCATTTTCATGCTTTCTAATTGGCTCCATTATATACCTAATATAAAGCCACATATTTCCTCTCTAACCTTTATTTTTTTTGTTTTCCTATTTACTTTTTTTTTTTTAATTAGGAGTGAAATTCGAATCGACAATTTCTAGATGAGTATGGAGAGACTATGCTATTTAAATTATAACTCGTTGGTGTAACAATCCAGCACACAAGGCCTCACGGTCGTGCTAGGGAGAGGTATCCACACCCTTATAAGGCACATTGATCCGGGCTTCGGCTCTGATACCATCTGTAACAGCTCAGACCACCCGCTAACACGATATTATCCGTTTTGACACACAAGATCTCACGGTTTTACCTTTGACAATAGGGATTTTACCTTTGACAATAGGGATGATAGCCGAAGTCCCTCACACTCACTCGTCAAAATGCGTTGTACTAATGAGAGATATCCACACTCTTATAAGACATACTTCGTTCTCCTCTCTAACCGATGTGGGATCTTATAGTTGGCGTTTTTCTATCCATTTTATTTAGAGTTATTTGTTATGATGAAATTATTTTATCTAAAATTTTATGTTGTAAATTATAGAAGTTCTGAAAATATATCATAATATTATTTTTTTAAAAATTTAAGTTAAATAGAATAATGTACATAAATAATTATATTTTTATTATTATTATATATTGTTTTTTTTACTGTCTCAAAATAATAGACATATATGTTCAGAAATACAAATATATATGTAATTTATTTGGTTGTTAAAATACTAATTATAAAATATAAACACATTTGTCACTAAAAATCAATATTTGTCCTAATAAAGAGGAAATTGTTGATAATAAAGGTAATGAAAATAAAAAATAAAATTTTAAAAATTTTGAAAGGAAAAAATTGTTATAAAAATCTATGTTTTATGTCTAATATATATTACTGTGGTCTTTCTCTACGAAGATCATAAATAAAGAAATTTTAGACTTTTTTATTAAAAAATATAATAAAATTATATATTACTAATTTTATAAGTAAAATGTGTCACATGTCATTTTTATATTCTAATTGAAATTAAATATTTTTTTCAAAATCAAAGAGTTCTCCCATCTTTTCTTTTTCTTTTTCTTATATATCATTATCAATGACTAATTATAAATTTGACAAACAAAATATACAACATGACATTTTCTAATTGCATTCAAATTAAATTAAAATATTAAAATTGAAATTAAAATATTCTATATTATATATTACTAACTAATTTAATAACAAAAATATGTCAAATGACATTCTCTTATTAAAACGAGAGAAAATATTTTTTTTTAAAATTAATAAATTCCCTTTTTAAATTCTCTTATCCATTCTCTCTTTTTCTATTTCTTTTCTACTCTATGTATAATTTATAATTTATATTTTATATTAGTAATTTGACAAATCAAGATGTATCACCGGATATTTTTATTATAATTAAAATAAAATTTTCTTTCCAAAATTAGCAAACTCTCTCTCATTCTTCTTCTTTATCTTTCTCTTTCTTTTCGTTCATTCTCTATTTTTCTCTATCTTTATGTTTTACAAAAAAATTAATAAAATAATATAATTCAAATAAAAATTATTATTATTATTATTATATGCATATTTTTTATTTAGTTTTAAATTTTTATCGCATATTTTTTTAATCTATATTTTCACTTCTCTTCCTTCAAATATTTATTACATATAATTAGGAGAAAATATAATATTGTGATTAAGAGTTGGAATCAAGATTCAATTATTTAAAAAAATTAATTTTGAATTAATTTTATAACTATTAATATAATTTTTTTTATACTAATATCTAATTATATTTTTATATACATAGACAGAAAAAATATTATTTTTAAATAGCAATCATAAAACTTAATGATTTTTATTTATGTAACAGACTTAACATCTAATTAAATGTAAAAGTATACACGTTAAATTCTTTTAAATTTTAAACAATAAAGGTTAAAATTAATTATTAGTAAAAATTAAACTCTTTCACATGAAAATAATAACTAAAAGTTATATTATTTGATTAATTTTATATATAAAAATCCTAATCTTCTTAATTGATGAAAACTTTTATTTTCTATAATTTTTTTATAAAAATAATTTAATTCTATAATTTTTTTGTGCTATAATTTATAATATCATAAAAAAGTCGATATAATTTTAAAATATTTTTATTCCCGTAATATTATTACAGAAAAAAAAATACTAATAGTAAATATTTTGATGTCAAATTTGACACTAATCATAAAATACTCTAATCCGATGACAACAATTTGAATTAAAATTGGTTAAATTTAAATATGAGTCACATCAAATAGTTAATTGCATAGTTTAAAGCAGTTACAAAAATAATTTATAAGATAATAAAACATTAGCCTAAAACTAGATTCTAATCCTATCTACAAGCCTATATATATATATATATATATATATATATATATATATATATATATATATATATATATATATATATATATATATATCGAAATAATATCGTTATCGTTATATTATCATTCTAGCTAGTAGTGTAATTATTAAACTAATATGTATAAGCTTCCATTCATATCAACGAGATATTGGCCTTGCCATACATGTATATAGATGCCAATCAATATTTTGGATTAAGATATGGTGCAATTAATTATATAAAAAAAGTTACTTAGAATCATGTCATAATAATTTAAGTTGTTTATTAGTTAATAATTGATTGACAAGTGTACTTGTTAAATGTTAAGTTGGATTTGTTTTATATAGCAGCTTTTTTAATTACTACATTAATCTCTCTTTATGAGCCACCATATAAATAATATTTTTTAATATGATAAATTATTCTGTTAATTTTAAAAATATATATATATAATTAATTTTTACATTTAAAAGTTTTTAATTGGTTTTTATACTAATTTTAAATTAATAATTAGATCCATTTTAATAGTAAATATTACAAAACAAAAAAATTCATCCATCTCACGTCACTAATGAATGAATATACTTTAGCATATTCCATTAAGTAAAATAATTTTTGAATGGTATGTAACATTTCAGACCACCCGCGAGTACGATATTGTCTGCTTTGGCACACAAGGCCTCACGGTTTTGCCTTTGACGATAGAGATGATAGCCGAAACCCCCCACACTCACTCGTCAAAACGCGTCATGTTAGGGAGAGGTATCCACACCCTTATTAGGCATGCTTCGTTCTCCTCTCCAACTGATGTGGGACCTTACATGTTACAGCGATTATCATTATGTTAATTACAATAATTGAATACAAACTTTAGTAATAATAAAAAATATTATTAAAATTCTTTCAAAAAAATATTATTAAAATTAAATTAATATTTTTAAATATCTAAAAAATAAAAGATATTTTGAAAATGTAAAATATATGACTTTAATTTTGATAATATTAAAAAGTATTGTCAAAATTATAAAATTATATAATGAAATAACTACACGTAAAATCATGTTCTAAACATGTTGGTGCAGTAACTTTTAAGATTTTCATTTTTAGAGAAGACAGTTCTTCTCTGTGTGAATCATATTACCTATGATATGCTTGGAGACACACCAATCTTTTTTTTTTGTTTTTTTTATCAAAGATATGAGACTCGAACCCGGAACCTCTTAATTGAGTATGGAGAGACTATGTCAGTTGAGTTATTACTCATTGGCGGAGACTTGAAAAGATATGTGACTTGAACCCACGACCTCTTAATTGAGTATGGGTAATTCATTGGCATGAGACACACCAATCTTTAGTATATATATATATATATATAGCCAATAAAATTTCAAAATTAATTAAAAAAAATTAAATTAATATAGACAAATATCCAATGTAATAAATATATAAAAAAAATTGATCAGTTATAATGGAGATTAAAGAACCATGTCTAAGAAGAAATGGCGAAACATGACACACTTTGTGAGTGTATGATTATGTGTTTGTGTCTGAAAGAGCAGAAGATAGATTTTGAATAAAATTATCAGTTTTTATTTATTTATTTATTTATTTATTATATGCTATGTCTCAGTCCCATCAAATCATATAATTTTCACAAGTTGGCAATGGAGTAGTGGGATTTGAACTAAGGAATAGAACCTGGAATACTGCCACTATATTGTTTAATTAATATACACACCATCATTATTATTATTATTATTATTATTATTATTATTATTATTGATGAATGTATGTATTTATATGTATATTCTACATGCAAGAATTAATTCTATATATATGAAATCGTATCAAAGTTGGTTGGGGTAGGGAGCCTAATATGCTTTCCTTCTCATGCATAAATATTCTACCAAATTAAACTTGAAACTTTTGTCTAATATAACCCTATTATGTATGAACATACTTTAATTATGTAAGTATAAAAAAAATTTTCAAAATTTAAAAAAAAAATTCATATATTATATGCAGAAATTTAACTATAAATGAAGAAAGAGTCACTATAAAAAAAGAGAGCTATTTTAACACTTTTATTTTTAACAGCCATAATTAAATGTAAAAATTAATATATATATTTTTGACAAATATCACAAATATCAAATTCTCTATATTTTCTTGATGAATAATTTGACTGTAGAAAATTACTCCTCA
Organism: Arachis hypogaea; assembly: GCF_003086295.3. Taxonomy (NCBI): domain Eukaryota; kingdom Viridiplantae; phylum Streptophyta; class Magnoliopsida; order Fabales; family Fabaceae; genus Arachis; species Arachis hypogaea. The sequence goes on from NC_092046.1 coordinate 1,018,063, forward strand.
ATTTTGACACTCATTTGTTTTCAATTTACTCCACTATTCTTCTTTTTCTCTGGGCTCTGTCAATTTTAGCATCACACTGCTCTCAGTTTGAGATCATACTACTCATTCTTTATTTTCAAAATCTCAGTTTATTCTTCAGTTTTTAGATCTCATCTCATTCTTTGTTAAAAGTTTTTGTTGAGAATTTTTTATGGTCAATAAGTGTCAAAATAAATAGTATTTTTAACGGTTAATAAGTATCACAGAAAATATATTTTTAAATTTTTTTAATAAATTATTTTTGACAGCCAATATTTATCAAAATAAGATTTAAGCTTTTTTCACAATTACTTATATGTTAAAAATATTATTTTTGACAAAATTTTTATTAACATATTTTCATAGTTAAAATAATGTCAAAATTTATTTTTTAACAAATTTTATTTTATTTTTACACATATAACCCTAAAAAATAATCTATATTATTGTAGTGAATATTTGGTTTGAGTGTTATAAATAACAATTTTTTTTATATACATGATAAAAAATTATTATAAAAATATTGAATTTTACCAACAGTTAAGACATCGATAATCAAACCGTCAATAAATATACATTGGTAAAAGTTCTATTAATAAAATTTGACTAATTTTACCGACGCTCCAATTTCGTCGGTAAAATTAATTACTAATACCGACGCTTTATTGGATGCAATAATTTTAAAATAATGAATACATTTATACAAATGATGTTGCAACTTTGCAATTTCCACTAGTGTAATAATTAATTAATTATTGTCATAAAAAAGTGGGAATGGGATGTTGTAGATTTGTTGTTACAAAGATACAAATTTGTCTTGTCAAAACTTTCCAATAAGAAATCGTTAATCATTAACTGAAACACAAAAAATGTTAATTAAACTTATAAAATGAATACTTATGATACTTTTATTATGTACGTCTGCAATGGGGCTCTACTTTAAATTTGCAAAAAAGTTGTATGTTTATTAATTTATTTTTTTAAAAAAGAGTTGCTTGATTGATGAAGAAAGTGGCTCTTGTCAAAGTAATTGAAAGCTTTTTTTAGTTGGAGAAATATTTGGTGTATTTATTTCGTATATCAAACAAACACATACTCTTTTTCTAATATAAATAATGATTAAAAATAGAAAATAAATAAATACTATATGTTCTAAAAACATCTAAAATTACTTATTTTATGTATAATAATGCTTAAAAATTATATAAAGAAAAATAAATTAATCATAAATATTCTTAAAATACATGTTAAATATACCTTAAAAACATAAAAATATTTCTCTTGTAAATAATAATAATAATAATAATAATAATAATAATAATAATAATAAAATCAAATAAATACAAATAACACATCACTTTTTAGTTAATAGTTATCATCAGTTAGTGGAAATCAGGTTGGGCTAATTAGAATTCATATTTGTGAGGGTAGCAAAGAGTTAAGCCAATAAACTTTTTCATCACTTTGCTTAAATGAGCAAATTCTTGACTAAACTTATCAAATGTACAATCTATATAATAAAATACCATTGATTGATCTCTTTCATTAATACCCATCTTTTATTTAGCTCAAAATGTTTAATGTGAAATTATTATTATTAGTCTCAATTAATAACACTTTAATACAATCTTCTCCTACATGACAAAGAACACCCCTTTACCCTAACATGCATTTTGAATAGTACATTTTTTTTTGTCCCCACTTCCAAAATCCACCTTTAAATTCCACACCCATTTGCAAAATCTTCCTCCACAAGAACATGTTGGATTGTTGGCCGTGAAGTGATCATAATCCGGCAGCCGGGTTCGGTCACTTTCCGGCGGAAAAGACAAACCGCCACTAATTAACCACCACTATAATAGTAGTAGTAGTAGTAGGCTTTATATATGTAGTGGAGAAAAGCATAGGATCTAAGTATATTATAGAATGTGCTTCAAAAGCATAAGTTCTAGCATATCAATCAGATTCATATTCCTTGTCCAACATCTTCATCACAATATATAATGTCATCTTGGTGTTCCATTGATTACTCACCAAGAAGCAACAATAATACACATACCAATCCTTATTGTTGTTCCTTTGAGTTCATAGAAGAAGAACAACAACAAAGAAGAAGAGAAGAGAAGATGGTGAAATTCTCTAAGCAATTTGAAGGCCAACTCATACCTGAATGGAAAGAAGCCTTTGTTGATTATTGGCAACTCAAGAAGGAACTCAAAAGAATCAACCTTCTTAATAACACTACCAATACCAATAACAATTCACCACCTAAGAACATGTCCTTCTTTTCATCACTAAGAAACTTCTCTTTGTTTTCCCATCAACATAGAGAGCATGGACCAATTCAAGTAAATATCATGAGTTCTTTTTTTTTTTTTCTCACTCGACATACGACAAAACTTATCGTATTTTTTATCCATGCAGCCGACCCTATTTAGTGGGATATAATTTTTATGTATTTGTTTCTGACCTACATGCAGTCGATCCCACTTAGTGGGATATGACTGTTACTGTTGTTATTGTTGTTGTCGTCATGTGTATTTATTTTTTTAACTTGATCTATGATAGGGCATTACGGCACTATCTAATCCGTAAAGCCGACCCCACCAAGTGGGATAAGTTTTTGTTGTTATTTTTGTTTTTAATTAATATTTAATTATTTATTATTATTTTCTTAATAGGTTCATAAGAAACTTGCTTCATCAACTTGTAAAGGGGACATGTATGAGACAGAGTTGCTAGAACAATTTGCTGACACTGATGCTACCAAAGAGTTCTTTGCATGCCTTGATCAACAACTCAACAAGGTTAACAAGTTTTATAGGACAAAGGAGAAAGAGTTTCTTGAAAGAGGAGACTCATTGAAGAAGCAAATGGATATACTTGTTGAGCTCAAATTTGCATTCATGGAAAAGCAACAAGGTAGATGCAACTCTTCACAAGAATCCAAGGAGGACCAATCTATCTCTTGCACATTTTCTAGTGGTATGCTACAATCTTTGTTTTATTTAATATTTCTTATTTAAATAATTAGACAAAAATGCTAGTGAAAATTAGGATTAGTTGCATGATAATCTCTTATTTTATTTCTCTTATTATAATATTAACTTTTTAAAAGTTTAGATAATGCACAATCCATTTATCTCGTAGTGGAATTTAATATATTTTATTTAAAAGAATAGAAGTAACAAAAATCGAATTTTAGACTATTTAATCAAAAGCTTAACATGATAGATAAAAGACAACCAAATAATTTTTGTAATTAAAAAAAGTTATTATACTTTATACATGAATGTTACTTTTATATTATTCATGCATTATAACTAGAATTATAATCTATATTATATGTTCACTTCTGTGTTTTCACATTATTGTGGAAAATAAACTAGATGCATTAGTAAGAATAACTAAAGATTATAAACTATGTGTATCTAAAAAATACTCTGTTTTTTGGAAACAGAGGAAGACTCTGTTCGGAGCAGAGAACAACATGAAGAAATGCAAGACAATTGCAACAATGAGGACATGGAAAAAAATGAGGTTCCATTTCCAGATTCTCCTCAATCAAATGAAGCAGCTGAAAAACCGTCGCGGATGAAAGGAGGAGAAGATGAAAAACTGAGGACGCCTTCCGGCCGCCTCGGAAGCTTCCGAGGGAAGAATGTAAGGATTAACATTCCTCTAACAACGCCGGCTCGGACCTTCTCGGCGATCAGTTACCTTGTCAAGGAAGATTTGTTAAACCAATCTTCAAGAAAATGTAGCCAAGAAGGTGGTGCTAATAATAATAATAATAAGCTTCATCTTAACAAAACAAAGTTGCACCATGCTGAAAAGATGATCAAAAGAGGCTTCATTGAACTCCATAAGGGATTAGGTTATCTCAAAGTTTATAGGTAAAACATCAAATTTCTCAAATTATTTAGACTATAATGTAAATATTGTTACATTAAACTTCTTAAATTTGCAACAGTTTTTTATAAAAAAGAAAGATATATTTACGTACTGAACTGTATTGTATCTAATATTCGTGTAAATTTTCTTACCATTTTTTTTTACTATATTAATTTTCAGGAACTTGAACATGCTTGCATTTATGAAGATTTTGAAAAAATTTGACAAGGTAAAGTAGCTTAGAGGCTCCAAATATTAATTAAAATTTGTAGCTAAAAAAAAAATCTTAATTTTGTTATATTTTTTCCTCTAAATTTCAGGTTACTGAGAAGCAAATTCTTCCAATATATCTCAAAGTTGTTGAAAGCTCATATTTCAACAGTTCAGACAAGGTAATAACTAAAAACACCAGCCACAAATTCAAAAATGAAAACAAAAAAATCCAACTTTGATGAAAATATATGAAAAAAGTGTTAAAAGAAAAAAAGTGTTAAAAGAGACAATCTAAAGTGGCCAATAATCCTCATAATTCATGTCTGCACCCACAACATGGACTCACAGTCATAATAAAATAAATTAATAACAGTGAAAATTATAAATATAATAAATATTTTTTATTAAGGGTAAAAATAGGAGAAAATATGTAAATATACATATACTTATGAATAAATTCCATATTTTAGTGGAAGAACATGTCCCAAATAGCTTATACTTGGATCTGTTTTAGGAAAGATTCTACATTAATTAAAAATTGATTAACATAATATGAAAAATAATGTTATATTATTTTGATTTCACTTTTACAATGAGACAGGTTGTGAAATTCATGGATGAAGTTGAGGAACTATTTGTTAAAAACTTTGCCAAAGATGATAGGAGAAAAGCCATGAAATACCTTAGACCAAGTCAGAGAAAAGAATCTCATGCTGTAACTTTCTTCATTGGTAAGCAACTTTTCAGGCCAACAATTATTTCCTTCTTTTTTTTTTTTTTTCACTTTACCTATTTTATTTTCAATCATTTCCGTAAAAAGGGCCTTTAAGATTTTTTTATTAAAAAAAATAAATTTTTAATTTGATTTGTGATCATATCTATCTAAAGAGAACACAACATGGACACTTTTAAGCCACTAAGGTATCATAAGAATAAAAAAACAACTGGGTAATCAAGTTGGGTTGGTCTAGTACTTAGTTCATTAGTCTGCTTAAATAAGTGTCGGATGATTCGAATCTCGCCTTATGCATGCAGCAACCTATTGGTCAGTAGCAAACCCTTAAATGGAGTTCCAATTCGCGACGGATTAGTCCTTGACCTGTCGAGTTGGGAGATACTACGAGAAAAGAAAAGAGAAAAAAAAAGTAATTGGGTTCAATTTTTTTTAGGTGAAAGCAAAGTACATTGTCCCATTAGTACTCTTTATTATGTATCATGTTCCAACAAAATCATATAATGAACCTTAAAGGGCAATCACAAACCAATAAGAGATGCATCACTAGGGTTTTATTGGCTTGTTTCTACATATTTGTTTCACCCTTTAATTTGTTGCTGTTATAATGTTTACTTAAACCTTTACATGTTGTGTTTCCTTATATGTCTACACAAGATGATTCATATAGGAAAGTCAATCCCAACCCTAAATAGTAATAATAAAACCATTTCTTTTTAAAGGAAGATTTTTAAAAAAATTGTTAAAATTGAAGTCCAAATGGATTTCTATGTAAAAATTTATAAAATTTTTTTAAAAAAATCGATAAAAAATAGTCAAAAAAAAATTATAAAGATATCAGAATACCTCATTATCTGACGTCTTAACTTAAAAATCTTATTTTGGACATAAAAACATCTCGTGGCCCCATTTAACCAGACGACTTGTAGAGAAAAAGTAAAAAAATATTTAGAATTTTTATAATTCAACTACAAAATAAATTGAATATTTCAAATGAACTCAGGACTATTCACTGGATGCTTTGTGGCACTATTTGCTGGATATGTGATTATGGCTCATGTTTCTGGACTTTACAAAGTTGGACAACAAAACTCAGTTTATATGGAAACTGTTTACCCTGTCCTTAGGTAAGTTAATTACTTTTTTACCCTCACATTCTATTATATTAGGGTAAATTATTATAATTTTACTTAATTTCCAATTAAATTCTTATAATTTTACAGTATAAATTATAGGGACTAGATCGCAAAATTTTGAAATTAGAGGGTGTTTTTGAAAAAAAAAATTTGTTGGTTGAATTATTGTTATTATTGAAAAAAAAAACTGTTTACTCTGTTCTTACTTCTTAGGTAAGTTAATTACTTTTTTATCCTCGCATTATATTTAATTAGGGTAAATTATCTATATTTTTACTTAATTTTCAATTAAATTCTTATACTTAACCGTATAGGGACTTGATCGCAAAAATTTGAAACTAGAGGGTGTTTATTGAAAAAAAAAATTATTGGTTGAATTATTGTTATTTTTTGCAGCATGTTCAGCCTCATGTTTCTGCATTTCTTCCTTTATGGATGCAACATTTTTGCATGGAGAAAGACTCGTATAAACTATGGCTTCATCTTCGAGCTCGCGCCGACGAAGGAGCTCAAATACAGAGATGTCTTCTTGATCTGTTCAATGGCCATGGCTTCTGTGGTTGGTGTCATGTTCCTTCATTTGACTCTCCTCACTAAAGGCTATTCTTATTCTCAAGTTCAAGCCATTCCTGGCCTTCTTTTTCTGGTATAATTTTTATTTTTTATTTTTGAATACTATCCTAAATTGTTATTTAACAATTTTTTATTAGATAAATTACCCTCTTATTTTTTATAATATTAGACAAATTAGTCCTTAATTTTTCTAAAATATAATATGACTCGGAATTGAATTGTATAAAATTTTTAAAACAAGGGATAACTAATTTTTTTATTTATTTTTTAGGAACTAATTTCTTTTAATATTATAAAAAGTTTAATTATTCTGTTGGTTTTTATATTTTTATCAAATTTTTTCAATTAGGTCCATATATCTTTGTAATTAGATCTTTCCTAATGTAAAAACATATTAGAGTTAACTAAATATTTTTTCACAAATTGAAGATATCCATAATTAAGAACTTAATTAGATCTTTGATCACATATTTTTTGGGTGAAATATTCTATTAATGTTAATATTCTTGACATGAAAAAATATAAAGACCTAATTGCAAATTTGGTGAAACTATAGGGACCAACAAAATAATTAAATCATCATAAAAAAATTAGAGACTAATTTGTCAATTTTTTTGTTAGAGATTAATTTATTTTATAAAAAATATTAGAGACTAATTTAGGGTATTATTCTTTATTTTATTTTTTTTCTCATTTTTCTTGTGTTTAAAACTTATATATTAGGCATAAGCTAAAGTTTTAATTTGATGTGCAGGCCTTCTTACTAATACTTGTGTGCCCCTTCAACATTATATACCGGTCAAGCCGTTACCGTTTCCTTTGTGTCATAAGGAACATAATTTTGTCACCTCTTTACAAGGTACTGAACAGAAATATTTAAAACTCTAGGGATTTAATTAAAATTTTATATACTAATTAAGAACCTTAATCTTACTGGATTCTTTCTTCTTCTTAGGTTGTCATGTTGGACTTTTTTATGGCTGATCAACTTTGCAGTCAGGTATAGTTTTTTCTTAATGCCCAAAAAGAAGAATGTGAGATTTTAAGTATTATTTATAAAGAAAAACTCAAAACAGCCCTGATAATTATCTCGAAAGATAACGAGGTTCTTGACAAAAAAAACCCAGCTCGACCCCTGATAATTACCTCGAAATGACAACAAGGTCTTTATGCCAAAAAAAAGTCGATGTTGTTTTTTTTGGCACAGGGACTAATCAGGGACTAATCAGATTGGGTGTTTTTTTTTTTTTAGGCCTCGTTGTCCTTTCGAGGTAATTATCAAGGCTCAGATGGGGTATTCACTCTTATTTATATGATGATTAAATTTGATATATAGGTGCCGATGCTGAGGAATCTTGAGTATGTAGCATGTTACTATATAACTGGGAGCTACAAAACACAAGACTATGGTTATTGCATGAGAACAACTCACTACAGAGATCTTGCTTATGCAGTTTCATTTCTACCCTATTATTGGAGAGCAATGCAAGTAAGTAATGCGAAAGGTGGAAACTCAGGTGCAGTCAACTTCATGTGAAATTGATAATTGAGAGTCGTTAGATGAAAATTTAGTCAAATCATTTAACGGCTTTCAACTATCAACTTCACGTGAAGTTGACTGCACCTGAGTTTTCAACAAACCGAAAATATATTTGATGCAAATCGAAAATTTTTGAATATTTTAAAAACAAAAAATATACTTTATCGTTACGAAAATTAAAAACTTATTTAAGTTTTTTTCTGAACTGTGATGACTTGGAATGTAAGTAACTGATTTGATTTTAACCGGTTTTCAGTGTGCGAGGCGATGGTTCGACGAAGGCGACACGGGACACCTTCTAAACCTAGGAAAGTATGTTTCAGCAATGTTGGCAGCAGGCACCAAGGTTGCATATGAGAAAGATGGGAGTGTTGGATGGCTATGTCTTGTTGTGATCATGTCAAGTGCAGCAACTATGTACCAATTGTATTGGGACTTTGTTAAGGATTGGGGTTTGCTTCAAGTGAATTCTAAGAACCCTTGGCTAAGGAATGAATTAATGCTTTCAAGGAAATCCATTTACTACATATCCATGGTAATAATTACACATCACATCCTTCTCTAATTTTCTATTTAAATTCAAGAAAAAAACAATAAATAAGTCTTTAATTTTTTATTTCAAAGATAAATAAATTTTCGACTAATTAAAAATATAAAAACGTTCCTCATTTTTTAAAAAATGAGACATCTAAATCTTTTTAGAGAACATATTTGTCCTTAAATATTTTGAATAGAAAAATTTAAATGTCTCACATCTTAAAAAATAAAAAATATTTTTATCTTTTCAGTTAGTTAAAAATTTATGTGTCTTCAAATTAAAAAATTAGAAACTCATTTGTTTTTTTTTTAAATTCAATAACCTAAAAGCTAATACGTATTCGGTCGATACAAAAATTTTTCTATTTGAAACATAGAAAATTCATATATTTTCTATAAACTCGCAAATGAAAAATATCCGTCTCTATTTTTATTTCGTTGTGTCTCTATATTTTTATTTCAGAAACAGAATTCGACATAACCTTAAAAATTTTATCATATAAGATTTTATGTCAATTTAATTTCTAATCACTCAAATTTTAATTAATTTTCACCATTTTGTTAAAATGTCATGTTAACTATTATATCTGTAGGTCTAAATTAATCTATAAATATAATTTTAAAAACAAATAATTAATACTAAAATTTTAAGAACTAAATTAAGGTGTGTTTGGAACAAAAAATTTATTAGTATATATAATGTGGATATGGTAGCTATGCAATATGAAGTCCAAAAAATATGTCTTAGGAAAATGCTACAAAGTGGGGAATAAAATATATTCTCCAACTAAATTCTGATAAGGCTATCATTATTATACAACTTGAAAGATAGATTCCTAATCTAATTCGAAGAGGCTAATTAAGTTCACATCAGAGAATATAATTTGCTAATGTTTAACAAAAGAAATCATAATATGAAATGACATGTTCTTACCATGGAAAATTGTTTGTGCAGGGATTAAATTTTACTCTGAGGCTTGCATGGTTGCAAACAGTTATTCATTCAAGCTTTGAACATGTTGATTACAGAGTAACAAGCATATTTTTAGCAGCACTTGAAGTTATTAGAAGAGGAATGTGGAATTTCTACAGGTAAATTGGTTAATATTTGTTTCAATTTCTATTAAAAAAAAGTGAAATTAAATTTTGGATTTAATAAGTCTTTTATCCGTATAAAATAATCATTTTTTTAATTCCTATGGAATTTTTCTTTTTATTTTTGTCCAGTAAAATTTTAAAATTCTTTATTTTAATTTTTACTATTAATTTTCTTAGCATTTAACGTGACATGTCATAATTTAACGGAACAAACTAATGATATAAATTATTAGAAAAAGAAAAATTTTATAGGGATCCAAAAAAAATATATATGTATTTTAGAGGGACAAAAATGTATTTAAGCTTAAATATTTTATATAATTAATTTTTTTAAATACCTGATTATTTTTGAAAACTTATGCAAGTATATGAAGTCTGCTTTTTTTTTTCTAAGAAAAAGAAAAAGAACTTGTTAACTAAGGCCTTATTTGGGTGAGTTTTTAAAAAAAATCTTTTTTCGAGTTATCTTTTTTTAAAAGATCTTGTGAAAAAGTAAAAGTAATTTTATGTTTGGGTATCTCATGCAAAAAGATCTTTTTATCTATCAATTATGTTTGAATATAACAACATAAAAGTATTTTTTTATTTATTTATTACATGAAAAACATCTTTTTTTAAGGAAAAAAAGATCTTTTAAAAAAATTATTTAAATTACAGTTTCTAAAAAAAGATGTTTTTCTAATTTTTCTAGTACTTTTACTTTTACTATTCGAAATTTGTCAAACACGCTAAAAAATAAAAAAAATATTTTTTTATTGAAAAAAAATCTTTTTTTATCAAAATAATGGTGTCCAAACAAACGCTAAGGCATATATTATGTGATAGATACCTTTGAACTGATTTAATATTTTTTTTTTATTGATTTTCAGATTGGAGAATGAGCATCTAAATAATGCTGGCAAGTTTAGAGCAGTGAAAATAATACCACTTCCTTTTCATGAAGTGGATGAGGAAGACTAGTACTACTAATAATGCATGCCAATTGGCATATTTTGGATTGATGTATTATTATTGTAGGGTTATGCTAGCATAAGAGAAATAATTAATAATAATTTTCAGTGGTGCATATTAGTTATCCTCATTCAAGTTGATGTATGATTTGATCAACTTGATCAGAATTTTTTTTTTTTTTAATGTGGATTGTAGGGACATCATCATCATCATCATCATCAATTGTATACACAATTTTTCATTAACAAGAAATAGAAATTAAATGAAAAGAAAAAGGTGCAATTGCAATGCTATTTTAGTACTTGTCTTATCATTTCTATTTTGTTATTTAAATTTACACATTTTTGGATGAAAAAATTGACCTTTAACGATAAAGAAATAAATTTAATAAATAAACTATATTTATGAATAATATTGTAGATCAATAGTACTGTATACATATATAAGTATAATACCAAATATTTTATATTTTATACATCAATAGTCCATATATGTATCTAATGACCATGATTAATGAATCTAAAGACCATGATTCCTAATCTATGGATGAAATTATTCTTTATTATTTAGTGGTTTCTCAATGTATTCCCAACTTAAAAAGATAAAAATTAATTCCTTGCAGATTAGAATTTCATTCAATAATTTGTTACGGTATTTTTTATTTTATTTTATTTTTTGGTTGGAATAATTTTTTTTTTGGATTTTTTTTTTTGTATTAAAACGAAACTAAAGTCCAAAGAAGAGAAAACTAATTACAAATATTTTTTTTGATAGTTACTAATTACAAATATTTATTATTATGCTGTTGGGTCTGAAAAACACAAATAAGATTTAGAGGTTTTTGTTCTAGAATGGGCCAGGAGAGGCCCAAATAAGATCAATCGTTTCTCACCAAACAATTTTGGAAATCAGGGATGGGCCATTATTTTGGGTCTTAGGAAAATTTTAAAATTCTTAGGCCTTTCATTATATTAATTAAATAGAATTATTATATAATAATTAATTAGGTGCAATGACATATTCAACACTGACAATCCTTGGACAGACCATAAGGTTGTTGCCTTGGCCAGAATTACCGCCAAGGACTTACAGGTTTACAGGAATCGAAGCAATGCCTTTAGGTCTCTCCGAAATTGCCTGTGTTGGGAACCACCGGTAGGCAATAGTTTTAAAGTTAATTGTGATGCAAGCTTGTATATGGATTCAAATTTAGCGGGATTTGGGTGTATTATTAGAGATTCTAAGGGAGATTGGATCTCGGACTGCTCTGGAAGCATTCCCCCTTGGTCTATAATCAGATGTGAATTATTTGCTGTTTGGAGGGGACTGGTTTTAGCTTGGGATTGCGGTTTGAGGGATATTATATGTGAAAAAGATTGCTTTGACATTCTGCCCATCATGCATGAGCTTACAAGTGGGTATCCATCTGAAGTAACAGATTTGGTTCACAAGATTCAGGAGCTTTTATCTCGTCCTTGGCTTGTTCACGTTGAATGGGTGTCCCGAGAAGCAAATAGAGCTGCCGGATTTGATGGCTAAATATGGTGCCAAGAGTAACTCTAATCATGTTATTTGGTATGAGCCTGGTGTTGATCTCCAACGAATCATCCGCTCGAATTTAGAATAGTTTTTGCTTTGTTTCTTTTCTTGTTTAGTCACCAAAAAATTGCCAAAAAATATAATAATATAATGAATTTTGTATATTTTGATACTAGTAAAAGAGTGCTTAACTGCTTATTTGAAAAAAGAGGCTCATATATTCAGTAATAATTGTGAGAAAAATATGACAATACATAAATCAAAGAACAAAGAAAAATAAATAAATTATATGTATAGCTTCATATTATTGAGTATCATATATATAGCAAATCATTTTCATTTTTTTTTATATTTAATTTGCAAAGCAAAGATGGAGCTCCTTAGAGATTGAAGCAACATATTATCAATTGAGACAAAACAAAATGGCAATAGCAAATCCAACACTTGCCAACATCTTTCTCACTTGATCATTGTATGATGATGCACCGTTCTACATGTCAAAACAAAGGGGAAAAAAAATAAATTAGTATTTTTATTTGTTTTTTTATTTATCGAATAAAATATATTTTTAGTTTCTGAAGTTTGTCAAAAATTACTCCTAAGTTTTATTTTGTTTTAGTTTTGTCCTTAAAATTTTCGATTTACATCAACTATATCATAATGGTTAAATTTTCAGAAAAAATTTAGGACGAATCCAACAATAATGCATGATAATTATGCCTGATTTATGTTAAAAGTTGTTCTTTTAAAATTGTTATTGAATTGATTTTAAAATTTTTTAAAAATTAGCTGTAAATAATATATTTGATATAAATAACAAATTTTTAAGACAAAATTAAAATAAATAAATCTTCAAAAATACTATTCGTACACCAAAATCAACCACTAAAATCAGTCACAAATATATTTGTGTATAAATACACGTGTGGTTTAATTTATTTTTAATATATATTTATATTTCAATATGTATTTTATACTAATAGCTGATTTTAGTGTACACATAACATAGTTAATAAATATTAGAGGTATTATTAAAATTTTTTATCAAATTTAAAGGACGTTATTTATTTAAACATGTTGGTTATTTAAAAGATAAAGATTACCCCATTTGCACTTGGTGCAGGTGATGGTGTGTCTTGAGTATCAATGGGAGTAGTATCATCAACTAATGGTGCTGGTGGACTCTTTCTAATGATTGATGATGATGATGATGGTTCTGGAGCAAGATCAAAGGAAGAAGAAGATTGTGGATGGTGATGCTTGATGTGTTTGTGCTTGTGTCTCCTTCTTCTATGCCTGTGTGGTGGTGGAGGTTGAGGAGCATAGTCATCAGGGGAAGGTGCTGGGGTGTATGGCAATGGTGAGGGTGCAGGTGTAGGAGTGTTACTTGCTGGAGAAGGCACCGGTGATATTACGGGTGCCTTCTTCTTGTGTTTAGGAGGTGGTGGTGCTGGTGCTGATGGTAATGGTGTTGGTGGAAGTGGCAGTGGTGGTGGTACAATTGGTGCTTTTTTAGGTGGATGTGGTGGTGGGATCTTTGGTGTGGGTGCTTTTGGTGCTATTGCTGGTGGTTTAATTGGAGCAATTGGAACCGGTGGTGGTTTAATTGGTGGTGGTTTAACCGGTGGTGGTTTAATCGGAGTAATTGAAATTGGTTTAATTGGAGCAATTGGAATTGGTGGCGGTTCAACGGGTGTAATAGGAACCGGTGGTGGTTTAATTGGTGGTGGCTTAATTGGAGCAATTGAAATTGGTGGAGGTTTAATAGGTGGTGGTTTAATTGGGGCAATTGGAATTGGGGGTGGTTCAACCGGTGCGACAGGAATCGGAGGCGGTTTAATCGGAGGTGGTTTAATCGGGGCAATGGGAATTGGTGGTGGTTTGATAGGAGCAATGGGTACTGGTAGTAGTGGTTTAATTGGAGCAATAGGAATTGGTCGTGGTTTAACCGGAACAAAAGGAACCGGGGGCGGTTTGATAGGAGCAGAAGATGTTGGACGTGTGGGTATTACCTTAGGAGTTGGTGAAGAGATTGGTGAAGTGGCCTTTGGAATTGGTTGGGGTTGAAGCAAAGGGGAAGAAGTAGAAGAGGTTGGGGAAGTGGCCTTAGGAATTGGTTGTTGAGGTTGTTTGAAAGGAGAAGAAGTAGCCTTGGGAATTGGTTGTTGAGGTTGTTTCAAAGGGGAAGTAGTAGTAGTAGTAGAAGTTGGGGAATTTGGCAATTTGGTTGGTGATGAAGATGTGGTTGTGATTGGTGTTTTGCTAGTAGATGGGGATGATGCTACCACCTTTGGTGTATTAGAAGAAGAAGAAGTTGGAGAAGTTGCACTTGGCAATTTAGAAGGTGCACCATTTGAATTTGTGTTTGTAATTGGTGAATTATTAGAAGGTCCATTTGGATGTGTGTGTGTGTTTGTAATTGGTGATTTTGGAGTTGAAGTTGAAGTTGGTAACTTTGAAGGTGCTTGGGCATTGGTTAATGTTATAGGGTGGTAGCTTTGGCATGCTAATAATGACAATGCCAATGCCCAAAATATTGACAACATTGTTGTTGTTTGTGTAACCTAGGACATGGTTTGGTTAGGAGAATTGGGTTGTTATTTATATGCCATTATGTATTGTTTTGTGATGAATCATTTCAAGGTTGAGATGTGTGTTTAGATGTAGTGTTATTGTCATCATTGATACATTACCACTAAACAAGTAAATAAAAGGAAGAAAAAAAAAACATAGGTAAAAGTTTAAGTAAATTCAATATGGGATCATTTGATAAGAATTAATGTATATTTTTAATTTCTTTGTTTTTTTTTTTTTTATTTCACTTATACATATGCACACATATTTTATAACTATATATAATTAAAATATTAAATGGGTTGAACACAAATAAAATGGTTGTAGTCCAATTTAGTACTTTCAAGTTATACTTCTTATGAACATTCTTTGTGATGTTGGTATTAACAATGATAATTTAATTTGAGTTGAATATTTGTGAGATACAAAATTGTTTCTTACTAATTAATTATGTGTATATGTGAAAAATATGTAATTAGAATTTCTAATTATTAAACCAAGTTGGGTTGGTCTAGTGGTTAGCTCACTAGTCCGCTTAAGCAAGTGTCGGGGGTTCGAATCCCGCCTTGTGCATGCAGCAACCCATTGGCCAGCGGCAAACCCTTAAATGGAGCTCAGTACCGCGACGGATTAGTCCTTGACCTGCCGGGTTGGGGGATACCGTGGGAAACCAAAAAAAAAAAAAAGAATTTCTAATTATTATATACATTAGTATTTTCTAAAATATATAGGTTTAAAACACATTTATATTTAATGGCTACTGGAAAATGAACTATCTACCTCATTAAACAAAAGTGCACATTTATTTATTTATTTATTTATTTATTTGCATGTTAATAATGAGAACAAAATATTACCTTTTATATCTACATGTAACCTATTATGTTATTTTCTGATGAACCAATATACCAATGTGATTGATATGTTTTCCTTCCTTGCATTGCAATATCAATTATATATTTTATATTAGTCCCTTTTTTATTATTTATTTACTTCTTTGTTGGGTGAATGGATAATATAACATGATTGATGGAATGAGAAAGAAAATATTACGCTTATATTAAACCTTTCATTAGTTATACGTCTTTTGGATTTAAAACTTGTATAATTATGTCCTTTTATTTTTCAGTTATGAAAGGCTACCTTTCTAGTTTTTACGTAAAGAAAATAGTAAATATAAATAAAAAAATTGAAAAGTTTTACTAAAATCATCAAAATATTTAAAGTTTAAATATATAAGAAAGTAATAAATTTACTAAACTCATCTCAACATATTAAAATCTATATAAATCTCAGTTTTAGCATAGGAACTTTTGTTGTCTTCCGGAAAAAGAATTTTTTTTTTTTTTTTTTTTTTTGTATTTGCATGTTTGGTAAAAAAAATTATTTTTTGGTCAGGAATTATTTATTTCTCTGTATTTATTTACGATAATACTAGGAAGATAATATCTAAAATTACCTTATATAATATAACATCTATATATGCTAGATAATTAATGACCTTTTTGAACAATATGAACAACCACCAATCAAATAAAAGTACACTATACTTCTAAATTATCCACCTAAATTTTAATATTAGAATAATCATTCGTACACCTAGTAAAATGAACATCCAATATATCCATTATTCACATTGTTTAGTATTTTTATTGTTTACCTATACTTTTCCAACTGATAAATATAAATTAAGCTTTATAGGATACACTAATGAAAAACTATACAGTTTTAGTCACATGTACAATGTCCGAGGCTTTTTATTATTTAAATATTTTTGTTTTAGCTTCCCACAGTATCTCCTAATCCAACAAATTAAGGACTAATCTATCCCAGATCGAAACTTCATTTAAGGATTTATTGCTGATTAATGGATTGTTGTATACACAAGGTAGGATTCAAACCTCAATACTTACTTAAGCGGACTAGTGAACTAACTACCTGACTAATCCAACTTAGTTAAATAAAAAATGTATTCTTTTTTTTGTCTTAATATAACACAAGAATAGAGCATTTTCCCCAAAAAAAACTTCTTAAGAAAACATATTTTTGGTCAATCATTTGTCTCTTATAATTGGGCCTATGCCTGTTTTGTCCCAAATTTCCTGCATCGCTTAAAATTCATTGTTTGTTGAAAAAATATTGCGAACCTACCCCCAAAAATAATGCGAACCTCATAAAAAAAAAATACTGATCCACCTTAACCGATAGACCTAGGGAAGTTACCTTTAACCACATTGAAGACAAATCTATATTATATGACAAATCTATTCAAAAAAAAAAAAAAAACAAAGATGAGCTTTTATTCATAAAAACTACCCAAACTTGTTATGATAACAATGAAATGGATGACCATAGGAGGCTCAGTTTTCCTATGCTAAAAGGAACAATTCTCATGACAAAGCATAATTAATGAAATTTGAAAAGTAGAATTTGTTTGTCTATAAAAGCATAAACGAGGCAAAAGGAATTCATACAGCAATAATAAAAACAAATACTTTCTCTCTCTTTTTTATATGCACTACAATATATAGTACTTTTACTTTCTCTCTTTACATGCTACTAATATAATATTAATATATTATCTTTATAGTAGCATAATAGTATTGATAAATACTGATAGTAGTGTTTTTCTATTTATACTTTATTACATCTTTCTTATTTATTTTGATGAATCAAAATTTCCAACATTAGGGGGAGAGAATAAGCTTCCTAAAAAGGAACTTAATTAGAATGCATCATCCTTGATACATTTAGATCCTCGATCAGGGCAATGTGAACTAGAAGTTCAAAAGATTATACATTTGCAAAGAATAGCAAATGAATTGCCTGATGCATTTTTCGATACAAAGAGGATAACCAAGTCGTATATACCAGCAAAAAATGTCCCAATTCGAATTGATGTCCCAGTTGGACAAATTGCCACCGAAGCAAATACACGCCAGAAGCGTGGCAGGCCTGTCGGTTCCAAAGACAAAAATCCTCGAAAGAGAAAAGAGGTAAATACTATTCCTGTTGAAAAAGACATAGTAAAGACACCTGCAGTTGTCCAAAATTCTGATATAATTTTAACGCCAGAAAACGTTCAGGTACCTGAAAATTGTGAAAATGACGAGATCTCGATAAATTATGTCTTTACAGGAGAGAAATGGGACCGAAATAAGACAATTGTCAATGAAATATTTGCATATAATGTGGCATTAAATATCATGCATGAAAGTAAGGATCCTGAGCCAAGATCAGTCGAAGAATGTTGACAAAGGAATGATTGGCTAAAATGGAAAGAAGCCATGAATGTTGAATTAGACTCACTTGCAAAACGTGAAGTCTTCAAACCTGTAGTCCGTACACCAGAAGATGTAAAACCTGTTGGATACCGATGGGTATTTGTGAGAAAACGAAATGAGAAAAATGAAATTGTGCGCTACAAAATCCGACTTGTGGCACAAGGTTTTTCACAAGGACCCGGTATAGATTATGAAAAAACGTATTCTCCTGTAGTGGATGCGATAACATTGCGTTATTTGGTCAATTTATCTGCATATCATAAACTGCATATGTATTTAATGAATGTGGATTTATACGGCTCATTAGATCGGGATATTTATATGAAAGTTCCTGAAAGACTAAAGATATCTAAACCATCCAATGAATATTCACAATGGTTATACTCAGTTAAATTGCAAAGATCTTTATACGGTCTAAAGCAATCTGGACGAATGTGGTATAATCGTCTTACTGAGTATCTGGCCCAAAATGGATTCAAGAATGATGATATCTGTCCATGTGTTTTCATAAAGAAATCTGCATCTGGATTCATTATAATTGCTGTGTACGTTGATGATTTAAATATCATTGGGACTCCTGAAGAGATTCCAACAATTATAAAAACTCTAAAAGAAGAGTTTGAGATGAAAGATCTTGGAAAGACTAAGTTTTGTCTCGACCTGCAGATCGAGCATATAAAAAGTGGGATCTTTATTCATCAAACAACATACACAAAAAAGATCTTGAAGATATTTTATATGGATAAGTCACATCCATTAAGTACTCCAATGATTGTAAGATCTTTAGATGTGGAAAAGGATCAATTTCGTCCTAAAGAAGAGAATGAAGATATCCTTGGTCCTGAAGTACCATATCTTAGTGCCATTGGAGTGCTAATGTATCTTGCTAATAATACATGACCCGATATATCATTTGCTATGAATTTATTAGCAAGATATAGTTCCTCTCCAACCAGAAGACATTGGAACGGAATTAAACAAATCTTTCGATATCTTCATGGGACAGTTGATATGGGATTGTTTTATCCCTATGGATCCAAGTCACAATTAGTTGGCTATATAGATGCTGGATACTTGTCTGATCCACATAAAGCGAGATCTCAAACAGGATATCTGTTCACATATGGAGGTACAGCTATATCATGGAGGTCCACGAAACAGATGATTGCTGCAACATCCTCTAATCATGCCGAAATACTAGCGATTCATGAAACTAGTCGCAAATATTTTTGGCTCAGGAGTTTGATCCAATATATTCTGTCATCATGTGGACTGACTGATCATAAGATAGCTCCAACTGTCCTGTTTGAAGATAATACAGCATGCATTGCTCAACTTAAAGGCAGATACATCAAAGGTGATAGAACAAAGCATATTTCTCCCAAATTCTTCTTCACTCATGATCTTTAAAATCAAGGGATAATTGATGTCCAACAGATCCGCTCAAGTGACTATCTGGCATATTTATTCACAAAGTCACTCCCAAAATCCTCCTTTGAAAGATTGCTACATGAAATTGGGATGCGCCAATTTCGAGAAATTAAATGATGTCGACAAGAAGGGGAGACTGTACTCTTTTTTCCTTGGTCAGGTTTTTTTCCCATTGAGTTTTTCTTGACAAGGTTTTTAATGAGGCAGTCCTCATCACAAAGGATTTTGTACTCTTTTTCCTTCACTAAAGTTTTTCCTATTGGGTTTTCTTTAGTAAGGTTTTAACGAGGCATAATTCTAAATGGTCATCCATGGGGGAGTGTTAGGATAAGAATGAAATGGATGACCATGGGAAGCTCAGTTTAATAAAAAATAGCTTGAAGAAAATAGCTTGAAGAAACCTAATTTATAATTTTTGAGCAATGCTAGGGGGCCAGCAACTTTTGTGATTGGTAGCCATCAAATAGCCATCAATGATGATCTAATGGTGTGAGATTGGTGTGAGATTTCATCCAATGATTCACCTTTCTCTGCTGGCTACATGCTGGCCAAAATTCAACAAAACTGCTGGCCCCCTAAACTTTTCCATAATTTTTATCTAGGGCAAAATATTAAATTGGTTCCTTACGTTTGAGTCTAATCCTGTTTTGGTACCTAAAGTTTAAAGTGTCTTATTTGAATCCAAAAAAGTTTCATTTAACTTCAATGTAGTCCTGCCGCAAAGTTAATGTTAAATAATTAATGAAACTTTAGTTTTCAGATATGAAAAACTTATATAACCAAACTTTTCGATTGTTGAGGGGAGTTTCCTGCGGTAAAGGTAACGATAGCCTTGTTCTCGTCGCTATCAACAAAATTCTCCGAGAAAAGTGAGTTTTCGACAATCGATAATGTTCTCCATATGCTTGAATCAAGGCTAGTAGCTCGTGGTAATGCATCTGTTGCTGATCTTGTGTCTCTTGAATTTATACCTCTTCTTCAGAGAAGAAGATATTAAGGTTTGGTGGAACGGTGAGATTAATTATTTAATATTGACTTTACAGTAGGAATACATTAAAGCTAAATGAAACCTTTTTGGATTCAAATAGGATACTTTACAACTTTAGGGACCAAAACAGAATTAAACTTAAACGTAAGGGACCAATTTAATATTTTATCTTTTTATTTAATAAAAAGTATAACAACAGAATAATTAAATCATACACAAAATAAATAGTAATTACTAATTACAGATTAAAAATTTGATCCCCCTAATATTAAGTTCTGGGATTAGGTCCACTAATCCATTTGTTGCATGTGAAATCATTTTGCCCACCCATAATATAACCAATCTAACAAAATAAAATAAACTGTTCTACGGTTTTTGGCCAATAAAAAACATGTTGCTCAGGAACACTACATTCTACTTTCTAACAAAAGTCTATTATGTAGATTCGGTCCAAATATAGACATATAGTTACACCAAAACTGCTAATTCACATTCCCCTAAAGATCATTGGCCTTGCAACACCTAGTCACAACACTTAGGATCAAACTGAGTATTTTTTCGGTGTAGTTATTAGTTCGAATTTGATCCAAATTTATATTTTTTAGGAATTAGTTAAAATGTGTTTTTATCTCGAAATTTTAAATTATCTACTATCGAATAAAAACCTAAAATACCTAATAATAAACCAAAATTCTCTACACAATTAATTACAAATACTTTTTTAATATTTTATAGGATTAATTGATCAATTAAAAATGAGTATATCTTGTTTTAATTTTTATATAGAACTAGACATTAAATTCTTCCCAATTTCTTATGTAGTAGATATGTCTCGATTATCTTTAACATTTTTTTAAATTTTCTGACACAATACAAATTCCAAGCTCAAACCACTCTCCATGTTATGTGCATAAAACCTCATATCAATAGATTGATTGGTATATTAACATTAACGCCCAAAGTTTCCATTGCAACCACTTCGATGGTAAAAAATATTTTAATACAGTAATCGCTAACTTCCTTAAATATTCTAGTTTGTCACAAAAACGAAAACACACAATTGGTGTTGGTAGGAGAAAAAAAAGCTTGATTTAGCACAACAGAAATAGAAAATTAAATTTGGAATTGTTAAACGCACTAATTTAAAAATTTTAAATAATTTTGGCAAGAAAAATTTATTTTTTATGGATTTAAAATTATTTTTTTTAAAATAAACTTATCAACATTCTAAATATTCATAAATAAAAATTATAGTTTATTTTCACATTTATAAAGAAGGTAAGCTATTTGTATAATGCATACAAAGTCTTAGTTTAGTAGTGATGATTTTTACATTGTAATAAATGCACTCAAATCAAGACTTGGTTGAGAGACTAGTAGTAGTAAATAAAAATTCCTAGTGTATAATAAGATTCAATTGAAGGAATAGAATTAAAAATTTTAAAATTTTAAAATTCAATTAAGAATCAACCGAAATTGAATACGATATAATAAAATAATATATTTATATATAAAATATATAATATTTTAAAAAAATAATTTTTTATATTTTATTATTTTAAATCAGTTAACTATTAAAAAATTAGATTTATAATAATTCTTTGACTAAATTTTTTAATTCTTTAATCAATTACTGTCAATTAATTTTTTTATTTAAATCAAATTAATATAATAATTAATTTTCGATTAGCATAATTGAACTGGCCGTTCGATTTGATTTTCATAGGTATGACGGTATCAACACATTTTTATCAGAGATATATAAAATATTATCTTAAACCAACTTAATTTTAAAAATATTATTATTTGAACATAACAAAAGGAAAAAAACTAAAGGTAAGAAATTCATTTTTAAAGAAAGAATTTCGTTCTTATGAATTCACATATATTCTAATAAAGAAAGGAGGGAGAAAGGTGGCTAGAAGAAACACATATATTGGCAATATATACGTCATTAAATAGTAATATTAGAGAAATAAAAAGAATTAAAATTTATTTTATTTAGTATTTATTAATTATTATTAATTTTTAGTTAATTTTTTGTTATTAAATATTTTTTATATATAAATTATTGATAATACTAACAAATTAAAATTTATTTTATTTAATATTTATTAATTATTAAAATAATTAATAAATAATAAATAAATAAAATAAGTTCTAATTGCTTTTTATTATTTTTTTTTACTATATATTTTTAATAAATTATTCATAAGACTAATATTGATGGTGTGTTAAATACTCTGGGACTCGCTGCGATTTATTTAATTTGTTTTTGTTGCATCATAAGATATTCTAAGGGAATATTATATTGAGAAACGACTAAGTTTCTTTTTGTCACTAACTCAATTGTCATTTTTATATTTGGGTTTATCCTTTTATTTGACTACATTTTTCTGATGTTTTTCAGAAGGGATAGGATATCGCAGCAATCACAACAAAACCATAAACAATATTATTATTGGACTGCTACTACTCTCTTTATTTGTTTTATTTATTTTTTTCCCTATGTTTTAGTAAAAATCCTTTAACATATATATTATTGATATTTGCTAGAATTTAGAAGTTTGAGTAATTTTTCTCTATTGAAGTAATTTTTCCCTGTGGGGCTTATAGGAATAGAACCTAAAACAAAAATAGTTAAATTAGTACTATTAGAGTGGCAAACAACACCAAAAAAGATGTAAAAAAAGAATCAATATTTGGACACCCAATAAATAAAATCTTATGGGTTACCAAAAAAAAAATTAAAGCCTTATTGTTCATACCTGATCCAAAATCCAGCCTAAACCCATTAAGAATAAAAGCCCTTTAAAAGTGGTACATTCTACTCGCCCAACCTCCTAAGAGGTCGGACGCGACAAAGAAGTTCAGTTCCACTTATCTAAATAAGCAACTGTTTCTCCAAATCTCTCATACTATCTCTATTTCTTTTAAAAGATAGACCCAACAAACTTCCAAAATAAAGGAACGACTATCACCAACAAAAGTGGAACTACTAAAAAAAATTAGTTATCTTTCTACTATAAATAATTAAATATACTGACACCTAGAAGTGGCAAGTGGGGAAGCCCGTCCCGCCCCACCCCACCTAATGAGGCGGTTCTAAAATTTCACCCTGCCTCACCTAACAATTGTCTGACGGGCCAAGCCCGCCAAATTTCACATTTTTATTATTAAATGTTAAATAATATAAATTGCCAACAAAATATTAAATAATATATATAATTTCACAACTATTTTAATAAATTTTTAATTTTTAAAGACATAAAAAAATTATAATTTTTAAATTTACAAACATTATAAAGTCTTTATAATTATAAATATGTAATAAACATAATTATAAACCAAGTTTTTGAAACAAAATAATAAAACCAACATTGTCCAAAGTAAAATAAATATTGTCCAAAATATATAATTAAACAATTACAAGTTTAGAACATAATCAATCAAATGTAAAATATAATCCAAAACACTAAATCAGAACATCTTCAAAAAAATCCTAAATCCGACGGAGAAGCCCGCCAAAACCACAATTTAAGCAGTGCAGGTTAGGCGGACTTTTAATGTGTGACGGTCTCAATTTTTCAGCCCGGCCCACCTTTTTGGCGGTTTACGCGGGTCGGCCTAGCGAGTTTAGGCTCGTTTGTCATCTCTACTGACACCCCTCAGATATATTCACGTCCCAATCTACTAAAATACCTATTTAAAGTTCTTCCTAACTTAAACATCAGAGTCTTTTGCAAGTATCACTCCCATCTCCTCACAAAGAACTCAGATGGCAGCACTTTGGTCAAAACAAGTCGGTCGTAGTCTCCAAAAAAATTTTAACCTCACGTTCATGCCTAAATTACCGTCAAGTAATTCTTAAAACACTTATGATGAGGAAAAGAAAATAAAAAACCTTAGATTGTAATTTCACATTTAATTTAAACAACAATAAATGCAATATAAAAAAATTAAATGATAAGAAAAAACAATAAGAAACCATGATAATAAATTTATTCCAGAACAAGAAGGTGAAATTAAAAACTATAAAGGAAAAGGGGATTATGGTTTTCTTTTAGTTTTTTGTATTTTTCCTTTCCACACCTTTGGCTTTTTTTTTCTCCTCGACGGTGTATATTACTCGTCAAACCCTATTTAAAATTTGAAGTCTTTAAAGTTATAATATCTTCTTAAAAAAATTCAATTTTTAAAATAAAATAAAAATTTACATACAATTATTTTTATATAAATTAATATTTAAAAGTTCTTACATAGTCTTGGTGGGACAATTAGGACCCTGATTAAATAATCAATATAATATCCAAAAAAATATTTATTCATTGTTTTGGAAATAGATTTTTTAATATATATATCTATTAAATAAAAATAAATAGTTAAAAAATTATTTATTATTTTTTTGCTATAATATATTATTATTTTTGTTGAGTTAAAAAATTAACTAAATTAAATTGATGATGACAAACATTAATTTTAATTTTAGTGGGTTAATTACCAAATTAATTTTGATTATCTCTGTCTAAGTGATGCAGGCCATAATTAGTAAACATAGTAACAAAAATTAAAAAAAAAACTTACCATATATCCGACGGTAATAACTTCCATATATAGTGCAGACCTTGTATTTGGAAGTGTAATTCAGCTTTTAGTTCAAAATAATATGAGCAGTATATATTGATTCTCAATCATTTCTCAATTCAAAGTCTTTGAATTCCTTTATTTGTTTCTTATATCACAAGAATTTCTCTTTTTTTTTTCTTATGCTCATTACCATTATATTCTGATTCTCTTAGAGTGTTTATTTTGATTATCAAGCAATTGAGTATATTAGAGCTTAGAAGTTAATTAAAAATCGATCATTCATATATCATGTAACATTTTGGTTAAAAACTGAGACAGTTTTGGATGACCTTATTAATTTTGTGTATCTAAATATGTTATCCAATTTATCTATTGAAAATTATTTTAAGAATAGAACAATTTTTGCACCAACTCTAGATTGTGTCACTGATATCAACAATAAGATGACTGCAGGGTTACCTAGACAAAAAAAAATTTACTTAAGTTCTGACTTTGTGTGTGCTGAAGAGAAAAATATGAAATTTGAGTTAGATGCTTTCTCACCAAAGATTCTAAATGGAATAAATTGTTCAGTTCTACTACCATACAAATTGATCGTGAAGGTTAGCGCTCCTGTTATGTTGCTGCGGAATATAGACCAAACTAATGGTTTGTGCAATGAAACGAGAATGCAAGTTAGAAGAATGGAAAATCATGTGATAGAATGCAAGACTTTAACCAGAAAAAAAGTTGAAAGTATTATTCTTATCCCAATTTATCCGTTTGATTAAGAGATTTAGAAATTAGTGTTTCATCGTAAACTCTCAAAAACTTCTCTGTATACCACATTCATCGTACAGTTATCCTTTAAGTGTTCGTAATCTTGTAACAGCACTCGTAGATTATCTTTACTCTTTATTCTTGATAACGCAATATACAATTAACCATAGGTGAAAACTAGCCTTAAAAGGTATATTCCAACTTTTGATAGAGTGGTAATATTTCATTATTTGAAATTAGATTCAGTCGCAGATACACTTAACACTAGATTAAGAAAAAAACAAACAATGCATAACATATTACTTTTTTATTAATCAAATTATTATAATTCAAATTAATTTTAACAAAATAACTTAAAATTATAATTTTAATCTTATCACGTGTATAACAGAAGTTATTACACTTGTTTCATACTAATAACTAATTTTAATATACATCTAATATGATTAAAACTAAGTATTTATTAAAAATAATAAAATTTTATTGATGATCAAACTTGAATAGTTTTAAGACCACAATAATGTGATGGTGAGACCAAGCTCTCCTGGCAAAGGAATAAACATGCCCCAAAATGTTCGTAAGGCACACGAGAAACTAATTGGTTTTGACGTAAATTATACACAAAAAAATTGCCATCAGATTGATTTAGTGCCAAAAGATTATGATCTTGTGAGATATAGAGGGATGCTACCGAAACATATGGCGAGATTCCAACATCGAATGGGATTGCCAGCAATTTAGTCCAAGACGTTTCAACTCCATGCTCCTTCATTATCCAGAGAGTGCAAATAATTGGCATATGCGGAGTGGGATAACAAACAGAAAGACAGTTATTGTGGAGTTGCAAGGGAGGCATTTCGGAGAAGTCATAGCCCGATCTAGTAACAGGCAGACGCAATCGACCAAACAACTCCGTTCTCAAGTCGAAGGTAAGAAGGAACCACTCAAATTCATAAGATGTACTAATAGTAGGATCATACACAATCCAATTGAGGGTGCCGCTCACAAATATTCCATTACTTGTGCCATGAATATCATACGGAAACACCGGATGATCAACAGTTTTCCAAAAAGGATTTGCACCAAAAATGAAAACTATAGCCCCAGATCTCACCTTGGAATCAGTTATAAGAGATGAGCCACGACAACCCATAACAAACTTGTACTGGTCATGTAGAATATCATAGCCAAAGCCAAAAAAAACAAGCTTCCCGCACTTGTGGGAGCACTCGAATGGAACGGATGGGGATACCGACCGGGTACTGGGATTCAAAAGAGTAAGAGTGTCAAAGGGATAACCTTGGAGCAAGCAGAGCAATCCGTTACAAGATCCCCAGATGACTTTTCCATCAGCCGGATGTGAACCGAATGTAGTTGGCTGATGCTGGCGATCAAGAATAAGAGATTGTGAAGAGCAATGCATGACGTCACCCGCCCGTTTCGGTACCTTCCAACACAGCAATGGCGGCGGCTGAGTTAGCGTTGAGCGTTGAAGTTGGTGGTTGGCGAATTCAGGGCTGGAGATTAGGGAGTTCCATGAACGGCATACAATCTTCAGTTGCAGGAGAAGCCTCACTGGAAGCCTCAGCAAGATTTCTCTAATCAGATCTCTTGGAAGATTATCTTCGCATTCAAGGTGTTTCATTCTCGTAGTCATAAGACAATTAGGGTTTCCGTCTTTCAAGAAGCTGAGGTGAAGTATATATATATTTTCTCTCTCTAGGTTGTGGCCTCTGCAGAAAAGAATGAATCATAAATGTTAGAATATTCTAAAATATTTGAATATTAATTAAATTATACTCTAATTAATGATATATTCTGTATTTATTAGATTGATTATTTCATGATTTGTTTTGCGAAAATGGTACAGTAAAGCACAAGGTTGCGACTTGCGAGAACCAAACCTGTCATCGAATATACAATGAAATCATTAAAAATTCAATATACAATCTCAAATATTCAAATTTAATATTTTCTAAACTAATAAAATTCAAAGTTTTACCATTTCACATAGTAACTTGTTCATATTTTATCATTCAAAATTAACAATAAAAGATTTTTAATTAACTTCTAATCTCTAATAAGCTCAATTGCTTAACAATCTATATAAACACTGAACAGAATGGTGACGAGCACAAGAAAAAAAGAGGGAAATTCTTGTGATATAAGAAACAAATAAATGAAATCAAAGACTTAGAATTGAGAAATTATTGAGAATCAATACACACTGATCATATTATTTTGAAATAAAAATTGAATCACACTTCCAAATACAAGGTCTGCACTATATATATAGAAGCTATTGACCTGAAACAAAATAACTAAGTAATCAAGAGTCTAACTGCTCTTCTTTCACTCTTTTTTGAAGCAAATCTTATTCTATTACATTTGTATTCTCAATACTAATCAAGTATTCAACAAAAGCTGAGAATCCAAAGATTTCTCAGCATCCAAAGCCATACAAAGCCAGAGAATCCAAAAAAAAAAAAAAACTAAGCAAAGAATCCAAACTCAGCATCCAAACTAAATTCAGAATCGCATCAGCAACAATCCCAACTCAAAACACAAATTTTTTTCATAAAATGAGCAACTCAGAATAACAATTATTTCATAAAATTTAACAAAAACACCATCAACCATCATCCATCAAAATTTAACAAAATAAGCAAAAATGAACAAAAAGGGAAAAATCAGCAACTCAGAATCAGTAAAATTAACAAAATAAGAAATCATAAATTGAAGCAGCTTTGCTTACGGCCGCGAGGGAGGAAGAGAAGTGACGGCCAGGGAGGAACGAAAGCGAGCTCGAACAGAGAGAGGGGAGATCGAATACACCCTCTCTCTCTCTCTCTCTCTCTCTCTCTCTCTCTCTCTCTCTGGCGTCAAAGATGCGAGTTCAGGGAGGCCGACGACGATGATGACAGAGGCAGCGACGCCAACAGCAGCTCCGAGCAGACCTGGCGACGCGAGGAGAAGGGACCCAGGAGAAGAGAATCGGTGACGGAGGGGCTGGACGCTGGCTAAGGAGAAGAGTTCGTCGGTGAAATCGGTGAAGTCGGTGAAGGCGGCGCTGGGCTGACTGAGGATAAGAGTTCGTTGGTGACGGCGGCGATGGGCTGGCTGCTGGAGCTCGGAGAGAGAGAGTGGCTGCTAGGGTTCCCGTTTGCGAGAAAGCGTGAGAAAGGGGGTTATGTGTTTTTTACTTTTTTTTTAATCCTTTTCAAATTGAAAACCGGAAATCTTTAAAAAAATAAAATTTCAAAAAAAGAAAATATCATATGTATTGCACATATTATAAACAAGAGAAAGTATAGATAGCCAATGGAGTATTTATATAATGTGTATAATAAGGGTATAGGGATGTTCAATTCAGCAGGATATTATATACATTGCACATATTATAAATAAGAGAAAATATAAAGAGCCAATGGAGTATTTATACAATGTGTACAATGAGGGTATAGGGATGTTCGATTCAGTAGGATATCAGATGTTTATTATCCTTGGTATCCGGATGGTTATTCTGGATAGTATTAGTGTATTATGTTTGAGAAATTAGTAGTACTTTATCTTGGATGTTCAATTTTTTTAACTCATATTGGGCCAAATAAATAGCCCATTGTATAAATACTACATTGGCTCCCTAGCGGAAAAGACAATGAGAAATCTTGACAACATGTACAATAGACTTTGAATTTGGCCTAAATACATATAAAAAATAAAAAAATTTCACAAATTACCTAAATAAAAAAACTCACTCAATTATTCCAAAAAAATGATCATCTCAAACTCTAATTTATCAAAGCATTTCACTCTAATATCCTCTTTTCTCCGAACCGACTGTCACTCCATCTTCATCAATAATCATCTTACTCTACTGTTGCTACTTGGCTTGCCACACGTCATCACTGTCGTCGCTTACCCATAGTAAAAATAACCATCCACGCAAGAATAAAAATAATCATTCGTATACTTAATAAATTGAACATCCAACATATTTTAATTATATATAACTAATAATAAAAAATAATAAATTATGATGGTCTTCCAATATTTTTTTTGTATCATATCTTTATCTTTATCTTTATAAAAATATAAATAAGGAATTCTTTTATAACATGGCACTTATATATTAAGTTTGGAGATTATTTGCTTAGATGTCATCATTATGAACTTTTAAAATTTTATTTATAAATTAATAAGAAAATAACCACAAAAATGAAAAGATAGAAAATAGCGGCAAAATCAAAAGGAGATAATTAAGAAGACAACAACAAAATTTGAAAAAGATGGAGAATTTAATGAGAAAATAAGATGGATAGAAAGTAGTATTCGACCTTCAAAGAACATGTCATTGATAACCTAGATTAAATGGGTAAAAATTAAAAGAACTAACACTAAGAATTACCTTATGTTAGATCCTTTAAATTTTTTCATGCAACAAACAAAGCAAATCGTTCACCTCACTTGATCACACACACAAAACGTGCAAAAAGCAATTAGAAATTGGTATCATCAAAAGTTAATTAGTACGAGTAACAAAGATTATTTAAATAGGCCCCTGTTACGGTGGGTAACTGGAGATTAGTGGGCCGGATGGCGTTGGTTGGCCCAAACGTGTGAGGGAGGTGGCTTTCGAGTGGACCTGTTACTCGGTGTTCCTCCGTCCGACTTGTACGTGTGAAAGAATGGGGGGTGGTACCTGCAAAGACACTCCGATGCCTAAGTTAGCAAGAGTGTGAGCAGGTTAGAGAGTATTGGAACTTAGAGATACCTGAAGGGTGTCAGTGTATTTATAGTGGTGATCCAATAACCACCGCTGAAGTAGTGCCACCTTTTTAGGTGGATAACCGTCCCCATATCTTAGGGAGGTTAAGATATGGCTCTATGAAGTGGTTAGAGAGTTTCTAGGGGCAGTTACTCATTCGAATGAGTGTTATCTGCCAGCTAACCCTCGTGTCCGACTTCTTTGGAACAGGTCGTGTTCAGTACCGACTTCTGGGATGAAGGCTGATACTGGATGGAGGGCCAACCCTCTGGGTTGGGCGTCTTTGCTTGGATCCTGGGCCCTATTTATTGGGCCAGGGTATGAACAGTGCCCCTACTCGAGCCCAATTCCTTTTTTAAGAGTTGGGTTCGAGTATTCAACTCGGGGTCTTGGCCGATTTGCGAGAGGACCGACGTGATGATTAAGAACCGACGTGATTTTTCTTTGACCTTTCGGTTCTGACGGTTACGTCTAATCAAGCGTCGTGTCCGTTGGGTATGCGTAGGGATTTAATGGCCTTGGTAACGGTGCACCTTTATTAAGAGTTGCCCCAGTTTTACCATTATGCCCCTAACGTCTTTATAAATACTTTCCCTCTCTTTCGTTGTTTCGTTTCTGCAATCTTTCAAATTTTCCTTGCATTTGTTCGTGCTGTATTCTTGCGTTTCGAAGGCTCTTACTTCCTCCCGTCTTGATTTCAGACTTAAAGGTTAGTTTTTTCCCCTTCTGTAACATGCTTTCTATTTGCGTGCCTTTATCTTGTAGGTAGATTTGGTTTGTAGGCTTTAGTTCCGTGCCCCTTCCCTTAGAGACCGTGTATTGATTTTCCTTTTCTTTTGTAGGTTTCTTGTCACCCCCTTTTTAAGAAAAGAAAATGGCTTCCGTAGATGCTCTCTCCCAGTGGGTAGACGTTACGGTCCTAGGGGAGGAGCCCTCAGTTGACACTGAATTTATCACCCACCTTCGTACTCACTATAGAATTTGTACTTCTGAAGAAGATGAGCCAAAGTACGAGTTGGTAGTCCCGGGTCCAGAAGACCGGGTTTGTTTCTCGTCGGCCCCTCATTTCTTTTTTATGTATGAGAGTATGGTCACTCGTTTGGGCGTTTTTCTCCCTTTTTCAGAGTTTGAAATGTCTGTATTGCGTCATTGCCGGGTTGCTCCCACCCAGCTTCACCCCAACTCTTGGGGTTTTCTGAAAATTTATCAATCTATCAGCCAGGCCCTAGAGTTTCCGACTTCTCTGAGGATTTTCTTTTACCTTTTCCATATGACCAAGCCCTTCAGTGGGCTAAATAATAAGCAACAGTGGGTGTCCTTCCGAGCCATACAAGGTCGGAGGCTTTTTACCCTTTTTGACGAGTCCTTTCACGACTTCAAGAACTAATTTTTCAAAGTGCAAGCTGTAGAGGGTCACCACCCCTTTTTCCTGGATGATCATTCTTCTCCCCGATTTCCTTTATATTGGCTGGAGGCCTCCCCCTGCGAGAAATATGGTCTAGATGACCTAAATGAGGTAGAAGCAGCCATTGTGGGGTTCCTCCGAGAAGTGTGGGGGAGGGCCCCATACTTGGATACTAAAAAATTTCTCCAGGGGTCGCCGGCCTTTGTCCAGTCACAATTAGGTAGATTTTTGCGTTTCTCGCTTATTTCCGACTTGCAATTTCTTTTACCGACTTGTATGATTTTTAGCTACCAATTTGTTTTTGCAGAGATGGCAAAGAAAAACGCTCAAGAGTCTTACCAGAGGGTTCAGGAAGCCAAGGCAAAGTCTCGAGCCAGATCTGGTGGTGTTAGGACGGTTGTCTCTCCTCCTCCTCCTCGGAACGTTGGGACTCCCTCTCAACCTATTGTAATTTCTTCCTCTGCTCCCTCTCTGCCACCCCCTCCCGTCCGACCTACTCCCGAACCAGAGCCAAAGAAGCGCAAGACCTTAGAGTCTGGCGCTTCTGGTGAGGCAGACGCTCTTGCGTTCGTCCGAAAGAACATTTATCCTCATGCTCGTATGAGTATTGATGATGTTTCTGTTCGGCACTACCTCACCACTGTGGTTGAGGAGAGTCTTAAGACGGCGGGGGTTTGTGGCAAACTCTTAGATATATTTGAGAAGACTCCTATCAGCTCTTTAGGGACGACCTCGAGGGTCGAGGAGTTAGAAGGTAGGCTTCGCATATATCAGGATCATGAGAGGGAGTTGGAGGGGGAAGTTACCAAGCTGAAGGAGGAGAGAGACAGCCTCCGGGAGAAGGGGAAGAAGTTGCAAGCCCAATGTAACATGGAGATGGATTTGAGGAAAGCAGCGCAAGCCAGCTACAACAGTTTATTTGCTGATCTTGTGTCTGTAAAGAACGACTTGCTGAATGCTCGGAAGGCCTACACCGAGTTGGAGGACTCTATTGCGGATGGTGCTGATGAGGCTTGGAGGATTTTCAAGGAACAGGTCGGAGTTATTGCTCCTGACTTGGACCTTTCTCCTTTGGACCCTGATAAGATTGTTATTGATGGTGCCATCGTGGATCCTCCTGTCCCCGTGGTGGAGTCTGAGTCTGATTTGAAGACTCGGGGGCAGAGGATCGTAGAGTCCCCTCCTCGCTCTAAGGACGCTCCGAGTTCCTCTACCATTCTTCCGACTTCCTCTTCGACTTCTGCTCCTGGCGTTCCCCCTGACTCTGCTGGTGGTGATCCTCTTAAAAAGTGATTTTGGCTATTGGGGCCCGGCCTGTGGGCCCCTCTTTTTAAACTCTTTATATTTATTTGTTGGTGTTTTGAACAATTTTTGGCCTTTTAAGGCCGTAAACAAAACAACTTATGATGCCCTTTCTTAACAAGGGTTTAATTTAGCGTTAAATAAATGCCCTTTTTTGGATAAGGGTTTTGAGTTACCTTATGCGCGCATGCCTTTTCTGTTCGTGGTTCTTTTGACTCTTTGATCTTTTCTAGAAAAAACCTTTTCTTTGGGGCTTGCCTGCTTTTCTGAATTTCCTTGATTCTCAAGGCAGCCTTACTATTTTTTCTTAGTTTTTTCTTATCTCTTTTTGTTATTTTTAGTACTCAATTTTGTTTTATTGAGTTTTTCGTGACTTAGGCTACTTTTGCGATTCATTTTAACTTTACTCGGCTTCGTTTTCCGACTTATGAGTCAGATTGCTTCTGAGTTTTATCATGATCGACTTCTATAGCCTCTTTACGCCGACTTGTACCTCGTCGTTTTATCCTGACGACCATCTTGGTCGGTTCATGGGATTTTCACGTTTTGTCGAGCTTAAA
The DNA here is from genome assembly GCF_003086295.3 of Arachis hypogaea. Lineage (NCBI taxonomy): Eukaryota > Viridiplantae > Streptophyta > Magnoliopsida > Fabales > Fabaceae > Arachis > Arachis hypogaea. The sequence goes on from NC_092046.1 coordinate 1,051,953, forward strand.
TCGGCGCGTTTCGTAGAAAGAGAATAAAAAAGGGAATTTAAAAGAGATATTTAAGATGAAAGAGATCTTTATTAATTGAGGAGGTACCTTATTGCTACTAAGGGCTTTTGATAATTTATTTCCCTTAGTCCCTACTATGATGCCTCGTTAAAAACCCTTCTCCAGAAAAAACCCTTTGATTCTGGGAAAAAATCATGAAGCTGGGAAAAGAGTACACCAGGGAGTAGAGTTCGCTTTTAACTGTAGTACCTTTTCATATTACAGGCATGCCATGACCTTGGTAACTCGGTGCCGCCTAAGTCGGTCACCTTATAATAGCCCTTTCCTAAGACCTCCTTGACCTTGTATGGTCCTTTCCCATTAGCAGCGAGCTTTCCCTCCCCCGATTTGTTGACTCCAATGTCGTTTCTGATTAAGACTAAGTCGTCAGGGGTGAAACTCCTTCGAATGACTTTTTTGTTGTACCTTGTAGTCATCCTTTGTTTCAACGCTGCTTCTCTTATCTGAGCTTCTTCTCGGACTTCAGGGAGCAAGTCGAGCTCTTCTTTGTGCCCCTGTATATTCCTGATCTTGTCGTGGAAAATCATTCTTGGGCTTTGCTCATTGACCTCTATTGGGATCATGGCTTCTACGCCATAGACTAGTCGGAAGGGTGTTTCTCTAGTGGCGGATTGGGGGGTTGTTCTGTAAGCCCATAGTACTTGTTGGAGCTCTTCAGCCCAAGCTCCTTTCGCATCTTGTAACCTTTTCTTCAGCCCTGCTAGTAAGACTTTGTTGGCTGCTTCGGCTTGCCCATTGGCTTGTGGGTGTTCCACTGAGGTGAACTGGTGTTTGATGTTCATACTGGCTACTAGGCTTCTAAAGGTGGAGTCGGTGAACTGGGTTCCGTTATCTGTGGTAATGGAATAAGGTATCCCATACCTTGTGATTATGTTTTTGTAGAGGAACCTCCGACTTCTTTGTGCAGTGATGGTGGCCAGTGGTTCTGCTTCTATCCACTTTGTGAAATAATCTATTCCCACTATTAGGTATTTAACTTGTCCTGGCGCCTGGGGAAAAGGACCTAACAAATCCATTCCCCATTTTGCAAAGGGCCATGGAGAAGTGATACTAATGAGCTCTTCTGGGGGAGCCACGTGGAAATTTGCATGCATCTGACATGGCTGGCACTTTTTCACAAATTCTGTGGCATCTTTCTGTAAGGTTGGCCAGTAGAATCCAGCTCGGATCACTTTCCTGGCCAATGACCTGGCTCCGAGATGGTTCCCGCAGATTCCACTATGTACCTCCTCCAACACCTCGGTGGCTCTCGAGGTCGGTACACACTTTAACAATGGTGTTGATATCCCCCTTCTATAGAGGACATTTTTCACCAAGGTATAGTGTTGTGCTTCCCTTCGGATTTTCTGGGCTTCTTTTTTCTCCTTAGGGAGGATGTCAAATTTTACGTATTCGACTAAGGGGTTCATCCATCCGAGGTTTAATCCGACCACTTCAAAGACTTCTAGTGTGTCTTCCGTTTTTACCACTGAAGGTTCCTGGAGAGTCTCTTGAATCATGCTTCTGTTATTTCCTCCCGGCTTGGTACTTGCTAGCTTGGATAGGGCGTCTGCTCTGCTATTTAGATCCCGAGTTATGTGTTTCACCTCGGTTTCTGCAAAGCGCCCCAGGAGCTCCGAAGCTTTTTCCAAGTACCTTTTCATATTTGGGTCCTTTGCCTGATATTCCCCACTTATTTGGGAGGTCACCACTTGGGAGTCGCTGTATACCATCACCTTCATAGCACCGACCTCTTCTGCCAGCTTCAATCCTGCGATCAAGGCTTCGTATTCTGCCTGATTATTTGAAGCTGGGAATTCAAACTTGAGGGAAACCTCTATCTGGGTTCCCCTTTCATCTACCAGTATTATGCCTGCGCCGCTTCCTGTTTTATTGGAGGATCCATCTACGTAGAGTTCCCAGGTAGTCGGTTTGTCCTCTTGGTCCCCCGCATATTCTACAATGAAGTCGGCGAGGCACTGGGCTTTAATCGCCGTCCGAGTTTCGTACTTCAAGTCGAACTCGGAGAGCTCTATTGCCCATTGGACCATTCTTCCTGCAATATCCGTCTTTTGGAGGATTTGCTTCATGGGTTGGTTCGTGCGGACTCTTATTGTGTGAGCCTGAAAGTAAGGCCGTAGCCTTCGAGAGGCTGTTACTAAGGAGTAGGCAAACTTTTCTAATTTGTGATACCTTAGCTCAGGGCCCTGTAGAACTTTACTGATGAAATAGATTGGGTGTTGACTGACCTCGTCTTCTCTTATCAAGGCTGCTGAGACAGCCTTGTCTGCCACGGATAGGTATAGGACGAGGTCTTTTCCGGCTATAGGTCGAGTCAAGATAGGAGGTTGGCTCAAAAACCTTTTGAACTCCTGGAACGCCTCCTCGCATTCGGGAGTCCACTCAAACTGGTGCCCCTTTTTCAGTAGGGAGAACAGTGGAAGGGATCTTAATGCTGATCCTGCCAAAAATCTGGAGAGAGCTGCTAGTCGGCCGTTCAGCTGTTGGACCTCTCTCAAACAAGTCGGGCTTTTCATCTCTAGGATAGCTCTACACTTGTCGGGATTGGCTTCGATCCCTCTTTGTGTTAGCATGAATCCTAGAAATTTTCCTGCCTCCACTGCGAAGGCGCACTTTGCAGGATTTAGTCTCATCCCGTGCAACCTTATGGTGTCAAAGACTTATGAGAGGTCGGACAAGAGGTCGGCTTCCTTCTTGGTCTTTACCAACATATCGTCGACGTATGCTTCCATTAAGTTCCCTAAGTGAGGGGAAAACACCTTATTCATCAGCCTCTGATATGTGGCCCCTGCATTTTTCAATCCAAATGGCATGACCACGTAGCAAAAGTTAGCTCTGGGCGTGATGAATGATGTTTTTTCCTGGTCTGGTTCATACATCGGGATTTGGTTATATCCTGAGTAGGCGTCCATGAACGACAAGTATTGATACCCCGAGCTAGAGTCTACTAGGGCATCAATGCTTGGTAGTGGATAAGGGTCCTTGGGACATGCCTTATTTAAGTCGGTATAGTCGACGCACATTCTCCATTTACCATTTTGTTTTTTGACTAGCACTACGTTGGCTAGCCATGTTGGATACTTGACTTCTCTGATGAAACCGGCTTCTAGGAGCGCTTGTACTTGTTCCTCTACTATTAGAGCTCGCTCTGGGCCGAGCTTGCGTCTTCGTTGTTGTACAGGCCGAGATCCCGAGTAGACCGAAAGCTTGTGGGACATGAGCTCGGGGTCTATCCCAGGCATGTCGGAGGCCTTCCAGGCGAAGAGATCGGAATTATCTCTTAGAAGCTTGGTCAACCCTTGTCTTAGGGTTTCCCTTAGGTTGGCTCCTATGTGAGTATTTTTTCCTTCCTCTTCGCCGACCTGAATCTCCTCGGTTTTTCCCCCGGGCTGGGGTCGCAGCTCTTCTTTAATCCTTGCTCCACCGAGCTCTATTGTGTGAACTTCTTTGCCTTTTCCTCTCAGGTTTAGGCTTTCATTGTAGCATTTTCTTGCTAGCTTCTGATCTCCCCTCACCGTTGCTATCCCTGTTGAGGTCGGGAATTCCATGCAAAGGTGGGGTGTCGATACCACCGCTCCGAGTCGATTAAGGGTAGCTCTGCCGATTAAAGCATTATAGGCCGACCCCACGTCGATGACTATAAAGTCTATACTCAGAGTCTTTGTCTTCTCCCCCTTTCCAAAGGTGGTGTGGAGGGGCAAAAATCCTAGTGGCTTTATTGGCGTGTCGCCTAACCCGTACAAGGTGTCGGGGTAGGCTCTTAACTCTTTCTCGTCTAATCCTAGTTTGTCGAAAGCGGGCTTGAAGAGGATGTCCGCCGAGCTTCCTTGGTCTACTAGTGTTCTGTGTAGATGGGCATTTGCCAGGATCATGGTGATTACTACTGGGTCGTCGTGCCCAGGGATTATTCCTCGCCCATCTTCCTTTGTGAATGAAATGGTTGGGAGATCGGAGGACCCCTCTTCAACCTGGTAAACTCTCTTGAGATGTCTTTTACGAGAGGATTTCGTGAGTCCCCCTCCCGCAAACCCTCCTGAGATCATATGGATATGTCTCTCCGGAGTTTGTGGTGGTGGGTCTCTTTTGTCCATATCATCTCGCTTTCTTTTTCCATAACCGTCCGACCTTTCTATGAGATATCTGTCAAGCCGACCTTCTCTGGCCAGCTTTTCTATCACATTTTTAAGGTCGTAACAGTCGTTTGTGGAGTGCCCATATATCTTATGGTACTCACAGTAATCACCGCGGCTCCCCCCTTTTTTATTTTTAATGGGTCTGGGGGGAGGCAGCCTTTCGGTATTGCAAATTTCTCTGTATACATCCACTACAGGAATTTTCAGTGGAGTATAAGAGTGGTATTTTCTTGGCCTATCGAGGCCGAGTTCTTCCTTCTTCTTAGATTCCCTCTCCCTCTCTTTCGTTGAGGGAGGGTGACCGAGTCGCAAACTCGGGTCTCTTAGCATAGCGTTCTCTTCCATATTGATGTACTTTTCCGCTCTTTCCTGTACATCACTTAAAGAGGCGGGGTGTCTTTTTGATATGGACTGTGAGAAGGGACCTTCTCTAAGGCCATTGACTAGCCCCATGATGACTGCTTCGGTGGGCAGGTCTTGAATCTCCAAACATGCTTTATTAAACCTTTCCATATAGGCCCGTAAGGACTCCCCGACCTCCTGTTTTATTCCCAGGAGACTTGGTGCATGTTTTACTTTGTCTTTCTGGATGGAGAACCTCATCAAGAACTTTCTGGAGAGGTCTTCAAAGCTGGTAATTGACCTCGGAGGGAGGCCGTCGAACCACTTCATCGCTGTTTTCGACAAGGTTGTCGGAAAAGCTTTGCATCGCGTAGCGTCAGAAGCGTCAGCCAGATACATCCGACTTTTAAAGTTGCTTAAATGATGCTTTGGATCGGTGGTTCCGTCGTAGAGGTCCATATCGGGGCTTCTAAAGTTTCTCGGAACTTTTGCCCTCATTATGTCTTCGCTGAAAGGATCTTTCTCCCCTAAGGGAGAATCTTCTCTACCGTCGTGGGAGTTCTGGCCTTTGAGGGAGGATTCTAACTTTAAGAGTTTTTTTTCTAACTCTTTTCGTCGCTCCATCTCCTCTTTTAGGTTCTTTTCGGTTTCCTTTTGTCATTCCCGTTCCTGTTCTAGCTGCTCGAGGCGACTGTGGATTAATCCCATAAGCTCAATTGCGTGGGATGGTCCTTCTTTTTCTGATTCGCGCCCCTCCGAGGAATTCACCTTCGGGTTTTTGATTCCGGAGGTGCCTTCCCTGTGTTGATCATTGGCTTCCTGGTGAAGGGTCTGGTCTGCCTCATTGTTTCCAATGTTCAGATTCTCTTGTTCAGAATCAGTCTCCACGTGACCCTCTTCAGGGGATCTATCCGCCATCACTGGTTGATCTCTCGGGTCCCCGGCAACGGCGCCAATGTTACGGTGGGTAACCGGAGATTAGTGGGCTGGATGGCGTTGGTTGGCCCAAACGTGTGAGGGAGGTGGCTTTCGAGTGGACCTGTTACTCGGTGTTCCTCCGTCCGACTTGTACGTGTGAAAGAATGGGGGGTGGTACCTGCAAAGACACTCCGATGCCTAAGTTAGCAAGAGTGTGAGCAGGTTAGAGAGTATTGGAACTTAGAGATACCTGAAGGGTGTCAGTGTATTTATAGTGGTGATCCAATAACCACCGCTGAAGTAGTGCCACCTTTTTAGGTGGATAACCGTCCCCATATCTTAGGGAGGTTAAGATATGGCTCTATGAAGTGGTTAGAGAGTTTCTAGGGGCAGTTACTCATTCGAATGAGTGTTATCTGCCAGCTAACCCTTGTGTCCGACTTCTTTGGAACAGGTCGTGTTCAGTACCGACTTCTGGGATGAAGGCTGATACTGGATGGAGGGCCAACCCTCTGGGTTGGGCGTCTTTGCTTGGATCCTGGGCCCTATTTATTGGGCCAGAGTATGAACAGCCCCTAAGAGCTTAAAAGATAAGATAAGAAAACTTAATTTAAATCTCTTAAAATATAAAATAAGATAAATAAATTTAAATCAGATTTAATCTTATTAGATTAGATCAGACTGATTTAAATTTAAAATTTCAAAAAATACTAGAAACGATTGAGAATCAAATCAAATCTTTTAACACTCTAACAATAAAACAAACAAAAATATAAATCTAATAATTTAAAATTAAGTGCTAATTTTATGGCTTCCACTGAACTTGAAATATACTAATGGACTTCTTGCTATTTTAATTTAATCCAATAGACCTTATGAGTGTCGTCATTTTTAGCACACTTGTTTTTTAGACAAATTCTTAGTCTCCTTAATGTCCAAGACTGGCATAGCATAATTCTTCTATTATTCAGATCCTTAAAAATGATAAGATTATCATTCTGTCTCTTAATTCTAGAATACAAAATATGTACTTATAAACACATATTATGTAACACTCTACCACACATAGTATTACACCTAGGATGTAACACAGAGGTGGTGAAGCGCTACGACCTCTAAAATAAAATATGTATATATAATAGCAAAAATAATATAATAAACTAGGAGCCTTAAAAAAATGGGTAAAACAAAATCACGAAATAAAAAGCGCAACGCTCTGGAAATGGAATAACTTGCGTGTGAAGAAAACTATATCTATCAAACATAAAATAACAAAAGTAGGAATAGAGAACCAAAGATACAAAATAACAAGCTCCTAATTCAGCCTGCGAAGTCAAGGCTGGCCGGAGAATACACACACACACATACATATCCAAAACTCAAATGTACATAAACAAAATTCTGTCTCTCTATAAACCTCTAAGAGGATAAAAAAAAGAACAAGTTATGTGGAGAGTAAGCTAAGTACATATATATACATACATCACTGTATGACAAAATAGCCCAATAACCACTTCGCTTCAGGAGCCCAGACGCCTCTCAACCTGCATCTGAAAAATAACAACATAGTGTGGAATGAGAATTGGAGGTTCTCAGTATGGTAAAGGTGCCACACACATAATATATAAGGCCCTGGGAATGCCAGAGGCAATCATAGAACTCCGACACTCAGATTATAGAGCTTAAAGTATTAAACAGAAGCCATAAAAAGGTGGTTTTCTAAGAGTATCTAAACCTAACTTAACTTAATCTTAAAATCTAAGTCCCATGCTGTCATTCCTCCATACCTCCTACCCATCATGCATTTCACAGACAAATAAACAGATAAAGACAAGCACAAGAAGGTTACAAATACTGCAGGTAACAAATATACATTTAACATGGCAAGTACATTTAGGCACACCCAATTAAAGCACAAGCAAGTAATTCAAGTAATATGCATATGATGCATACCTGTCCTATGGCTGATGAGGCTCATCTGTCGGTTATCCAGCCAACCCGACAAGGCGACAAGTCTGAAAACCTTAGACTGTCCCCCGACGTGCATCCCCAAGAGTCTATGCATAGTTTTTTCTCAAATAATCAATATTGCTCAATGGGGGTTATATTCCCGGGAATTTATAGTGCCCGGTCACACTTACGTCGTAGGATCAACAGAGTATCGAGCTTTCAACCTGGTACACGTGGTGGCAAGCCACGACACTTTACCCATAGAATTTTGTATTTCAGATCATTAAATCATTCAAGCCAAATTTCATACATATTCTTTCATCAGAATATCCAGTCAAGTAACATATATGACTTATCCATAACATCTCATAATCAATTCATCACTTTTCAACTTTACTTCACCTTCAAGTTATCTTTATTTCCTAACTTCATCTGATTATCAGGTTTAACACTATTATTTATGACCAATCGAATGAAAATAGAGGTTTAGTAGTTTGAAATAGGTTTTAAAAACCTTAAAAATCATGTTTGCTGGAACAGGTGCCACCCGTACGCGTGGGATTGTAAAAATGCATCTCGCACGCACGTCCCTCGTCATGCGTACGCGTAGGTGAAATCTTCATGTCACGCGTGCGCATGGGTCACGCGTACGCGTGGACATGCTTGTTTACCCCTTACGCGCGCGCATGGACTCGTCGCGTACGCATCACAAAAAAAATCCACCCCACGCGTACGCGTGGGACACGTGGGCGTACGTTCTTTTTAAGAATAAATAAGGCAGATGCAGAAGCTAGGTTGTAGTAGCAAGAAAACAAAACTGCTAAAACAGTACAGTTTGCAAGCATAATTTTCAAATTTCCATAACTTCTTCGATTTACAATATTTTTCACCCGTTCTTTGAGTGGCATAAACATCATGAACCCAATTTTCATTTTAAATAAGTTGGAAACAAATTAAGGGTCTGAAAACTTAGTTATGCCTCGTCAAAGTTCAGCCAAAAACTAACCTTTACAAAAATACCCAAATCCTCAATTTTCAATCAAAACTCCATTCCTTTACCATTAAACCTACATTCCTCAATGTGACATTCCCCCTTCCTCATCATTCAACAATCAGCACAATACCTATTTTCAATTAACACTAATACACTTTCAATATTCAAATCTATCAATCAATGTCAACCAAAAACCATAATTGATCAATCTATCATCATAAACATACCACAAGTCCATACTTCTCCAAATCATCAATTATCCAACAAACACCAACTAAACATATTCATTAATAAATTTCTAAACAATGAATGTTCACCTGCAATTCAACTTATCTTAAAGTCATCTAGCCTAAGTTTTCACAGAACATTATATATTAAATGGAAGAAACCTAAACCATACCATGGCTGATTTTCACGTAATGACCAAAGCGATTTATTCAAAATCAAGGCAGCCCCTCCAAATTCAACAAATTCTAAGCTCAGCTTCCTCCAAGTTCCAATATTCACAATTTCAAGCTCCAATTATTTATTTTCAACCTAATACACATTTATAACACATATATATCCAATTTAATACTCAAAGCTCAAATTCAATTAAATTAAAATAGAATTATCGTATCCTCACCTTACCCAAGCTTCACATAAGCAAGAGTGAACATTTTTCTCAAGCTAATTGGATCCTAAAACATCAGAAATCAAAGAAATTCAACTTCCTACTCAATAGTTCAAGAATTGGGGGAAGAGGAGGCTAAGGGTGAAATAACAAGTTACCTATGAAATTATTCCAGTAAAAACGTAGAGCTCGACACGGTGAACGCGTGACCGCGAATGGTGCGGCGATCGGAGCTCGGACGGAAAAGTTACGGCGAATTGAAATTTGTTGCAAGGGTTTCGGCATTTCTCTTCTTCCTGTACGCAGCCTTCAGCGTTTTGCTGAAAATGAAGAAGAAGAGGACGTTGATTCATTTTAAAAGGCTGGCCTGATTTAACCGGTTCGGCCCTGTTTGGTCCAATATTGGACCTTTTTCTTCGAAATTAGTGTCAAAATTCTTATTTCGATGAACTCTATCCTAATTTGATATAATATTCATGTTTCTAATCTTCTTTATTAAAAACTAATTTATTGACTAATTATCTACTAACTTATCGGGGTTTACATATCATAAATTGTAAATTTTGCTGAGATGACGCTCATATATCGAATTTCAAAAATTTGTGCTGACATGTCGCTCATATTTAATCTATAAATAACTTATTAAATATTACAATAAAAATAACAAGTATTTGGTTAAGTACGATTTTGGTCCTTAATGTAGAGGCCGAAAATTTATTTCGTCCCTGACCTTTTTTTCGCTACAAAATGGTCCTGAAGGTTCTAATTTGTTTTAAAATCGTCCTTTTTTTTTACCAAATTTTAAATTTTTATTCCAAAAATACCCCTCACTAAGAAAACCAAAACTAAACGCAAAAACGTTGAATAAGGAAGAAAGGGGAAAGGGAATCACGCACGCTTGTGGGGGGGGGGGAGTTGGTTCAGAAGAGGGGGAGGGGGAAGGGGAAGGGGAAGGGCCACCGCCGCTAATCCTCGCCACCGCCGTTGCTCCTATCCCATTCGCGCTTACCCTAGAGCAACCATGACCCTCTCCCCCCTTCTCTCCTTCCCTGTTGCGGACCTCCTCAAACCAGAGCTCACCGCTGGCGAGCCTCCCCTGCTTCACCACCGCGCAGCAACGTGGAGCCCTTCTTCCCTATTGTCCATTCGCGCCATCTCGCCCCTGCCTCCCTCAATCCCTGTCGCAGAAGGAACCAGAGCCACCACTGCCCGTTCCCCTCCCTCCAGCCCCTTCTCGTCATGCCCAGACCGCTGGCGCTCCACGACTACCTCCTCTGTCCCCTCTTTCCTATATTCTATTTTCTTAATCCTGGTTACCATTTTGCTTTTAATTTCTGTTTTTGATTAGTGTTAGTTCCTTGATTTGATTCTGGATTAGTTTAGCTGGATTTTGATTTTCTGTTAGTTGATTTTAGGTGGGTATGATAAAATTAGCTTAGGTTGAATTGCTGAAAGTTGATGCTGAATTGTTGTTGTTGTTGTTGAATTAGCTTAGGTTTGATAGAATTAGCTTTGGCTATTGAATTCTGTTAATGGTTAACTGTATATATGATCCATTGTTGTTGTTGTTCTTCTTCGTCTAGTTGTTGTGGTTTCATTATTGTTGTTTCTGCTGTTCTTCTGCTTCTGGTTCAACTTCAGGTTCTGCTTTTGGCCTTTTGTTTCTGGTTGATTTTGGGGAAGAAGGAGAAGGGTATTTTCGTCCGAAGGACGATTTTAAAACAAACTAAAACCTTCGGGATCATTTTGTAGCGAAAAAAAGGTCGGGACTAAATAAATTTTTGGCATCTACGTTAGAGACTAAAATCGTACTTAACTCCAAGTATTTCAATATTTTAAAATTGTCCCTTTATAAAATTATACAGACTTAGCAATGAAACCCTCATTTCAGCCACCAGGTTGCCGCTAGAAGATTCCGCCCAGCAAAAAAAAACCCTATGGACAACATCATAGAATACTTTTGGTGACGATTCTTCCTCTCTCGTTCTTGTTTGGATGATTTGTCGATGATGACGAGAACGACCGATAATTTCTCAATAATCTTCTTCGGTTCGTCCTCTGTTATTTTCTTTCATTCTTTCTACTACTTTTTCCAAAATTACAATTTTTTATTTTCTTTTTTATTAAATTTTGATTACAATAGCTCTGTAACTTAGGACTATGATTAATTTTGAATTATGATACAAGATTTTTTATTTCAAACACTTACTCAAGTGAATTAGGAATAAATTACCATTTGTATCTTTACAAATGTTGACAAATGTATCCATATAAGAATAAAATGATAATTGTACCCACAGAAGATAGCTTCTGTGTGCCAAGAATATCCTAATAGACTAATTGTATAACCAATGTCCAGATACTCTTGGCACACGAAAACCATTTTCCGTAGTTATAATTGTCGTTTTATTCTTATATAAATATATTTGTTAGTATCTATATCTTTTATGGATACAAATAGTAATTTATTCCGTGAATTAGTGTTATTGCTAGGAACGGTCATTTTGAATAGCTAACCGTGTGGGCAATTTTGGTATTTGTCGGCCAAAAATGGATTTCTGAGACCTGGGCCTTAGTATGAATAAACCAAAAACACGAGATGAAAAATGGATAGGTGTTACTGGTCCAAAAAAAAAAATGGATAGGTGTTTAAAAAAACACGAGAAAATGAATGAATCTAATTTTTGGAAATGATTTGTAAATTAAGATGGAGAGGATAATATAGAGAGAAAAAAACGGGGAGATTTTATTTATATTAGAAAGAAATTAGAAATATATTTTACTCTTTTCAGTATTAAATTATATTTGTAATTCAAATTATATAGCTTGTAAGCTGACGTATATTTTTGTCTTTGAAAATTAAAAGAAAAAAGTATAATTAATTAATTATTCTCATGAATGTTTTTAAGTTATTGTTTTTTATTTTTCTTATAATTTAATATTTTTATAAAAGCGAAATGTCCATCGAAAAATAAAATATATTACCCATGGAATAATAAAGTGAAAACTCTTAATACCGATGAAAATAAAATAAAAAATAATGACTATAGGTTTTTGTTTTTTTATTGTATCTTTTTTAACCCAATAAAATTTTAAATTGTAAGTAAAGTTGATATGCAATAAAAAAATACAATAAAAAACATATTATTTTTATTTTATTTTCATTGATATTAGGACTTTCTCATTTTATTATTCCATGTGGAATATATTTTATCTTTTGTTGTTGGATATTTCACTATTATAAAAATATAAAATTATAGGAAAAATAAAAAACGATAACTTAAAAACATTCATAAGTGATGATTTTTAGTGGCTAAGAGAAGGGGGTTGAATCTTAGTCCCTTTTTCGCTTCTTAAAATTTGCTGGTCTTTGGAACAACTTCTGGAGACTTTTTTATTTTTGTCTCGTACCTAGCCACGAGACTTTTTCTTTTTATCTCGTAACCCGGCACGAGATATTTTTCAGTTTTATCTCCTATGCAGCAGAAACAGAAATGGAGTAGAAGAAAGAGAGAAAATCACACCACGAAATATCCTGGTTCAGCTGCCAAGCGCAATGCAGCCTACATCCAGTCTCCATCACAATAATGATGGAATTTCACTATAATCTTCATGATTACATACACCAATTCTCCCTAGAAACTACCCTTCATATTCGGGACAAGTCCAGAATCTAATCCTCAATCCTGAACTTGACTTGGTCACTGCCAAGCTTTCAACTGCTAAGTGCTAAACCAACTTGCAAGGGAATTCCCACAGAATCATGAAACATAACACAGATGTACAAAGGACCTCTAAGGACATCTATGGCTTTTTCTTTTAATTTTGCACTCTCTGCCTTTTTCCGCTCTATGGCTTTTTCTTACAAACCTCACTATTTGCCTTTTTCCATGAGACTCAAGACAGACAAAATTAAACAGAAAAATACAAAATGAAAAACATTGAAGGAGAAGAACTTATGTTAGCTTGAGAAGCTATAGGAACTCTGTGCTCACTCTTTTCCTTACTTCAAGCCCTCACTGTTCACTCTTATTTATAGAAGGGGAAGCCTCCAAGGTTGAAGCTCTTGAACCGAGCCAACTTCTTCTTCTTCATGTAAAACCGGTTCGGCCAGAGAGAGAAGAGAGGAAACCGAATGTAAAACCCAACATGTAATTACCTCTGTGTCTTCCCTTTACACCAAACTTCACCAATCCAAGCCATCCATCTTGACTTGCACTCCAAGAAGAATCCCTAGCCCTTGATGAGTTCTTGATAATGACAGCTTCTTCTGCTCTAACTTCTGCATCTTCTCCACGTAGCTACAGTAGCTACCTCCTGTGGTAGTTGATCAAAAGCTGAGACAAGCCATCCCTTAAGGATCTTCTTCCTCTGGCCGAATGGATCTTCTTCCATTTTCGAGTACGGAAGGCTTGAGAACATTTCACCTTTCCTTACCCATTTTTGGCAAAGATCTCAGCCACTCCACACTTCAGATTTTCTTTTTCTTGAAGCCATCATCACTATGGCATCAAGCTTGCTTCTAGCTTCTTCTTTTTGCTTCTGATAGCTTGCAAAAGCTTTTATGCTTTCCCTGATGGAAGTGACCGAGAGTTATGAGAGAGATGGAAGAGAAGAAAGAAACATATTCAATGGATTTGAACAATTGAATTAAAATAAATTAATTTTTACTTCCCTCTTGCTTTAGGTAGCGTGTAGCACTAATGGTGCCATCAAATCAATTGCCTATTCTCTCTCATGTTTCCAATGCAAGTTAATTCAAGTTAATTGAATTTGAAATCCATCACAAATTGAAAGTGGGATCGGTTGGAAGCATGGAACTTCCTTTCTTTTAATATTGGTTTCAGACCAAGCAAGTTGGTTTCCAACCAAAATTGAATTGGGCTAACAATAATGATTAAAAAATCTGGCCCAATAACAAGATATTGCTTTAGTCATAACACTTAAACATTTTTTGAATAAGGTTGAAAACTTGAATTCACATTGGGCTTGCAATGATTTTCTTTTCTTTTTGGCCCAATAATAAAATCCGCATAACACAAAATTATTAATTAGTAAATGTGAATTAAAGCTCAAATTAATAATTTTGTAATTAATTATGTTAATAATGTTTGATCATCATCAACTTAATTTAGAGTTTTCCAAACTCATCAATCTCTCCCTTGATGACAAACATTATTAAAAATTGAAATGGAAGGAAATTAAAGATTAGAGTATTCCCTTTGAATATTAGGATTCCTTCCCTTTCCAACAATTCAAAACATAAATCACCAACATCAAAAGGCATCAACAAGGAATATCATGATCAATGACATCTAAGTTCTAAATCTAGTAACTAAAACAAATCATAAGTTTGTGTACAGGGGTGATCATGAATCCCAAAAGATTTTAGCCCCTGTTTCTTTCAACTTTTTAATTTCAATTTTTCAGTTTTCCTCCCCCTTTTGTCATCAAAGGGGAACCTGCAAAAAAATGATAATGGAACTCACACAAATATAACTATAACCAAAATATCCAAGAGTTTAACAAAAAAACAGAGATCTAAAGTATCCAAACAGCCTACAAAGTTTTAAAATAATCCAAACAGAACTAGAGTTCAAATAAGCTAATCATCAGAGAGATTGTACTCAGATCCAGTTTCATCATCCTTATCAACAGCCCCCATTTTCTCTTTGAAATTCTGAAACATCAGACCAACTCTTTCTTGGCACTTTGTCCAAGCTTTTTCATTTTCGTATGCTTGCTTACGAGCGGTCTTGTAGGAGTCCACCATCAGTTTGGACATGTTAAAAAATTCAGTGAGGACTTCCTTAATCGATTCTACCATTTTGGACGGCTCGGCTGGGCGGCTTTCAAGATCACTGTTAGTGGGCATTGACTGTTTTTCTTTGGTGCTTTTACCTGAAACTCCTCCTCCCTTAATTGATGAGACTTTGTTCTCTACATCTTTATTGGTTAGATCAACATTGAAATATTCGAAGATGCAGGTAAGAAATATGCTATAGAGAAGGTTAGCCTTTTTGGTGCTCCTAACACATTCCCACATATGCCTTATCAGGAGGTATGCAAAGAAAATAGGAGATGAGGTAATGATAGCAAAAAGCACAAAGGAATCAGAAACGGTTACTCTATTGTGTGAGCCACTCTGTGGTGTCAGAATGTGAGTAATGATTCTGTGCAGCAATGCTCTCTCTGAACCAAGGGCCTTGTGAGTTGGAACCGTGCCATCCAGCCCAGACAGATTTTCACAGATTTGTTGCAAAGCAATCTGATATGTGACTCCAACATGAGAATCCCATTTTTCTGACATATAAGCTGCTGGACCTTCATCAACATAACCCAAGGCAGCACTTATTGTTTCTCTGCTCAGAGTCATGTAAACCCGCTTCACATAGGAGTGAATCACACCATCAATCAGCCTCATGTTTGCATAAAATTCTCGGACCAAGGCAGGGTATACGGGTTTCTGAATTTTGAACAGAGGAGACCACTTCATATTCTCAAAAAGAGTGATAAAGTTGATTCCTTTAGTAGCAAGAGAGTCAAGGTTCACTATGTATGAAGCACACAAGTGACGTTTCTTCAACACATCCTTGTGAAACTCATAAGACGCACAAGAATTGAACCTTCCAGGATCAAAATGTGAATGATTTTTGTTGTATTTATTCTTGAAATCCAGGGATTCCAGGTTCGGTGGTTCCTGTGTGTTACGTAGCACGTAACTTTTGGTCTTCTGAGAGCTTCGAGCAGACGCATGTGGTGTTGCCTTCTTCGGTGGTGAGTGAGGAATGGAGGTTTGAAACTCATCATCTTCTTCTTCCATGATTGGTTCATTGTTCTTTCCAAGCTTTCTCCTTGATGAAGTTTTCTGCACTATCACTTTCCTTCTCATTGTTTCGGTTTGTTTGGATGATGGTGAGTGAGATGAAGAGGATGTAAAGTATATATGAATGTGTGTATGGGTTTGAGGAGTTGAGAATAGGGGACTTTTTGGTAAGGGGGTTCGGCTACTCTTCCTTGGGGCAACCTTCTTTTTCATGTTAAGAAAAAATGGAGAAGGGAGAGGGAATATGAAGAGAGGGGCCGAGGTGAGTGGAGAAAGGTGGGAGGTTAAGGAAGCATTAAATGCTGATTGGAGAGAGAAGTGGGGTAGTTATTACCCATTAAGGAGCGCGGTTATTAACCAAGGAGAGATTTTAAAATTAAAACTGAATGGTTAGCTCCTAGAATCAAGGGATGAGGGATGGATAAAGATTTAATTTGACAACAACACTTTCCTACAAGATTTGATATGACACCTTCCAAAAACAATGTGATTAAAAAATGAGAAACTCAAAAACGGGTCAGAGTAAGGTTAAAGAGATTTGGTGGGGCCCAAGATAATTAACATCAGTTCAATTTCCCCCTGAATCATGGCCTGTTCATCACAGCCTGAAATTTATCTCCTGCTTTCCTACGAGATAAAACCAAACAGAATAAAAAATTTTCACAAATTATCAATAGAGCTTAATTCTGTCATTCCCAAACTTTTTCTCAAAGCGCAGAATCTGTCTTCACATAGGGGTTTTGTAAAAATGTCAGCAAGTTGGTCTTCAGATTTTACAAATTGAATATCAATAGTTCCCTTTTGCACATGCTCTCTAATAAAATGATATTTGATTTCAATGTGCTTGGTTCTTGAGTGCAGAATAGAGTTCTTAAAAATGTTTATAGCACTCATATTGTCACAAAATAAGGGTATACTATTAATTTTTAATTTGTAATCTTCCAACTGAGTTTTCAACCAAATTAATTGTGAACAACATGCAGATGCAGAAATATATTCAGTTTCGGCTTTGGATAGAGCCATTGTGGCTTGTTTTTTGCTTGACCACATGTTGAGTGAGCTTCCAAGGAAGCAACACATGCCGGATGTGCTCCTTCTATCCACCCTATCTCCCGCATAATCTGCATCACAAAAGTCCACTGCACAAAAGTCATCAGATTTTGGATGCCATAAGCCATAATCACTAGTTCCCTTAATATATCTAATGATGCGTTTGACAGCCGAAAGATGGGATTCTTTTGGGTGAGATTGGAATCTTGAACATATACCCACACTTTGTACAATATTCGGTCTAGAAGAGGTAAGATACATGAGGGATCCTATCATTCCTCTATACCGTGTTTCATCTACATCTTTGCCATCATCATCCTTTTCAAGTTTAGTGTTTGGATGCATTGGAGTTCCATTGGTTTGGAATTTTCTAGGCCAAATTTCTTGATTAGTTATTTTGCATACTTTCCTTGGTGAATAAAAGTGCCACTAGGAGTTTGTTTAATTTGGAGGCCAAGAAAGAATGTTAGCTCTCCCATTAAACTCATTTCAAACTCACTAGTCATGAGTTTTCCAAACTTTTCACACAAGGATTCATTGGCCGACCCGAACAAATGTCATCCACATAAACTTGAACTAGGAGAATATCATCATTAGATGCTTTAATAAATAAAGTAGTGTCGGTGGTACCCCTTTGAAATTGATTTTCCAACAAGAAGGCACTAAGCCTTTCATACTAAGCTCTTGGAGCTTGTCTAAGACCATAAAGAGCCTTTGAGAGTTTGAAAACATGGTTTGGAAATTCTTTATCTTCAAAACCGGGGGGTTGTGCTACAAACACTTCTCTATCAATAAAGCCATTAAGGAAAGCACATTTGACATCATTTGAAACATTTTAAAACCCTTATAGGCAGCATAGGCAAGAAGCAACCTAATTGCTTCCATTCTTGCTATCGAAGCAAAAGACTCATCAAAATCTATACCCTCTTCTTGATCGTAACCTTGGGCCACTAATCTAGCCTTGTTACGAACAACTTTTCCATCCTCACCTAATTTATTTTTGAAAACCCACTTAGTACCCGTTACCTTCTTACCATCCGGATGAGGTACTAGTATCCAAACCTCATTCTTGTCAAATTGAGCAAGCTCTTCTTGCATGGCTTTGATCCTGATGGATCTTCAAGAGCTTGTTTTACATTGTTGGGCTCCATTTGTGACTAGAGGGCAAAGTTGCTTGGTTCGGATTGTTTTTTGGTTGAGGATCTTGTTGTTACACCTTGAGAGGGATCATCAATGATAAAGTCATGAGGATAACCCCTCATGGACTTCCATTCTCTTGGCTTCCGGAGTGATGTTGAGCTTTGATGAGCTTCAGTGGGTTGATCTGTTCCAGATTCTCTTGCTAGCTCAGGAGACAAAACAGAAATGTCTCCTCCATCCTAGACAAAATTGGATGGATAGATTATTCATTTTGGGCAGATTTTGGATTTTCTTCACTGGTTTTCTTGTTGACAGCATCTTCACAATCTGTATCATCTTCTATCATAGTACTGAGAATTGAATTAGAATCACAAAAAGAAACATGTATGGATTCCTCTATGGTCCTATGATCTTTGAGGTAAATTCTATAAGCCTTGCTAGTGGTGGAGTATCCAACAAACATCCCCTCATATGATTTTGGATCAAATTTATCAAGGTTTTCTTTATTCTTAAGTACAAAGCATTTACATCCAAAAATATGGAAATACTTAAGATTAGGAGGGGTTCCTTTCCATAGCTCATAAAGAGTTTTCTTTAGCCCTTTTTCTAATAATAGTCCTATTCAAAATATAACAAGCTGTATTCACAGCTTCAGCCCATAGGAATTTTGGAATCCTTCTTTCAACAACCCCATTTTGTTGAGGGGTTCTAGGGCATGAAAAGTTATGAGCAATTCCAAAATCATCACAGAATTTTTCAAAGTCTTGGTTTTCAAATTCTTTTCCGTGATCACTTCTCAAATGGGCAATCTTTAAATCTTTTTCATTTTGAATTCTTTTGCAAAGAGTTGAGAAAGCATGAAAGGCATCATTTTTATGAGCAAGGAAAAGTACCCAACCGAATCTAGAGTAATCATCCACTACCACTAGACCATAGTGTTTACCTCCTAAACTTTGAGTTCTTGTTGGACCAAAAAGATCAATGTGTAACATCTCTAATGGCCTTTTGGTAGAAATTCCATCTTTTGGTTTAAAAGAGGTTTTTACTTGTTTGCCTAATTGACAAGCGTCACAAGTAATATCCTTATCAAATTTAATGTTTGGAATTCCTCTTACCAAGTTTTTCTTAACAAGTTTAGAAATTTGGTACATGCTTGCATGACCCAATTTCTTATGCCATAGCCATTTTTCAGATTCAAGAGAGGTAAAGCATGTTACATTTTGATCTTTTAAATCTTCAAGAGTCAATCCATACATATTATTACACCTTTTAGCCTCAAACAAAATATCCCCAGATTTTTCACATATAACTAAGCACACAAACTTTCTAAAAATAACTTCATATCCTAGATCACACAATTGGCTTACACTTAGTAAATTGTGTTTCAAACTATCAACAAGAAGAACATTATTTATACAAGATGAGAAGCTTTTACCAACTTTTCCAATGGCCACTATTTTTCCTTTACCATCATCACCGAAAGTGACAAATCCTCTCTCATACTTATCAAGCTTTATGAAGAAGGTTGTCTTTCCGGTCATATGCCTAGAGCATCCGCTGTCCATGTACCACATATTGTCATTCCGCTTGGATGCTAGGCATACCTACAAAATGAGCTCAAGTGACCTTAGGTATCCAAATTTTCTTGGATCCTTTCACGTTAAACCATCTCCTATGTCCCAATCTATTATAATAAAAAATAAATTTGTAAACTTTGTCACCAATTATTCTTTCACCAAAGAAACATTGAATGGGAAAGTGGCCATTTCGGTTACATAGTCTACAAAATTTTGGAGTTGTTGTTTTGTTAAAGCTTGCTGGGTTTTGAAACCTTGTATCGTTGGAAGATGAAGCAATATTTTCAAAAGAAGGTTTCTCAACAAATTTGAGGAAACCCAAGCCAGCTTTATCATAAAGAGATTTTTGACTAGCCAAGATTTGATTTAGATTTTCAGAACTTTGAGCGAGCTTGACTCTTTAAGCTTATTGACCTCTTTAAGCAACTCTTCATTTCTTTTAAAACAGTCTACATATGCAACAATAGAATGATCACTTTCACAACTTTTAAGTTGGACTTTCAGCTGCTTGTTTTCTTCAACAAGTTCGACAGCAGCTTCAGCCTCCCTTAATTTATCTTTGAAAAAACTATTTTCTGCTTTAAGAATAGTGATTTGTTGCTCAAGATCTTGGTTATCAAGCAAGAAGCATCTAATTTTTTCAGAAAGGTGATTTATCATAAGATGAAGAGTTTCAGCGTCAGGGTTATGAATGACTACCTGTTCAACGTGATCTGCCATAAGACATGGTTGGGATTTGGTTTCTGATTCTTCATCATCTTCTGAATCGTTTTCCAAGTCCTCCCAATAAGCCATCAGACCTTTCTTCTTTCCCTTCTTTGGCTTCTCCTCTTTCTTCAACTTACGCCAATCTGATTTGAAATGCCCAGTTTCTTTGCAGTTGTAACATATCACCTTGCTGAAATCTTTCCTTTATTTCCTAGAGCTGCTTCCCTTGCTTCTCTCCTTGAGCTTCACCATTTTCCTGAATTTTTTGGCAAATAATACAAATTTATTTTCAGAGGAGTTATCACTGGATTCATCATCCAGAGGGTTAGAAACAGATGTAAGAGCTATTCTTTTTCTTTTTGAATCCTTTTTCAAGTAAGTGTTTTCAAAAGCAAGTAAATTTCCTCTCAAGTCATCATATGTCATAGAATCAAGACCACTACTCTCAGATATTATCAATGCTTTTGTTTCCCACTCTTTTGTAAGACATCTTAAAACTCTCATCATAAGCACAGATTCAGGATACTTAATCCCCATAGCATCCAAGCCAACAATGATGATGTTGAATCTTTCAAACATTTCATCTATGGATTTTCCTTCCTTCATTGAGAACATTTCATATTCTCTGTTCAGCATATCTATCCTGGTCTTCTTTACTATGGTGGTTCCTTCATGAGTGACTTGAAGTTTGTCCCAGATTTCCTTTGTCGTTGTGCATCGTGATACCCGTCGATACTCCTCGAAGTTGATTGCACAGTTGAGCAAGTTGATAGCTTTGGCATTGAGCTCCACCTTCTTTCTATCTTCTTCGGTCCAACTGACTTCTGGTTTAAGTGAGACTACTCTTTCAGCACTTGTGGTGGTTGGATATTGAGGACCCTCCAGAATGATCTTCCATAATCTGTAATCTACTGCTTGCACAAAAATCCTCATTCTCTCCTTCCAATAGGTGTTGTCTTTTCCATTGAAAAGAGGGGGTTTGTTGCTTGACTGTCCTTCTGTCAGATTGTAGGACACCAAGTTTGAGCCACTATTTTCTGTCATGTGGATCTTTTCTCCAAGTTGCAAAGCTTGATCTCTTTGAGACCAAGCTCTGATACCAATTGATGGTTTTCAGTGGCTAAGAGAAGGGGGTTGAATCTTAGCCCCCTTTTCGCTTCTTAAAAATTGCTGGTCTTTGAAACAACTTCTGGAGACTTTTTGATTTTTGTCTCGTACCCAACCACGAGACTTTTTCTTTTTATCTCGTAACCTAGCACGAGATATTTTTCAATTTTATCTCCTATGCAGCAAAAACAGAAATGGAGTAGATGAAAGAGAGAAAATCACACCATGAAATATCCTGGTTCAGCTACCAAGTGCAATGCAGCCTACATCCAGTCTCCATCACAATAATGATGGAATTTCACTATAATCTTCATGATTACATACACCAATTCTTCCTAGGAACTACCCTTCCTATCTGGGACAAGTCCAGAATCTTATCCCCAATCCTGAACTTGACTTGGTCACTGCCATGCTTTCAACTACTAAGTGCTAACCCAACTTGTAAGGAAATTTCCACAGAATCATGAAACACAACACAGATGTACAAAGGACCTCTAAGGACATCTATGGCTTTTTCTTTTAATTTTACACTCTCTGCTTTTTTTCGCTCTATGGCTTTTTCTTACAAACTTCACTATTTGCCTTTTTTCATGAGACTCAAGACAGACAAAATTAAACTGAAAAATATTGAAGGAGAAGAACTTCTGTTAGCTTGGAAAGCTATAGGAACTCTGTGCTCACTCTTTTCCTTACTTCTAGCCCTGGCTGTTCACCCTTATTTATAGAAGAGGAAGCCTCCAAGGTTGAAGCTCTTAAACTGAGCCAACTTCTTCTTCTTCATGCAAAACCGGTTCGGCCAGAGAGAGAGGAGAGAAAACCGAATGTAAAATCCAACATGCAATTACCTCTGTGTCTTCCCTTTACACCAAGCTTCACCAATCCAAGCCATCCATCTTGATTTGCACTCCAAGAAGAATCCCCAACCCTTGATGAGTTCTTGATGATGACAGCTTCTTCTGCTCTAACTTCTGCATCTTCTCCACGTAGCTACAGTAGCTACCTCATGTGGTAGTTAATCAAAAGCTGAGACAAGTCATCCCTTAAGGATCTTCTTCCTCTGACCGAATGGATCTTCTTCTATTTTCGGGTATGGAAGGCTTGAGAATATTTCACCATTTCTTACCCATTTTTGGCAAAGATCTGAGCCACTTCACACTTCAGATTTTTTTTTCTTGAAGCCATCATCACTATGGCCTCAAGCTTGCTTCTAGCTTCTTCTTTTTGCTTCTGATAGCTTGCAAAAGCTTCTATGCTTTTCCTGATAGAAGTGACCGAGAGTTATGAGAGAGATGGGAGAGAAGAAAGAAACATATTCAATGAATTTGAACAATTGAATTAAAATAAATTAATTTTTACATCCCTCTTGCTTTAGGTAGCGTGTAGCACTAATGGTGCCATCAAATCAATTGCCTATTCTCTCTCATGTTTCCAATGCAAGTTAATTCAAGTTAATTGAATTTGAAATCCATTACAAATTGAAAGTGGGATCTTTGAAATCATGGAACTTGCTTTCTTTCAATATTGGTTTCGGACCAAACAAGTTGGTTTCCAACCAAAATTGAATTGGGCTAATAATAATGATTAAAAAATCTGGCCCAATAACAAGATATTGCTTCAGCTATAACACTTAAACATTTTTTGAATAAGGCTGAAAACTTGAATTCACATTGGGCTTGCAATGATTTTCTTTTCTTTTTGACCCAATAATAAAATCCGCATAACACAAAATTATTAATTAGTAAATGTGAATTAAAGCTCAAATTAATAATTTTACAATTAATTATGTTAATAATGTTTGATCATCATCAACTTAATTTAGAGTTTTGCAAACTCATCAATAAGGATAATTAATTAAGGGTTAATTAATTATATCTTATTTTACTCTTAATTTTTGAGAAACAAAAATATACATTAACTTATAAATATAATTTTAATTACAAACATGAATTAAGACTGATAAGAGTAGAACACATTTTTTATTTTTATTTTTATTTTTTTTAAGGTCATACTTCTAATTACTTTCTAGGGTGAAGAAAAGCTTTTTTTTTTTACCATATTGTCTTCTATCTCCAACTTGGTTTACAAATCATTTTCAAAAACAGATTCATTCATTTAATCTTCTTCCCAACTTTCTTGATGAATGAAAAAGATAGAGATGAAAGGAACTGTAGATTTTTAGAGGTAGATATTTATTTGTTAGGCAAGTAGCAAAGCTTACCTATAACAACTAAAAGTCAATACAATAGCAAGTTTGTTAGATATGTAAAATAATAATAATCATGGATATATATTTAATTTATTCATTGAAATTATATATAGATTATTATAGTCTCACGCACGTATGCATTACCAAACCCATTAATTAATATTTGAGATGATTGCATGGATATATATACACTACAACAATATAGATTATTTTTGAGGGTTATAATGTGTAAAAGAAAATTAAAATTTGTCAAAAAAACAAATTTTGACACTATTTTAACTATGAAAATATGTTAATAAAAATTTTGTCAAAAATAGTATTTTTAACATATAAGTGATTGTGAAAAAAATTTAAATCTTATTTTGATAAATATTGGCTGTCAAAAATAATTTGTTAGAAAATTTTGAGAACATATTTTCTGTGATACTTATTAATTGTCAAAAATACTATTTATTTTGACACTTATTGACTATAAAATATTTTCAACAAAAAATTTTAACAAAGAATGAAATGAGATCTTGAAACTAAAGAATAAATTGAGATTTTGAAGATAAAGAATGAGTAGTATAATCCTAAACTGAGAGCAGTGTGATGTCAAAATTAACAGAGCCCAAAGAAGAAGAAAAATAGTGGAGTAAATTAAAAACAAATGAGTATCAAAATTGAGGAATAATTCTCTACAGTCAAATTATTCATCAAGAAAACATAGAAAAGTTGACATTTACGATATTTGTCAAAAATATATATTAATTTTGACATTTAATTATGGTGTTAAAAAATAAAGTGTTAAAATAACTCTATTTTCTTGTAGTGATAGTGCTTAAAAATTTGGTATTAATTGTCAAAAAATAAAATAATTAATCTTTATTTTAAAAGCATAAAAATTAATAAATTTTAAATATTTAAAATTTATTATAAAAAATTAGGTAAAATTTAGACACTATAAAATTTATATAGTTGTAGTGGTTTGGTTAGGAAGAGAGGATTTATTCTTGTATATATGGATTAGTTTAGTTTGTTTCCATTTCATGGTTACACCAGCTATTATCTTTTAGATTTAATAATTAATTTATAGTAAGTAGTGAATAATTTGGAGTCACTACTGCACTAATTATTTAACTATTGCATGTTCAATCATATTACTACTACCACAAGTTTCATATTTTTTAAAAATAAAAATTTTACAGAATCTATAAGTATGTGATATTTCTCATTTTATGAACTAACTTTTAAAATTAAATTAAATTCATTTAATTTTAATTTAAATATGATATGAGAACTCATTCAATCCAATAATATTAGGTCTTTTGTGTGTTAGGTGAGTATTATCTGTAGTTTTCGTAATATGAAGTTAATAATTGAAAATTATTAAATAATAATTTAATTAAATATTTTAAATTATTTAATAATTTTTTAATTTATAATTTTACATAAAAATAACTGTATGTAAATTTTTATTATAAATTTAATATTTATAACAGAAATATTTAATAATTAAAAAAAAATTAACTAAAAATAATTATAATTTAATTTATTTAATATTTATTAATTATAAGATAAATTTTATTTAATTTTTTGTCCTTCTAATCTTACCGTATTTGTAATTGGAAAGAAATTAAAAGTGTTTTAATAAACTTTTAGCACGTTACTATATATATATATATATATATATATATATATAATATATAAAATGTTCACATCTATCAGATCATGAGTCTTCCATTATTTAATAAAATAAACAATCTTCCATCACCAATAATTATAATTAAATATAATTATAAAATAATTAAGGTATATTGCTATTGTTAATTGGGTTGACTTAATAAGCCAATTATATATAATTGAAATTAATTAAATTAAATATAGCTAGAAATCTCCAATCATCAATAGTGAGACAAAATTTTTTGCTCGTATATATAATATATATAATCGTCAAATTAAGAGAAGACAAAGGATTTAATTTAATTATTAATTTATTAAACTGTATTATTTCCATGAAGTTATGTATGTATTTACATTATCATACCATAGTTTAAGCTACCAAATAATTATTTTAAGTGTTTTAATTTGTTGTCCAATCATAACATGAAGAGTTGAACAAATGCCATAAGAAAATAATAACTAAGAAAAATTAAAAGATGCATAATAAAGACAAATCTTAAAAATTGAACGATGGCCACCGTATCCACGTGAATGAAATAAATGATAACAATGGATTCGAGATAACAATCATCACTTTAATTTTTTAAATTTTATCCGTTAATTAATTTAATTTCTAATTTTTATAATTATGAATCAAATTAGTTCTTTAATAATTTTTACATGTATTTTGATCTAAATCGTTAAGCACCATGTGTCACAACCTATGATACACACAGACATACGACACGACACGATACGGAACACGTTAACATGCGAAAAAATTTTATAAGATACGGAGATACGTATACATATAAAATATAAAGTATTTTTTAGATAAATTGTAATGATATTTTGATATTTTATTAATATTAAAATATAAATTAATTTTTTTAATTATTTTTAGTGTCTTGTTTTAATTATATCAAATATTTAAAATATTTTTTATTTTAATAAATAATAATATATACTATATCTAAATTTATTTCAAGAATATACGTTAAGAATAAGACTGAACACACTGATACATGATGGTATTTAGGTGTGTCTAAACATATCCAAAAAAAATTCTTTTACTTTTTATTAAAATACGGTTGGACATATTCAGACACACATATCCAACGAATATCAATGAATATCGTGTATGAAATATATCTGATACGCGAACACGACAACTCAATAAAATATCCGTGCTTTATAGGTCACAACTTATATCAAACAATATGTGGCACGTCACTTGTTTTTAGCGAGACACAACGATGAAATTTGTTATAGATACTAGCTTAATTAATTTACATTATAAAATTAAGAAACCAAATGGATTAGCTAGATTCTAGATAAATTATTATATCGTAACATTTTCTTAATAATTTAATTAATGGTTGAAGTAATCAATCTTTCTATGTTCATTTGCGTGATGGAGTTGGTGACTTCATTAATTTGAAATGAAAGTATGAAACTACCGACAAATTATATATTCAACTATGCAATGACGTGGAAGGTGGCGTTTTTCTGCTGTTTTTTTTTCTTTTTATTTTTTAACTCTTTCTTAATATTGTCATTATTGGAAATAATTGACGTAATTGATTCAAATTTGACTCATATTTTACATTTTATTGCTTTTTCTAATTTATTTTTTCTTTTTGCTTTGTCATGAAACATATTAAGAAAGCTAATAAAAGAAAGGAATAAATCAAAATTTGTGAAAAGTAAAATTATTACATGTATGTTAATGATATTATCAAATAAAAGTGAATTTTATTATAGGAAAAATACTAATATCTATTATTAATAGTGCAAAATAATGTAGTAACTTTTTTAGAACTTCTCAAACAAATTGGAGTGTGTTTTCTTACTTTCATGTGAAGCACTTACACTTTTAAGTCTAAAAGCTAAGAAAACTATTCCTCAACAGTGATTTGATAGGGAAACATAAACATAATTATTAGGGTTTCTTCTTTTCTCTGTTTTCTTGTTCAATAAATAAATATTATTGAGTAACATGTTTAGTAAGAGCTTTTGATTTTTCCTGTGAGTGAGAGAAACGTGTATGACAATATAGTGTGAAGAGAGAGGTGTTTTATTTGGCTATGGGATGATACAAATCGGTGCCTCTGATTTGTGATTTTGAAAATAAAAAAATTTTTAATGTTAAAATCAGACCGTTCGATTTTTATTTTAACAAATAAAAAAAATAAAAAATACAAATCGAACCCTCTGATTTGGAGTTTAATTTTTTTTCAAGCAAATCGGACCTTCCGATTTGTAATTTATTTTTTTCATCAAACAAATCGGACCGTTCGATTTAAATAAAATACCATATAAAAAAACACCTAATTTTCCAATAACAATATATTACACATATATTTAAACAATATAAAAAAAAATTAACCGTTTAGTAACATGTTTCTTAATGCATATTAATTATCACAATTTTTTATATATATATTTTAGTTTTTTTTATGGTATTTCTTAGTTCCCGAGATAAAAAATTAATTTATCGCAGATTTGAACTGTATTTAAAAGTTTGTCACTAATAATATAAATAAATTATTGTATGTATAAAACGAGATTTAAACTTTCAATATTTACTTAAGCGAAGATACATAATAACAAGCAATAGCATAAAAACAAAAGAATCAAAAAAAATAATAATTAACCTTACTTTTCACAACTTTCACCATATAGGTTAGTCACTTTAATTAATTTCCAGCTTAGCATTTCCATTGATAATCATCCAAGTTTCATCAATAGTAAATTTGGTTGACTCCATACTTAAAATAATAATCAATTAATTCCACTATTGTAGAGTAAATAAAAATAGAAAAAATAATACTAACTATTTATAACTTAAATGACCTAATTTCTTTATATTCACTTAAAAATTACGAATTCGAATTTCACTCTTAACTTTGAAAAAAAAAAAAAAAGACTCACGTTACAAATCTCTAAAGTCAACATAACACAAGAAAGGGTAAACTATTAAAATATTGTTTAAAGCAAAAATATATAATTTGTAAAGTTTAAACTAAAATTCAACAAAAGATAGTTATAAATTAAATTGTGTGAATGTAATTCATGAAATGGTATTATGTTGCAAAATTTTGGGGGAAATAATGTTAAAATTGTAATAGTAAAATATTATTAACTTAAGGTAAGTGTTTCACACGTTTCATTTATATTTCTTATCAAACTTGACTCTTTATAATATATATACTAAAGAATGAAGTCGCATTTATTTGTCACATATGTATCGTGATTTTAATTATTAATAGTCTTAGTGGATTTTTTTTTTTTAAATTAGGAGTGAGACTTAAATTCGTAATTTTTAAATGAATATAGGAAGACTATATTATTTGAGTTATAATTTGTTGGCGATTTTAATGGACTTTATAATATATAGTAAAACTACAGTAAATAAATTTTAAATTGTCTATACTTTGAATGGAATTATTTTATAAAATAATTATAAAAAAAATTTAGTTACTCATTTTAATCACTATATAAATTTTGGGATAGCCTATAAACAATAAAAATATATTAACCAAAACTTTTTATAAAGTGGTAAAGGAAGGTCTTTTTGGAGAATAGAGTGGCAGTTATGCTTTTGAAGTATCGAAAAAATAAAAAAAAAGTGGTAAAATTAAAGAAGGAAGTACTCAAAACTTCAAAAGCGCATTCATCAATCTTTTAAATTTAAACATTTAAAAAAATCAAATTTGATTTATTTTTAGAGATAAAGTATTAAATTGGTCTATTATGTTTGGACATAATTTTGTTTTGGTCTTTAAAATTTAAAATGTCTTATCTAAATATAAAACATTTCATTTAGCTTTAATGTAGTCATGCCATACGTGAAATAATGTTAAATAATTAATGTTACGGTTTCACCAAATGTCCAAACTTTAATGTCTCCCTAAAGAAGAGATACAAATTTGAGAGACACATAATTAACAGCGGATAGTCGGATACAATATCGCGAGCCACTGGCTTTGGTTCAAGCACAAAAAGAATATTGTCGAGAACTTACTTTTCGCAGGAAACTCTCCTCGGCAACTGAAAAGTTTGGTTATATAAATTTTCCATATTTGAAAATTAAGTTTCGTTAATTATTTAATATAGATTTTCCGGTAGGACTATATTGAAGCTAATAAAATCTTTTTAGATTTAAATATGACACTTTAAATTTTAGGAACTAAAATAGGATTAGACTAAAATGTAGGAGACCAATTTAGTAATTTAACCTATTTTCAAATATATATAAAATTAATTTAGATAAAATATACTTTTTGTTCGTTCTTAAAATTTGGCAAAAATTTTAAAAATACTCCTAAATTTTATTTTATTTCAATTTTGTCCCAGAAATTTTTTATTTGCATTAAATATACTCTCGACGGCTAAATTTTTAAAAAATTTAAGACCAATCTAACAATAATGCATAACAATTATGCTTGATTTGCTTGTATTGAGGGTTGTTCTTATGAAATTATTGTTGAATTGGTATTAAATTTTTTGAAAAATTAGACGTCAGGAATATATTTGATGCAAATCGAAAACTTTTGAAACAAAATTAAAACAAAATAAAACATAAAAATATTTTTAAAACTTTTATCAAACTCCAGAGACAAAAAATTATGCTTTACCCCATTAATTTTCCATTTAATCTTACTATACCGTCAACTTAACGTTAGCAATCTATGTTTTATTGTTTTCTATTCCAACTTTCAACAAAGAAATAAAAGAAAACAATAATTGAAGTGATTTGTCATGTGTTTTATTTAGACAATTTCAACTCGAAATAATTTAATATAATTCTTAAAATCCCATATATCTACATATAGTGATAATTTAGATCAAAGTTTCATTTAACATTTTTCTATATATTATTCAATTTCATAATTAATTAAAAGTTTTTTTTTTCTTCTACTGGAAGAAACCAAAAAAAAAAAAAAAAAATCTTTAGATAACAAAAATATTGGGAAAAAAGTTGGCTTTACCACTCTCTTAAGATAATTTTAAGTGCTTCTATGACTGCATTTATATAAACAGATTCTTACTCCATATATGGATCTTTCCCTTTGGTGGAGCAACTTTCAATTAGTGCCATAAAAGACCAAAATTACTTGTAAGACACACAAAACCAAAAAAAAAAAAAAAAAAAAAAAAAAAAAAAAAAGAAAAAGAGAACAATATTATGTTAATCAATAAAATTATTCAATATTCATAAATTAAATACTCTTGATATTTGTATAAAAATATAGTTATTATTAATTAATTATGTATTTAAATTATTTTTAACTAATAAAATAAAAATAATACATATTAATTATTAATAAAATACTAATACTAAAATAATATCTACTATTAAAAAGTGTATGCTTATAAGTATAACCATTCAAACCAATTAAATCTTTTTATACTTTAACTTTTATTGTAAGAGCGGCAAATAATTCTGAAATTTCGGAAGAGCTTTATTAATGAGTGGTTGAAGGGTAAAATTATGATAATGGACATTATGTCACATCTTAATCAAAAGAATTATCACAATTATTATTCTATAAGTCTAATATTGTAATATTTAAGGTTTATGTAAACCTTATTATTAGTTTGTCTCAATTATTAATTAATGTAGCGTTTTATCAATTATCTTAAAATGTCAAGACTAAGAAAATGATATATGGAGAAAAATATTTTTGTCTCCCTAGCTATAATTTAAAATTTAATTTAATAATGTATCTTAAAACTAATTATAAGGACTTATTTAAATTTTAATTAGATGAAACACCTCACAAAATAGTACTTTTGAAAAAGTGCAAATTGATGCATGAAGTTTTAAAGTTAAAACAATGAAATCAACTACTCCTAGAATCACTAAATCCACTCTTATTTTCTTCCACACATTTTTCTCCATTTCTTTTTTTCTTATGGTGGTTAAACCGGGGCAAATTAAAAGCCTTTTTGTTTCTCCGTTCTCTCTTTCATCATTTATTAGAAATTAATTCTACATTTTTAACAATGTATAAGAAGTTAAGAACTAAAACGTTCATCCTTTAATGTTTTTTTATTAAGTAAGATATGTTACACCTTTGTTAATTAAATAAATTTTAAATTTTCATTTATTATATTTTAAATTACAAAAAATATTTAACAACAAAAAAATTAACAAAAAATAATAAGAATTTATCTTATTTAATATTCATTAATTGTTGTAATAATTAATAAATATTAAATAAAGACAAATTTTGATTTTTTTTATCTCCTTAGTATTATCAGTTTAAATTGATAATTTAAAATAAAAAAAAAATAACCTATTAATTAGGTTAATTATTTTTTATAAAATTATTAAAAGTAAAATTTCAATGTTACATTTAATAGTATATTATTTTATAAAATATATTTTATTATTTTTTTGAAATGTATTAATATTTAACAAATATACATTTAAATAAAATATTTTTTTTTCTTTATAAAAATGAAAAACGGAAAAGAGAGGAAGAGGTAAAAACTAAAAAACACAAGCACCTATGATTAGGGGTGTTCACGGTGCGGTTTGATTTGGTTCGGTTTTAAGGAAAAAAGTCATCCGATCCAAACGCTTAATTTATGTGCGGTGCGGTTTGGATTGGATGAACTTTTTATTGAAAATCCGATCCGATTACAAGCGGTTTGGATCGGTTTGGATTTGCGGTTTTTTAAATAAAAAAATTAAATATATATAACAAGTCTTAATATCAAATTTTAAATAATCAACAATGACATAACAAGTTTAACATATCTTAAAAAGCCAACGATAACATAACAATAGAAATAAAATCATAGGTTAGTTAAAATAAATAAATAAATAATATTTTAAACATAAAATATTTATTAAATAATAATAATACATGAATAATAAAAAAATGTATAACAAATTGAACGTGTTATAAATATAA
Organism: Arachis hypogaea; assembly: GCF_003086295.3. Lineage (NCBI taxonomy): Eukaryota > Viridiplantae > Streptophyta > Magnoliopsida > Fabales > Fabaceae > Arachis > Arachis hypogaea. The sequence continues at coordinate 1,084,147 of NC_092046.1, forward strand.
TTGTAAATATAATAATAAAATAATAATATTATAGCACATTGTGCGGTTTGGATTGGATTGGATCGGTTATGAAAAGTAGATCTGAAATCCGATCCAATCCAGTGGTTTGCAAAAAATAGAATCCAATCAAATCCGAATTAGTGCGATTTTAATCGGTTTTTGGTTTGGATTGGATTGGATGAGCGGTTTAATTTGGATCGGTTTGGATTTGAACACCCCTACCTATGATGGACGGATATTGATACGGATACGGGACACAACACGACACGATACGGGACACGCCGATACGCGAATTTTAAAATCTTATAAGACACGAAAACACGTATATATATAAAATATAAAGTATTTTTTAGATAAATCGTAATGATATTTTGATATTTTATTGATATTAAAATATACATTAATTTTTTAATTATTTTTAACATTTTATTTTAATTATATCAAGTATTTAAAATATTTTTTATTTTAATAAATAATAATATATACTATATCTAAATTTATTTCACGAATATATGTTAAGAATAAGACTGGACATACTGGCACGTGATAGTATTTAGGTGTGTCCAAGCGTGTTCGGAAAAATTTTTTTTACTTTTTATTACGACACAGTTGAACACATCAAACACATATATTAAACAAATATTGTGTTTAAAATATGTCCGACACACGAACACACGACAACTTATCGAAATGTCCATAATTTATATCATTTTGCACGTTAGAACAAGTTAGCAAATAACTAGGTACTAGATACTAGGTACTTGGGTGGGGAAAAAATGAAGGCAAAAGAGAAAGTAGAAAACTGTAGACTTCAGGTTTTGACTTTGTCAGGAAACAGCATTTGGCATTTGCAATGCAATTTGCCATTTCCCTGCCATGACGGCGCATCTAACACTCACTCTTTTCTGACTCAATCCACTCTTTCTCCAAACCTTAAACTTCTCTTACATTCTCTTAATAATAATAATAATAATAATAATAAGAATACAATGATCAATTTATCATCATGGTGAGGTGATGTATCATTTGTTTACAATTAAATGGGGTGTGAAATCTTATATTACAGTAATTATTAGAAATAAATTTAGGTAAATAATTTAAATGTGAATGTATAAAATTATTTTTATTAATTATTTTTTATTCTTAAAATTAATAAGTTATGCATGAATTTGTTTTAAGAAAAACAAATAGACAAAGACTTGAAATCCTATATATTTTTTAAAGTCACACTTATTTTAAACCAAAAGAATATAACATAAATTATATTTTTTGTTTTTAAAATATTTATTTTTTTAATAATGCTTTTAAGTTAATTGTTATAATTGAATATAATTAATCATTACCTTTTTTAGTATATATATATTGTTATGCTCGTAAATATTTCTCTAATAATATTATAATTATAATCAACCATGATAATTTCTCTAGGCTCTCTTTTTTATTATGCAAATATAATATATAATATATAATATAATATAATAAACCTTCTATCATCTATGGCTAAGAACAAGAATAAGAACAACCCAATAAAACAAAAAAAAAAAACTGTTTTTATTTTTTATTTTTTATTTTTCTCAATTTGTGTAATTTTCTGACCTGTTTTTACTGTTTAGTTTACAGTAGTTCTGAATTCTGATTAGACCACATTATTATTATTATTATTATTGAAAATTTGTTCTTATTTTTCTTCTGTTGATTAGTGTTGTTAATGTTTGGTGTTTATTGGATAACGAGAAAATAGAGAGAGAGAGAGACTTGAGTCATCGCCATTGACTAAAGCTTCCCCATTTCTTACTCTTTGAGCTTCCTGGCAAAATTTCTAAGCTTCCATTTTCATATCCCATATTCTCTCTTTCCACCATTTTCATACTCTCTTTCTTCCTGCCACTGAACTTTGTATCCTCTGAATTCTTCACTCTTTGAAACCAAAAAATTGAAATGTGAGATCTGATTGTTGTAAAAAGAAGCTTCTTTGGTTGTTCCACTGTGCTTTCTAGAATGTTCTATTTTCTCAATATTTTCTAGTTCTATTGTTCTGGGGTGTGTTTGTTTTTGGAGATTACAACATTGCAGGCCTTGTTCTGCTGCAATTCATTGTGTATATCGTTTTGTTTTGTCTCAAAGTCTCAAACTTTGATATCATAATAATCTTCTTTGACCAACTAAACCATAACCTTATTATCCCTCTTGCTGTCTCTTACTCATAAAAGTTTAAATTTTTATTTTTTATTTTTTATCCCATCATTGTTTTTTGCTTTGTTACTCCACTGCCTTATCAAATTACTTGGTCTTTGAGCTCTTTTCTGTGGGAACCTTTTCTGGGGTTTAGTATCTCTTGCTGGTTGCTGATGCTACCTTTATATAATAGTTGTTATTTTATTCTATTTTTGCTTGATATATGTGTTAATGGGTTATGGGGTTTTGGGTTGTGTGGGATTTTGGGTAAGTTGTTCCTCTTTGAACAGTCTTTGGTTCATTGATGCCATTGAAAGGTTATGATTTTCAGCCTCAAAAGTTTAGATTTTTCATTAGGAATTCTTGTTACTGAGGCTAATTTGTGATTTGGTGTTAGGGAAAGTTGCCATTTTTAATGAAACTTGGAGTTGGAATTGGTTTTATCTTAAGAGGGTATTTTCCCCTGCATCTTGAATCTTGATTTCGGATAGTCGAATCCGAAAAAGGTTCTGTTTTTGTTAGAGAATGAGGAGTGGTAGGAAAAGGAAGTTGCATTTGAGCAAGCTATACTCATTCACATGCTGTAGAGCATCATCTTTTGAAGATGAATTTTATTCTCAGATTGGGGGAAGGGGTTATTCAAGAGTAGTGTTGTGCAATGAGTTGAATGATTTAGAATCCGAGGTTGTTAGGAACTATGCAGATAACTCTGTTAGGTCTACAAAGTACACCCCTGCTACATTCCTCCCTAAATCGCTCTTCGAGCAGTTTAGGAGAGTGGCTAACTTCTATTTCTTGGTTACTGGCATCTTGGCATTCACCAGACTTGCGCCTTATAACGCTGCCAGCGCTATCTTTCCGTTGATTATCGTCGTAGGGGCGACTATGGTGAAGGAAGGCATCGAAGACTGGCGCCGGAAAAAGCAGGTAACTTAAACTCTATGTTGCACAAATAGGAATAAGAGTGTATTTAGTGACAAAGTTTGTTACAAATTAAGAATCTTTAAGATAGTATTTGATGAAACTGTTATCTGTTGCGAATTTCGTTTTATAAGGTTAATGTTTTGAACCATTTTGCACTATGCCTTGCAGCACAAGTGAGTATGTTATATAAATTCTCTGGCAAATTGCTTTTGCAGGATATTGAGGTGAACAATAGAAGAGTGAAAGTGCATAAAGGTGATGGAAATTTCGAATATACCGAGTGGAAGAATCTTAGAGTGGGGAATGTAGTGAAGGTAGAGAAGGATGAGTTCTTCCCTGCAGACCTCCTATTGCTTTCCTCGAGTTATGAGGATGCAGTATGCTATGTTGAGACAACGAATTTGGATGGCGAGACAAATTTGAAGTTGAAACAAGGCTTAGAGATAACTTGTTCCTTACACGGCGATCTCAGCTTCCAAAAGTTTAGAGCCACGGTCAAGTGTGAAGATCCGAATGCTAATCTGTACTCGTTTATTGGGAGCCTAGAATTTGGAGACCAAAAGTATCCCCTTTCGCCTCAGCAGCTTCTTCTTCGAGACTCCAAACTTCGCAATACAGACTACATTTTCGGAGCTGTAATCTTCACTGGTCATGATACTAAGGTTATCCAAAATTCTACAGATCCTCCTTCGAAAAGAAGCCGAATTGAGAGGAAGATGGATAGAGTAATCTACTTCTTGTTCTGTATCTTGTTTCTAATGGCATTTGTTGGATCTATTTTCTTTTACATCTTTACTAAAGATGACTTGCAAAGTGGACCAATGAAAAGATGGTATCTAAGACCTGATGATTCTACAGTTTTCTTCGATCCGAAGAGACCGGAAGCTGCTGCTGCATTTCACTGTTTGACAGCACTGATGTTATATGGCTTCTTTATTCCAATATCCCTTTATGTGTCGATCGAGATTGTCAAAGTTCTTCAGAGCATTTTCATCAATCAAGATATCCATATGTACTATGAGGAAGCAGACAAGCCGGCAAATGCCCGGACATCAAACTTGAATGAAGAACTCGGCCAAGTTGATACAATACTTTCTGATAAAACAGGAACTCTTACATGCAACTCAATGGAGTTTGTTAAGTGTTCTATTGCTGGGGTTGCTTACGGCCGTGGCATTACAGAGGTTGAGAAGGCCATGGGTAGAAGAAAAGGTTCACCTCTAAATCATGAACAAGTTATAGGGTCAGAAGCCGACAGCATCAACGAATCTTCGAATGGAAAAGTTTCCATAAAGGGCTTTAACTTCATTGATGAAAGGATAATGAATGGAAATTGGGTTAATGAACCTCATGCTGATGTCATCCAGAGATTCTTTCGCCTGTTGGCTATCTGTCATACGGCTATACCAGAAATGGATGAAGACACAGGAAATGTCTCGTATGAGGCTGAATCGCCCGACGAAGCAGCATTTGTGATTGCAGCCAGAGAAATTGGTTTTGAGTTCTGTAAAAGGACTCAGACTAGTTTATCAACATTTGAGTTGGATCCTGAATCTGGCAAAAAAGTTGAAAGGTCAGTAGCTTTTAACTGTTTTATCTGAGTAGTATCTTGAGCTTTAGGGACCTATATTTACATTAGCTAGTCTCATTTTGCAGGGTGTACAAGCTTCTCAATGTTTTGGAATTTAATAGCTCGAGGAAGAGGATGTCGGTCATAGTGGAGGATGAAGAAGGAAAAATTTTTCTGTTATGCAAAGGTGCTGATAGGTTGGTAACTGTCTTAGAATAGAAATATAGACACATTGAAAGACAAAAACGTATTCAGATATTTGTCCAATTGTTTTTGTCCTAAAACACTTATCAAAGGCAAGTCTAAATGATTTTTGATTGGTTGGCTTTATGTTTTCATGCAGTGTCATGTTTGAAAGGCTAGCCAAGAATGGGAGGGAGTTCCAAGATAAGACCATGGAGCATGTTCATGATTATGCCGATGCAGGTCTAAGGACCTTGATACTAGCCTATCGCGAACTTGACGTGGAAGAATACAAGGAGTTTCATAATAAATTCTCTGAGGCTAAGAATTTAGTTTGTGCGGATCAGGAAAGACAGATTCAGAAAATATCTAACAAGATTGAGAGGAATCTAATTCTTCTTGGAGCCACTGCTGTAGAGGACAAACTCCAAAATGGGGTTAGTTCGGATGCGAAAATACATGTTTTACTCATGAGGATTTCCTTTAGTCGCATAAAATGACTCGAAATGACGCCTTTCGTGTTGTTTTGATAGGTTCCTGATTGCATTGACAAGCTTGCCCAAGCAGGAATCAAGATTTGGGTTTTGACTGGGGATAAAATGGAGACTGCAATCAATATAGGGTACTTAATTCTAATTATGCCTTATTTTGTTCTTTTACTTCGACTTCACGAAAATAATTGCTTTTCGAGATATCTGAAACAAGAATTGCATTGCAGTTTTTCTTGTAGTTTGCTAAGACAAGGAATGAAGCAGATTATAATTCATTTGGAGAGTCCAGAAATTAAAGCACTGGAAAAGGGTGGAGACAAGCTTGCTATAATCTAGGTAAAATGAAATTCATCATCCTTTTCCGAATCTCTATCTTTTTCTTTATTTTCTTCTGTATACGATAGGGACTTGATTACAAAATTTTAAACTAGAGCTACCTAGTGGAAAAACATTGTAAACACTATAAAGACATGAGTCTAAACTTTTAAACTTTAGGGACCTAATTAAAAACTGAGTGAAATTATAGGAACTATCAGAGTAATTAAACCTTTCAAGATAGAACATGTTGTGGCCTTTTGTGGAACTTTGGAAGTGCGACTGCTCAGCCGGCTATGTTGTTAAGTGACACTTTAGAGCTGAAAATCTATATTCTGATAGTTTTATACGGATTCGTCTTTCAGGCATCTAGGCAAAGTGTCCTCCAACAGATATCTGAAGGTGCTGCACAGCTGACAGCATACAGAGGAAGTTCTCAGCAGGCATTTGCTTTGATCATCGACGGAAACTCGCTTGTCTATGCTCTAGACGATAACGTGAAGCACATGTTTCTAGAGCTTGCGATTCGCTGCGCATCTGTTATCTGCTGTCGCTCGTCACCAAAGCAGAAGGCACTGGTATTGGCCTATTATTGCTGCATTGGTAATAAAAGATAAAATAAAAAGGTAGTTTGATTTTGGAAATAACTTTGTATTGTTACTGTCTTGAAGGTTACTAGATTGGTCAAATCCGGAACTCGGAAAACAACATTAGCTATTGGTGATGGAGCTAATGATGTTGGAATGCTTCAAGAAGCAGATATAGGAATTGGAATTAGTGGAGTTGAAGGAATGCAGGTAATGAAAAATTCCTCAAATGGATTCATTTTTCTTTTCGAGTAAATTAGTTCCTAACAAAATAAATAAAAGACTTATTCATCATTCTTCCCATCCACCAGGCTGTTATGTCTAGTGACATTGCAATTGCGCAATTCCGATACTTGGATCGATTACTTCTCGTGCACGGACATTGGTGTTACCGGAGGATCTCATCTATGGTATTGTCATGCTAATATATTTTGATCTTAACATTCTCAAGATAGGTTCTAAAAGAGTATATGATACTTAATTATGTCAACTTTTGCTTCATTGTTTTGGCAGATATGCTATTTTTTCTACAAGAACATCACATTTGGATTCACTTTGTTCTTATATGAGGTGTATGCATCATTCTCTGGAGAACCTGCATACAATGATTGGCTTTTATCTATCTATAATGTCTTCTTTTCATCGCTTCCTGTGATTGCTCTTGGGGTGTTCGACCAGGATGTATCCGCTCGGTACTGCCTAAAGGTATGGTTTCTACTTACAGTGTAAAATGTTTTAAACAATTGTGTCTAATCACATTCGTTTTTTTGGATTACCATTCACTCTGTCATTTAGAAAGTAGTTGTTTATCTTGACATAGTGTTATGTGATTGGATGCGCTGATAGTGTATCAAAATTAAATTCTTGAAAAAATTGAGTGAAACTACAAAAACTATTAAGAGATTTGATTTAACCAGATATTACTATAAGCATTGAATTGATTTTTTTATAGTTGCTTGGTTTTCTTCTCTAATATAGTTAGTTCCCCTGTTAATGATGGCAGTTTCCATTGTTATATCAAGAAGGAGTGCAAAACGTCCTCTTTAGCTGGCGGCGAATACTCGCATGGATGCTTAACGGATTCATTAGCGCCATAATAGTTTTCTTCTTCTGCACGAAAGCCATGGAACTTCAGGCCTTCGACGTGGAGGGAAGAACCGCCGGGAGGGATATACTCGGCGCAACCATGTACACTTGTGTGGTTTGGGTGGTAAATTTGCAGATAGCTTTAGCTATAAGTTACTTCACCATGATCCAACATATTTTCATCTGGGGTTCGATTGCATTCTGGTACATCTTCCTCCTGGCATACGGTGCAATGCCACCACATTTCTCGATGAATGCCTATAAAGTCTTCGCCGAGACTCTGGCGCCGTCTCCGATGTATTGGCTTGTCACATTCTTTGTGGTGATCTCAACACTCATACCATACTTTTCCTACTCAGCAATTCAGATGAGGTTCTTTCCCATGTTTCATGAAATAGTCCAATGGATAAGGTATGAAGGGAAGACAAAGGATCCCGAATATTGTAACATGGTTCGCCAGAGATCGCTCCGGCCAACAACCGTCGGATCAACTGCTCGCCTAGCCGCCATGGCTAACGACACGCGAGACAGAACGATTAACCGTAGATAATGCTATCAGTCCTGTAGTTTATGTATAGATTTGTCAAAAGTATAGTGATTTTCTTTGTTCATAGGAAACCAACATTTTGTTATCATGTTGGGAAGAAGTGTAAAAAGTAAAATAGGGTAAATTTTATGTTTTTTTGGCTCATAGATAGAAGGAGTTACTTAGTGTATAGAAGAAGCAAGAATTCTTTGTAGGATAGGGTAGAAGGAGAAGGTGGTTTCTTTTGTAGAAAATGAAGTTCAATGAACTGAACTTGAGTAGTTCCACATTTTCTTTCAATCATCATATCAATTATTTTAATTTTGGTGCTAATAGAGATTTTTTCCCCCTTCTTTTTTGGTTATTTTAATGCTAATAACTGAGAAATTGAGTCCACTAATTGCTATTTTTTTTTTGACAAATTTATAAGGTGCCATGTTGTGTGACTAAAATGAATGGTAAATTGTCATCTTAATGTCATCCTCATCATAATGCACACATGTAACTCAATTATTGTTTTACTCTAAATTTACTATTACACAGAAATAAAAGGAAAAATCTTCACTTGGTAAAAAACCATGGTGTACCCTGCTGTGCATAAAACAGCAAGTATGCTTGCTGGAACTGTGCTTCTTCTTTATCAACTCTAGTTACCTGAAACAGATAATTCATTCATATTATTTTTGTTGAATCACCATATCTTAGATTATATTAAATTCTGTGGCAAATCATGAATGATTGAACTAATAATTAAGGAAATGATAGCTAATGTACCTGTGAATCATTCAACCTATGCCAAATGTTTTCAGCAGTGCGAACATAGCTATAGTAATGCCCTGAATCTTGTGTTCCAGAATGCACAACAATTGCATATAGATCATATTTGAATATTACCTGTCACATAAAAAGGTAAAAAATCAGTAAGAACATGACAACATTCACAGAAAAACAATTAGAGTAAATCACAATATTACCTGATTCTGAGAGGTATAAGGATTCAGATCCAAAACAGATTTATAAGAGACATACTTATCAATCTTTTTGGCAGTGTTTTGGTCATTCTTAAACCTCTTTAGATGCAATACTGCAATCTGAGGTGTTTCCTCCAACAAGAGTCGCTTCTCCTTGAAAACCTGTTCTTGACAGTTCTCGCATTCAACCTCAATAATTTCCATATTGGTGAATGAATCAAGTGCATCCTCAAGTGTTTCCACATTTTCTATCTCCAAGCTCAGGTCTGTTAGTTGCTCTAATGTATTAGAAATCTGATAACACTTCAAACACTGCAGCTTACTAATAGTTTTTCCCCCAAAGACTCTGTGCACAGGATTAGCATCCTCATCCGGTAAACACTCTCTAATCTTAGCAAAGGCAGCATGCATGAATTCATGAGCATCTGCCTGCTTGCCCTTTTCAAAATCAGGTGAAAAAACTGTAAAAAGGGTAGTCATGGATTCACAAACATATTTAACTAATCAAAACACAGTATGCTAGTTTCACAGTCATAAAATTTTAATGGGAAAGAATAAATAAAAATTGAAAAAATTAAGAGGATACAGCTCAAATTGTCAACAAGCCTTGAAGGTTTGAATGGATGTCTGGGAGTACGGAATGAAGAATTCATGTTGTCGCGCAGTGCACAAACAACACAGTAGCTGCTGCTCTCTGAATGATAATCACTACCTAAAATAATCCCAGATTATTCAAAACTTCAAAATCCAATAATAAAGATTGATTTTTGCTATGCAATATAATGTTCCAAGATCCTGACACATATCATATTAACATTGTGGATAATCACTATTGCACAAACTCATGTTACAGCTACTAATTCAACACATGTCACTGCCATACCTCCTAGTACTATCAGTCCTCAAATTACAAATACTTCTACTGCACAAGTCTCATCATCAGCTCAGGTTACACATGACATTACTATTCCAGAAGGTCAAATTCCTGTTTCTGGCACCCAAATCCAACTACCCCCTCTACAAGATAATACTAACTCTGTCAATACACATCATATGACAACAAGGTCCAAATCAGGGGTTTTAAAACCTAAAACCTTGATTGCTACTACTAAGAGTCTTTATGGACTCAAACAAGCACCTAGGGAATGGTTTCTCAATAGGATAACTGATACACAATTAAATACCCCACCCCACAAAAAAGAAAATTAAAAACAAGTAAAGAATACAAGGTATACTTACATGGGGTAGTGTGATTGCAAGAACGGATTTCATGAACAAATGGGACAGTGTGAGTTAGACACTGTAGGATGGAATTCATGTAGCATGTCATTCCTAGATTATGCATTCCAGCACCCTGTAAAATAAACACAAATCAAACCCCATACTTGGTACAAAGAAAAAGCAAAAAAGTATATCATTATTACAAAGCAAAAAAGTAATAAAAAGAAAGAAAGAAAGCAATAATCAAATGAGGAGAAAGAACATACAACAGAGGGTGAAGAAGGAGAAGAACTATCATCAGCAGAAGTTCCACTCTCAGAAGGCACAGAAACAGGTAAAGATTCATCTTTACATCTGTAGTCTTCATCATCAGTTAAAGATTCATCTTTACATCTGTAGTCTTCATCATCATCATCATCGAACGCTCCTCGTTCTAGTGGAATTCCAGGATCAGAACTATAACCAGCACCTGCAGCGATTCCACTTTCACAGAAAAGTTTTCTTCTAACCGGTGGTGAAGCCGCATTTTGAGCGGCGTAGTAGTTTTCCAGCGCGTCTTGGTTTCTAGAAGCAGCAGCACCACCAACTCGTTCAAAATCATCGAGAAGTTTTCTTCTAACCGGTCGTTCAGAGGCGCTGTCCAGAGCATTTCGCTTTCTACGCATTCTCGCGGCTCTTTTCTCCCGCGCTGCTCTTTTCTCCCGCGCCGCTCTTTTCTCCCGTCTTTTGACATTGTTCTTGCGGTTCGCCATGTAAGAGAAAGAAAGAAAAGGAGAAAAGGTTGAAGCTTTTTGGGTTTTGGGAGTGAGAGAGAAAGAGTTAAAACCGTTTAAGACAAAGCGAGTGAGCGAGCGAAAATTAGTTAGTTAGGGATGCTTGAATTTTTTGTATTATATTTTTTTATCTTATTTTCTTTTAATCAATTATTTTTAATATGAAAAAATGAAAGATATATACGTGATGGCATAATGGGAATTGCAAGGCAAAATCAGGTTTTTTTCTTTGTGGGAAATCTTTTTGGTGACTAGACTTTAATTTGTAGGAATTAGATATAAAATATAAAATAGTTAAGTTAGAGTGACAAATAAATAAAAATCTTATGATAAGCACAAGGTAAAAAAAACAGCTTTTCATTTAATCAACAATAAGAAACATGACCAAAAAAAAAAAAACAACAACAACAACAAGGTGTAATGACTAATGTGTTCCGTTTGTTAATCAAAAAAAAAAAAAAAGGTGTAATGAGAAAATATAGAGAAAGCATATCTTATAAAAGAAGACAACAATTAGTATATATTGTATTCATTATTTTAATTTAACAAAATTTGACTCTCCTTTTTTAAGAGATATTAAAATAATATTTTTTTTGTTTATAAAATATATACTTTTTTTATAATTTTTAAAAAATCTCTTCTTTAATTTATTTTAAAATATTTATATTAACTAATGTTAATTTCATTCATTTTTTAAAAATAATAAAATATTTTTTATAAAAATACCTTTTAACAAAATTTAATCACAAAATGGGAAGGACTGAAATAAATTATGACTATTAACGTAATAGTACATTTATAAATAAAATATCTAAAATGGAAGTATTACAATTTAAATAAGATAAACTTGTATGTTAACATTATAAATGAATAAAAGAAAAGTTAGAATGTTTAATTGATTATATTTAAATTTATATGTTATATATGATTGAATTTTTGGTTAATAGAATAATACACTGAACATAATTATTCATGATTGATTTTTTTTAACTAATGTGACTATATTTTGTTGACGTCCCATAATTATTCTTTCTATTAATATAATTATATGTAATAGCCAGAAATATTTTAAAGGATTAATTATTCTGTTGATCTTTATGATTTTACTAAATTTGTAATTAGGTTTTTATATTTTTTTTATTTTATAATTAGGTTCTTTCTAGTGTAAAAAATATTAGAGTTAACTGAATATTTCTCTGTAAATTGAAGATATTCACAATTTAAAATTTAATAAAATTTTTGACTACATATTTTTTTGAGTTAAATATTCCATTAATTTTAATATTTTTTTACATAAAAATTATCTAATTGCAAAATTAAAAACAATGTAAAGACTCAATAAAAAAAAGTATAAAAATTTAATTATAAATTTGATAAACTATAAGAACCAATAGAATAATTAAATTTATTTTAAAATAATTTTGACCCATATTGTCTAAATCACTGTCAAATTAAAGAAAAATAATAAAAATAATGATTATTATTATTATTATTGATTTGTTTTGGAAAATAATAATATATTATTGCAAAATAATAATAAATAACTTTTTAATGAAGCATTTATAAAAATATCTACGATGAAAATGTTAAAAATATTTTTTTTATAAAGTTTGGTTATATAAACTTTTCATATCTGAAAATTGAGTTTTGTTAATTATTTAATATAGACTTTTCGGTAGGACTATATTAAAACTAAATAAAAAATTTTTAAATTTAAATTGGATACTTTAAATCTTAGAAACTAAAATGTAGGAGACCAATTTAGTAATTTAATCTATTTTCAAATATATATATATATATATATATATATAATATTAATTTAATAAAGTATACTTTTTGTCCGTACATAAAATTTGGCAAAAGTTTTAAAAATATTTTTAAGTTTTATTTTGTTTCAATTTTATCCTAGAAATTTTTTTTTTTTGCATTAAATATACCCTCAACGGCTAAATTTTCAAAAAATTTAAGATCAATCTAATAATAATGCATAACAATTATGATTGATTTGCTTGTATTAAAGGTTGTTCTTATGAAATTATTGTTGAATTGGTCTTATATTTTTTAAAAAATTAGACGTCATGAGTATATTTGATGCAAATAAAAAATTTTTAAAACAAAATTAAAACAAAATAAAACTTAAAGAACTTTTATCAAATTTCATAAACAAAAAATATACTTTACCCTATTAATTTTCCATTTAATCTTACTATACCCTCAACTTAACGTTAGCAATCTATGTTTTATTGTTTTCTATTCCAACTTTCAACAAAGAAATAAAAGAAAACAATAATTGAAGTGATTTGTCATGTGTTTTATTTAGACAATTTCAACTCGAAATAATTTAATATAATTCTTTTTTTGAAAGAATAATTCAATATAATTCTTGAAATCCCATATATCTACATATATAGTGATAATTTAGATCAAAAGTTTCATTTAACCTTTTTCTATATATTATTCAATTTCATAATTAATTAAAAGTTTTTTTTTTCCTTCTACTGGAAGAAACAAAAAAAAAAAAATCTTTAGATGACAAAAATATTGGGGAAAAAGTTGGCTTTACCACTCTCTTAAGATAATTTTAAGTGCTTCTATGACTTTGCATTTATATAAACAGATTCTTACTCTATATATGGATCTTTTCTTTGGTGGAGCAACTTTCAATTAGTACCATAAAAGACCAAAATTAGTAAATTACTTGTAAGACACACAAAACCAAAAAAAAAAAAAAAAGAACAATATTATGTTTATCAATAATATTATTCAATATTCATAAATTAAATACTCTTGATATTTGTATAAAAATATAGTTATTATTAATTAATTATGTATTTAAATTATTTTTAACTAATAAAATAAAAATAATACATATTAATTATTAATAAAATACTAATATTAAACTAATATCTACTATTAAAAAGTGTATGCTTATAACCATAATTAAATCTTTTTATACTTTAACTTTTATTATAAGAGCGGCAAATAATTCTGAAATTTCGGAAGAGCTTTATTAAAGAGTGGTTGAAGGGTAAAATTATGATAATGGACATTATGTCACATCTTAATCAAAAGAATTATCACAATTATTATTCTATAAGTCTAATATTGTAATATTTAAGGTTTATGTAACCCTTATTATTAGTTTGTCTCAATTCTAAATTAATGTAGCGTTTTATCAATTATCTTAAAATGTCAAGACTAAGAAAATGATATATGGAGAAAAATATTTTTGTCTCCCTAGCTATAATTTAAAATTTAATTTAATAATGTATCTTAAAACTAATTATAAGGACTTATTTAAATTTTAATTAGATGAAACACCTCACAAAATAGTACTTTTGAAAAAGTGCAAATTGATGCATGAAGTTTTAAAGTTAAAACAATGAAATCAACTACTCCTAGAATCACTAAATCCACTCTTATTTTCTTCCACACATTTTTCTCCATTTCATTTTTCTTATGGTGGTTAAACCGGGCAAATTAAAAGCCTTTTTGTTTCTCCGTTCTCTCTTTCATCATTTATTAGAAATTAATTCTACATTTTTAACAATGTATAAGAAGTTAAGAACTAAAACGTTCATCCTTAAATGTTTTTTTATTAAGTAAGATATGTTACACCTTTGTTAATTAAATAAATTTTAAATTTTCATTTATTATATTTTAAATTAAGAAAATATTTAACGATAAAAAAATAACAAAAAAAATCAAAATTTACCTTATTTAATATTTATTAATTATTGTAATAATTAATAAATATTAAATAAAGACAAGTTCTAATTTTTTTTATCTCCTTAGTATTATCAGTTTAAATTGATAATTTAAAATTTAAAAAAATAACCTATTAATTAGGTTAATTATTTTTTATAAAATTATTAAAAGTAAAATTCCAATGTTACATTTAATAGTATATTATTTTATAAAATATATTTTATTATTTTTTTTGAAATGTATTAATATTTAACAAATATATATTTAAATAAAATGTTTTTTTTTTCTTTATAAAAATGAAAAACGGAAAAGAGAGGAAGAGGTAAAAACTAAAAAACATAGCACCTATAATGCACGGATACTGATACGGACACGGGACACGACACGATATGGGACACATTGACACGCGAATTTTAAAATCTTATAAGACACGGAGACACGTATATATATAAAATATAAAGTATTTTTTAGATAAATATATTTTGATATTTTATTGATATTAAAATATAAATTAATTTTTGTAATTACTTTTAACGTTTTATTTTAATTATATCAAGTATTTAAAATAATTTTTGTTTTAATAAATAATAATATATACTATATCTAAATTTATTTTACGAATATATGTTAAGAATAAGACTGGACATACTGTCACGTGATAGTATTTAGGTGTGTCTGTTTGGAGAAAAATTTTTTACTTTTTATTAAGAAACGGTTGGACACATCAAACACATATATTAAACAAATATTATGTTTAAAATATGTCCGACACACAAATGTACGATAACTCAGCGAAATGTCCGTACTATAGGATTTTGCACGTTAGAACAAGTTAGCAAATAACTAGGTACTTGGGTGGGGAAAAAATGAAGGCAAAAAAGAAAGTAGAAAACTGTAGACTTCAGGTTTTGACTTTGTCAGGAAACAGCATTTGGCATTTGCAATGCAATTTGCCATTTCCCTGCCATGACGGCGCATCTAACACTCACTCTTTTCTGACTCCATCCACTCTTTCTCCAAACCTTAAACATCTCTTACATTCTCTTAATAATAATAATAATAATAATAATAATAATAGATACAATAATGATCAATTTATCATCACGGTGAGGTGATGTATCATTTGTTTACAATTAAATGGGGTGTGAAATCTTATATTACAGTAACTATTAGAAATAAATTTAGTTAAAAAATTTAAATGTGAATGTATAAAATTATTTTTATTAATTATTTTTTATTCTTTAAATTAATAAGTTATGCATGAGTTTGTTTTAAGAAAAACAAATAGACAAGGACTTGAAATCATATATATTTTTTAAAGTCACACTTATTTTAGACCAAAAGAATATATGATAAATTATATTTTTTGTTTTTGAAATATTTTTTTTTAATAATTCTTTTAAGTTAATTGTTATAATCGAATATAATTAATTATTACCTTTTTTTAGTGTATATATATATATATTTATTTTGTTATGCTCGTAAATATTTCTCTAATAATATTATAATAATAATCAACCATGATAATTTCTCTAGGGTCTCTTTTTTATTATGCAAATATAATATATAATATATAATATAATATAATAAACCTTCTATTATCTATGGCTAAGAACAAGAATAAGAACAACACAATAAAAAAAAAAAACAGTTTTTATTTTTTATTTTTCTCAATTTGTGTAATTTTCTGACCTGTTTTTACTGTTTAGTTTACAGTAGTTCTGATTAGACCACCTTATTATTATTATTATTATTTGAAAATTTGTTCTTATTTTTCTTCTGTTGATTAGTGTTGTTAATGTTTGGTGTTTATTGGATAACGAGAAAAGAGAGAGAGAGAGAGAGAGAGACTTGAGTCATCGCCATTGACTAAAGCTTCCCCATTTCTTACTCTTTGAGCTTCCTGGCAAAATTTCTAAGCTTCCATTCTCATATCACTTATTCTCTCTTTCTACCATTTTCATACTCTCTTTCTTCCTGCCATTGAACTTTGTATCTTCTGAATTCTTCACTCTTTGAAACCAAAAAACTGAAATGTGAGATCTGATTGTTGTAAAAAGAAGCTTCTTTGGTTCTTCCACTGTGCTTTTAGAATGTTCTAGTTTCTCAATATTTTCTAGTTCTATTGTTCTGGGGTGAGTTTGTTTTTGGAGATTCCAACATTGCAGGCCTTGTTCTGCTGCAATTCATTGTGTATATCGTTTTGTTTTGTCTCAAAGTCTCAAACTTTGATATCATAATAATCTTCTTTGACCAACTAAACCACAACCTTATTATCCCTCTTGCTGTCTCTTACTCATAAAAGTTTAAATTTTTATTTTTTATTTTTTATCCCATCATTGTTTTTTGCTTTGTTACTCCACTGCCTTATCAAATTACTTGGTCTTTGAGCTCTTTTCTGTGGGAACCTTTTCTGGGGTTTAGTATCTCTTGCTGGTTGCTGATGCTACCTTTATATAATAGTTGTTATTTTATTCTATTTTTGCTTGGTATATGTGTTAATGGGTTATGGGGTTTTGGGTTGTGTGGGATTTTGGGTAAGTTGTTCCTCTTTGAACAGTCTTTGGTTCATTGATGCCATTGAAAGGTTATGATTTTCAGCCTCAAAAGTTTAGATTTTTCATTAGGAATTCTTGTTACTGAGGCTAATTTGTGATTTGGTGTTAGGGAAAGTTGCCATTTTTAATGAAACTTGGAGTTGGAATTGGTTTTATCTTAAGAGGGTATTTTCCCCTGCATCTTGAATCTTGATTTCGGATAATCGAATCCGAAAAAGGTTCTGTTTTTGTGAGAGAATGAGGAGTGGTAGGAAAAGGAAGTTGCATTTGAGCAAGCTATACTCATTCACATGCTGTAGAGCATCATCTTTTGAAGATGAATTTTATTCTCAGATTGGGGGAAGGGGTTATTCAAGAGTAGTGTTGTGCAATGAGTTGAATGATTTAGAATCTGAGGTTGTTAGGAACTATGCAGATAACTCTGTTAGGTCTACAAAGTACACCCCTGCTACATTCCTTCCTAAATCGCTCTTCGAGCAGTTTAGGAGAGTGGCTAACTTCTATTTCTTGGTTACTGGCATCTTGGCATTCACCAGACTTGCGCCTTATAACGCTGCCAGCGCTATCTTTCCATTGATTATCGTCGTAGGGGCGACTATGGTGAAGGAAGGCATCGAAGACTGGCGCCGGAAAAAGCAGGTAACTTAAACTCTATGTTGCACAAATAGGAATAAGAGCGTATTTGATGAAAAAGTTTGTTACAAATTAAGAATCTTTAAGATAGTATTTGATGAAACTGTTATCTGTTGCAAATTTCGTTTTATAAGGTTAATGTTTTGAACCATTTTGCACTATGCCTTGCAGCACAAGTGAGTATGTTATATAAATTCTCTGGCAAATTGCTTTTGCAGGATATTGAGGTGAACAATAGAAGAGTGAAAGTGCATAAAGGTGATGGAAATTTCGAATATACCGAGTGGAAGAATCTTAGAGTGGGGAATGTAGTGAAGGTAGAGAAGGATGAGTTCTTCCCTGCAGACCTCCTATTGCTTTCGTCGAGTTATGAGGATGCAGTATGCTATGTTGAGACAACGAATTTGGATGGCGAGACAAATTTGAAGTTGAAACAAGGCTTAGAGATAACTTGTTCCTTACACGGCGATCTCAGCTTCCAAAAGTTTAGAGCCACGGTCAAGTGTGAAGATCCGAATGCTAATCTGTACTCGTTCATTGGGAGCCTAGAATTTGGAGACCAAAAGTATCCCCTTTCACCTCAGCAGCTTCTTCTTCGAGACTCCAAACTTCGCAATACAGACTACATTTTCGGAGCTGTAATCTTCACTGGTCATGATACTAAGGTTATCCAAAATTCTACAGATCCTCCTTCGAAAAGAAGCCGAATTGAGAGGAAGATGGATAGAGTAATCTACTTCTTGTTCTGTATCTTGTTTCTAATGGCATTTGTTGGATCTATTTTCTTTTACATCTTAACTAAAGATGACTTGCAAAGTGGACCAATGAAAAGATGGTATCTAAGACCTGATGATTCTACAGTTTTCTTCGATCCGAAGAGACCGGAAGCTGCTGCTGCATTTCACTGTTTGACAGCACTGATGTTATATGGCTTCTTTATTCCAATATCCCTTTATGTGTCGATCGAGATTGTCAAAGTTCTTCAGAGCATTTTCATCAATCAAGATATCCATATGTACTATGAGGAAGCAGACAAGCCGGCAAATGCCCGGACATCAAACTTAAATGAAGAACTTGGCCAAGTTGATACAATACTTTCTGATAAAACCGGAACTCTTACATGCAACTCAATGGAGTTTGTTAAATGTTCTATTGCCGGGGTTGCTTACGGCCGTGGCATTACAGAGGTTGAGAAGGCTATGGGTAGAAGAAAAGGTTCACCTCTAAATCATGAACAAGTTATAGGGTCAGAAGCCGACAGCATCAACGAATCTTCGAATGGAAAAGTTTCCATAAAGGGCTTTAACTTCATTGATGAAAGGATAATGAATGGAAATTGGGTTAATGAACCTCATGCTGATGTCATCCAGAGATTCTTTCGCCTGTTGGCTATCTGTCATACGGCTATACCAGAAATGGATGAAGACACAGGAAATGTCTCGTATGAGGCTGAATCGCCCGACGAAGCAGCATTTGTGATTGCAGCCAGAGAAATTGGTTTTGAGTTCTGTAAAAGGACTCAGACTAGTTTATCAACATTTGAGTTGGATCCTGAATCTGGCAAAAAAGTTGAAAGGTCAGTAGCTTTTAACTGTTTTATCTGAGTAGTATCTTGAGCTTTAGGGACCTATATTTACATTAGCTAGTCTCATTTTGCAGGGTGTACAAGCTTCTCAATGTTTTGGAATTTAATAGCTCGAGGAAGAGGATGTCGGTCATAGTGGAGGATGAAGAAGGAAAAATTTTTCTGTTATGCAAAGGTGCTGATAGGTTGGTAACTGTCTTAGAATAGAAATGTAGACACATTGAAAGACACAAACCTATTCAGATATTTGTCCAATTGTTTTTGTCCTAAAACACTTATCAAAGGCAAGTCTAAATGATTTTTGATTGGTTGGCTTTATGTTTTCATGCAGTGTCATGTTTGAAAGGCTAGCCAAGAATGGGAGGGAGTTCCAAGATAAGACCATGGAGCATGTTCATGATTATGCCGATGCAGGTCTAAGGACCTTGATACTAGCCTATCGCGAGCTTGATGTGGAAGAATACAAGGAGTTTCATAATAAATTCTCTAAGGCTAAGAATTTAGTTTGTGCGGATCAGGAAAGACAGATTCAGAAAATATCTAACAAGATTGAGAGGAATCTAATTCTTCTTGGAGCCACTGCTGTAGAGGACAAACTCCAAAACGGGGTTAGTTCGGATGCGAAAATACATGTTTTACTCATGAGGATTCGTAAAATGACTCGAAATGACGCCTCTCGTGTTGTTTTGATAGGTTCCTGATTGCATTGACAAGCTTGCCCAAGCAGGAATCAAGATTTGGGTTTTGACTGGGGATAAAATGGAGACTGCAATCAATATAGGGTACTTAATTCTAATTATGCCTTCTTTTGTTCTTTTACTTCGACTTCACGAAAATAATTGCTTTTCGAGATATCTGAAACAAGAATTGCATTGCAGTTTTTCTTGTAGTTTGCTAAGACAAGGAATGAAGCAGATTATAATTCATTTGGAGAGTCCAGAAATTAAAGCACTGGAAAAGGGTGGAGACAAGCTTGCTATAATCAAGGTAAAACGAAATTCATCATCCTTTTCCGAATCTCTATCTTTTTCTTTATTTTCTTTTGTATACGATAGGGACTTGATTACAAAATTTTAAACTAGAGATACTTAGTGGAAAGACATTGTAAACACTATAAAGACATGAGTCTAAACTTTTGAACTTTAGGGACCTAATTAAAAACTGAGCTAAATTATAGAGAATATCAGAGTAATTAAACCTTTCAAGATAGAACATGTTGTGGCCTTTTGTGGAACTTTGGAAGTGCGACTGCTCAGCCGGCTATGTTGTTAAGTGACACTTTAGAGCTGAAAATCTATATTCTGATAGTTTTATACGGATTCGTCTTTCAGGCATCTAGGCAAAGTGTCCTCCAACAGATATCTGAAGGTGCTGCACAGCTGACAGCATACAGAGGAAGTTCTCAGCAGGCATTTGCTTTGATCATCGACGGAAACTCGCTTGTCTATGCTCTAGACGATAACGTGAAGCACATGTTTCTAGAGCTTGCGATTCGCTGCGCATCTGTTATCTGCTGTCGCTCGTCACCAAAGCAGAAGGCACTGGTATTGGCCTATTATTGCTGCATTGGTAATAAAAAATAAAATAAAAAGGTAGTTTGATTTTGGAAATAACTTTGTATTGTTACTGTCTTGAAGGTTACTAGATTGGTCAAATCCGGAACTCGGAAAACAACATTAGCTATTGGTGATGGAGCTAATGATGTTGGAATGCTTCAAGAAGCAGACATAGGAGTTGGAATTAGTGGAGTTGAAGGAATGCAGGTAATGAAAAATTCCTCAAATGGATTCATTTTTCTTTTCTGAGTAAATTAGTCCCTAACAAAATAAATAAAAGACATAAAATTCTAACAACTTATTCATCATTCTTCCCATCCACCAGGCTGTAATGTCTAGTGACATTGCAATTGCGCAATTCCGATACTTGGATCGATTACTTCTCGTGCACGGACATTGGTGTTACCGGAGGATCTCATCTATGGTATTGTCATGCTAATATATTTTGATCTTAACATTCTCAAGATAGGTTCTAAAAGAGTATATGATACTTAATTATGTCAACTTTTGCTTCATTGTTTTGGCAGATATGCTATTTTTTCTACAAGAACATCACATTCGGATTCACTTTGTTCTTATATGAGGTGTATGCATCATTCTCTGGAGAACCTGCATACAATGATTGGCTTTTATCTATCTATAATGTCTTCTTTTCATCGCTTCCTGTGATTGCTCTCGGGGTGTTCGACCAGGATGTATCCGCTCGGTACTGCCTAAAGGTATGGTTTCTACTTACAGTCGTTCTTTTGGATTACCATTCACTCTGTCATTTAGAAAGTAGTTATTTATCCTGACATAGTGTTATGTGATTGGATGCGCTGACAGTGTATCAAAATTAAATTCTTGAAAAAATTGAGTGAAACTACAAAAACTACTAAGAGATTTGATTTAACCAAGATATTACTATAAGCATTGAATTGATTTTTGTTATAGTTGCTTGCTTTTCTTCTCTAATATTGTTAGTTTCCTTGTTAATGATGGCAGTTTCCATTGTTATATCAAGAAGGAGTGCAAAACGTCCTCTTTAGCTGGCGGCGAATACTCGCATGGATGCTTAACGGATTCATCAGCGCCATACTAGTTTTCTTCTTCTGCACGAAAGCCATGGAGCTTCAGGCCTTCGACGCGGAGGGAAGAACGGCCGGGAGGGATATACTCGGCGCAACCATGTACACTTGTGTGGTTTGGGTGGTAAATTTGCAGATAGCTTTAGCTATAAGTTACTTCACCATGATCCAACATATTTTCATCTGGGGTTCCATTGCATTCTGGTACATCTTCCTTCTGGCATACGGCGCAATGCCACCACATTTTTCGACGAATGCCTATAGAGTATTCGCCGAGACTCTGGCGCCGTCTCCGATGTATTGGCTTGTCACATTCTTTGTGGTGATCTCAACACTCATACCATACTTTTCCTACTCAGCAATTCAGATGAGGTTCTTTCCCATGTTTCATGAAATTGTCCAATGGATAAGGTATGAAGGGAAGACAAAGGATCCCGAATATTGTAACATGGTTCGCCAGAGATCGCTCCGGCCAACAACCGTCGGATCAACTGCTCGCCTAGCCGCCATGGCTAACGACACACGAGACAGAACGATTAACCGTAGATAATGCTATCAAGTCCTGTAGTTTATGTATAGATTTGTCAAAAGTATAGTGATTCTCTTTGTTCATAGAAAACCAACATTTTGTTATCATGTTGGGAAGAAGTGTAAAAATTAAAATAGGGTAAATTTTATGTACACTTTTTTTTTGGGCTCATAGATAGAAGGAGTTACTAAGTTTATAGAAGAAGCAAGAATTCTTTGTAGGATAGGGTAGAAGGAGAAGGTGGTTTCTAATCTTTTGTAGAAAATGAAGTTCAATGAACTGAACTTGAGTTGTTCCACATTTTCTTTCAATCATCATATGAATTATTTTAATTTTGGTGCTAATAGAGATTTCCCTTTATTTATTTATCCATAATATCTCTGAATTCGACGTTCAAGAACTAATTGGTTGCAATCGATATTATTTGACTTAATATATTTTCTTTTTGACAAATTTACAAAGTGTCATGTCGTGTGATTAAAATGAATGTAAATTACTAAGAATAAATAATCATTTGTATCCATAAATGATGAAAATACTGACATATGTATCCATATTAGATTAAAACTAAACTTGTATCCACGCAAGATGTCTTTTGTGTAACAAAAGTACCCTACGTGACACTCCAACCCTCTAAAGACAAGGTACTTTTATCACACGGAGGACATCTTGCATAGATACAAGTTTAGTTTCGATTTAGTGTGGATACATATGTCAGTATTTTCATCTTTTATGAGTATAAATGATCATTTATTCAAATTACTAAATTGTCATCTCAATATCATCCTCATCATAATGCACATGTAACTCAATTATTATGTATTTATCACTTTCACCAAACACTTTTGGTTTGGGTATGCATCAATAAGTCAACATCTACATTGACTAAACAGCTTACACTATCCATAGTTAAATTATTTAGCTTCTAATTAATCCTTGACCCTTCAATTTCATCTTTTTTTCATTCACTATACTCATTCATCGCAATCATTTCATTTTAAAAATGCAGGTTTATTATTCGTTACGTATGAGCTTCATCTAATAGAAAGAAAAAAAAAACATCTAGACGAAAATGTCAAAAATATCTTTTTATAAAAATATTTATTTAGTCATATTTTAGAAGCATAATTTATAGAAAAAAGTATTAATTTAAAAGGAATAGTAATATTTTTATAACATACAAAAATTAAATTCTTTATAATCTATTATCCAATAGTTAAAAAAAAATATCTTTACATAAAAAAATTATAAAATCTTAAATAAAATATTCAACAAAATAAAAAAAGATTATTCAAAATTATATTGCATAAATAAACAATGTCTTCACCACACCCTTAATATTTTATACCTAACATTTATATATCAACATTTCTAACGAATTAAATAATAATAATATGCAAAACTAATTAATATTTTTTTTTTTTGGTGACTGCAAAACTAATTAATATATAAACAATGAATGGTGCACAGCGAGAACTAAAATATTCGTATTCCAATAACAGCAATTAAGTTAGAAATGGAATAAATAATATAATCACAAGTTAATTATTACATTCGGATCTGAATAACAATTCACTAATTAATTTGGAGTTAAACAAAATTAAGAAAAGTGAAAGAAGATCAAACCTCTAAGATGTAATTAATTAAGATCTACGCCACCTTAATACCAAGAAAATCAGAAGCAGATTTTGCCAAAATATTAACAAACTCTTCAAAGCTTATAACACCGTCGCCATTGCTGTCGGCTTGAGCCATCATGGCGGCTAGCTCACGGTACGTGAGCGGCTGTCCCATTCTGGCCATGGATCCGGCTAGCTCTGCGGCGGTAATGAATCCATTACCGTCGCGATCAAACACTCTAAAGACATCCAAAAGTTGTTCTTGGTTGAGAAAAATATTGCTGTGGCTGTGGCTGTGACTGTGGCTGTGGTCCTCACGAGGAATTAGGACATGGACAAGTTCGTCAAACTCGACGTATCCATTGCCATTCTTATCCATCTTGGATAACAAGGCATGGAGCTGGTCGCCTGATGGCTTGACCCCAAGGGATCTGAGCAGGGCGGCGAGCTCCAAGTGAGTAAGACTGCCGTCCGAGTCCATGTCAAAGCGATTGAATATGTCATTTAGTTGCTTTATTTGATCGTTATTGTTACTATTTTGGTGTGACATATTTGTGTATGATATAGTATCTAATAATCAAAGGTAAAGAAGAAGATGAAGAAGGAGAAGAAGAAGAAAAATATTAATAATAATGGTGTAATGTATGTTTGTATAGGGTTTATTAATAATTTGTTTATGAAGAATTTGATTTGGTGTAAAGGGGTGTGCTATGAAATTATTGATAATGATAGATCTCACTTGGAATGGTTCAAGGAAGGAGACTCGTGAAGAAACCGTGTTGTTATAAGTTAAAAGTTGGAAGAGGATAGTCACCAAAAAAAAAAGTTGGAAGAGGACAAATTAAAGCGTTATGAAAATTGTATAATAAATTAACAGGGATATTTTCATAAAGACGCTTAAAACGTCTTTTTGTAAAGATATTTAGGTTTGTACGTATTAATGAATTAGTTATTTTAAATTTTTTAATAAATTATAATAAAATCGATTTTTTATAACAATAACAATAAACCTATTTTTTTAGAGATTTAATTGTATTTTTAAATTTTTAGGAATTTAAATGTCTACAAAATAAAAAATTAGGGATATATTTATCTTTTTATCAAAAAGTTTAAAGATATTCAGTTTAAATTGTGTAATTCGGTGGAATCAAATTGAGTCTAATAATTATAATGCAAACAATTGAATTTATTATTATTACTATAATAAACTGATTTTGTTCTGATTTATTAAAAAATAAATTATTAACCAATTTATTTAAAATATTCAATAATAACATGACACATATAAACGTCTTTAAAAAAAGACATTTTTAATATCTTTATTAAAGTGGTCTCCTAAATTAATAATAACTTCAAGCTCGTTTGTATATGATTTTTTTTTTTTTTTTTTTGAGGAAATATATACGCATTTTAGTAACTTGAAAATTTCATAGGAAGTATATATGTTTCTTTCCTTATCAAGTCTATATTAAAAATTCAAATAAGTGATAGTTTTCTTGTTGAGGGGTTCCATTTTTTTTATGGAGTAGAAAGTTTTAATTATATATTTTCTTTTTTCTTTAAACTATTTTGTAAAAGAATAATGACTCTTACTTTTTTTTAGCCATTAATTACTTTTTTTTTTTATATTGTGACGGGCCGAAGCCCAAAAATTATAAAGCAACAATTTCAGTATCCCTCTACAATCATTAGTAAGAATTGGTCTTAGTCTAACCGGAGTTTGATTTATGAAAAGAAAGCCAGGATTAATTACTCTTAGGCTGGGTTTGGTAAAGCTTTTTCAAGAGGTGCTTGTGCTTTTAAAAAGCACAAGCACGTCATTTTGCGTTTGGTAAATTAAAAAGTCCAAGTGCTTGTGCTTACGGCTTTTAAAAGTTAGGGGTGCTTTTGAAAGCACCTAGGAGGGAGCTTTTCAAAGCTGGCTTATGCTTACCAAATTTTTTTCATTTTCCCGCACATATTTTCCGCTATTATATTGCCATTAAAATCCTCGTATATTTCTAACTTCTCATCCTAACCTTCACAAATTCTAACACAATCTTCATATATTTTTTATTTTTCAACCTAATCTTCACAAATTTCAATACAAATACATCTCTATCACATATTAGGTATGAACTTCTATCTATTTATGTTATTTTTTTTGCGTTAATTTTGTATTTTTTCAGTAGATCTATTATGTTTGTTTTTTTCTGTTCTTTGAAACGGGAAGAGGTTGATCAGAAAATCAATCATAAAATTTTCCTTGCATGAACATTAGTCAAAATTATAATAACAACATATATATACATATGTAAATATAGATATATAATCATAAGAGTAGTTTATTTGAGATAAGTGTCCTATTTTTTGTGATCTGTAAAGGTGAGCCAATATATATAGGTGGGTAATGAGCGTACCCAGTACTAACATTGGATTACATACAAATTTTATTATTGACTAATGATAAATCTATTTATATTAGTACAGTGAATAAATCAAGTAAATATGTTAATTATTAGTCTCTAAAATTTGAGTTAGTATCAAAATAAAGTGTTAATTAATTCAATTAGAACTCCAAAATTTGATTCATGAATCATATTATCAGTTTATTGTTTTTTGTGATGTTTTTTCAAGTAACGTTAATTAATTATTCTATTATTCTTTTGTTTTTATAATATATCTGGTTCCTGTATTATTATTGGCCTACTAGAATAGAATAATATTGTATGTTTATTAGTCTTATTAATTGATAAAATAAATTTTTATGATACTTATATAAAATTTTAAAGTTAAAAAATAAAAGAATTTATTTATTATATTTATATTTATTATGAATTTTTTATTTTAACATTATTTTATTTTAAAATATTATATAAATTTTTAAAAAATTTGAAAAAAGAAATTATTTTTTGTTATAAACATGTTTATTATAATTTTTTCAACTTTTAAAAGCTGTTTTACCAAACACAATTGTGGTGCTTGTACTTATTAAAAGTCATTTTTAATTTGATTTTACCAAACGCAAGTGCTGCAGCTTTTAAAAAGCTATCTTTTAAAAGACAGCTTTCATAAGCTACTTTTAAAAAGCAAAAGCTTTACCAAACCCAGCCTTAGTTGTTATGCCTATAGCAAAATACAGATTGGGCTTTTTTCTGATTGGGCTTTGTTGGGCTACGTTACACTATGATCTTATTGGGCCTTATTGAGCTTCTCTACTTCATTTAAGTGTTTTTTTTTACTTAAATAAAATAAAAAATTTATAATTACATGAATTTCTTAAATTAAATTTTAACACACGGAATCACCCAAAAAAAAAAAAAAAATTTAACACACGAATTTTTTCTTTCTATGTTTATATAAATCATCTAACGTCAGTTAGCATAAATCGTTTTATATTGTAATGTTTAACAAATTAACCTAAAGTTAACTGACCTAGGATGATTTATATAAATATAAGAAAAAGAAATTTGTTTGTTAGAATTTGATTTAGAAAATGTATGTAATTCTAAATTTTTTATTTTATTTAAGTGAAAAAAGTCCTTCATTTGGTAACTATTTTCAGGAAAAGAAAAAATGTATGTTCCTTCAAAGCCACTAGTCTAAAACTCAAAATTTGACTCCGATCTAAACAAGTTCCTCAATTTTGTTTAGGTTTTGAAAAAAATTACCTCAAAATTTGACTTTATGCAT
Organism: Arachis hypogaea; assembly: GCF_003086295.3. Lineage (NCBI taxonomy): Eukaryota > Viridiplantae > Streptophyta > Magnoliopsida > Fabales > Fabaceae > Arachis > Arachis hypogaea. The sequence goes on from NC_092046.1 coordinate 1,111,896, forward strand.
ACTAATTTATTAACGTCCTATTAATTGGGCCTTAGGCCCCCTTTTCTCTTAAAAAAAAACTGCTATTAATTTATCATTTTATCTATTAAAAATTTAATATGTATAAAAATAATAAATATAATATAATTTAAAATAATAAATACTTTACACCTTTATTCGGATTTAAGTCTTACATACAAACTCTAAGTTATGGATTATATATATATATATATGTATATTTAAACCACAATTAGAACCATAATTATGCATGATAATTTATTAATTCAATTATTTCATATCGTACAAAACTATTATCATAATCACAATTATGGAGATGATTATGTAATAAATCACTAGAGACAATTTTGGGAACACCCCATGGCTCCTTTTGACCCCAAAAGCTTCCAAATGCTAACTCTCCATTTTCATACAATTTTTCCATCACTTTTTCAACTTCATCCATACACGACCCGTTATTATTACCATTTCGTCCTGAAGTACCATTTCTTAGTGCTATCGTTACGATCTCTTCTCGAAACCTAATAGACTGGTCATGAATTTTCACAAGAACATCATCATCATAAGAAGAAGAAGACCCCATTAATATTTTTTCTCTATGATCTAATCTATGATCTAGACTAATTAGACTACTCCTAATCCTCTTGTTACCACAAAATTTCTTCTTAACATATCTTCTTGTTTTCCTCACCAATTTTGATGGAAGCTTGAGCAAAACATAAACAAGAATTTGCAACATTAAACATTGGCAGCAACATGATATCACAACACAATCCGCACCAAGCATGTTCCAATCTTCCATGCTTCAATTTGTGAAGAATTAAAGAGAGATCAATAATAAAAATAACAATAATAATGATGAAAAATAAATATATTGTTGTTGTTGATGAAGGGGGTTTGGATTATTAGAAGACATGATCATAGTTTAAAAGAAGAGGTTTCTTATTTCCCCCTATTGAGGACTTAGAGAGGAAGAAGCAAGAGCAATAATATGATGAGGGAAAGCTAAGACACATTATATTGGTGAATAATAATAATAATAATAATGACATAACTTAGAACTATAATTCATGGCTTAATACATAATAATAATAATAATAATAATAATAATAATAATAATAATAATAATAATAATAATAATAATAATAATAGGAAAAAAATATATTTTTTATTTTTAAAATTTATCAAAAATTTTAAAAATATTTTTAAATTTTATTATTTAAAAAAAAAATTATTTGCTTAAATATATTCTTTACAGCTAAATTTTTAAAAAATTTAAGATTAATCTAACAATAATGCATAACAATTATCTCTGGTTTACTTGTGTTGATGATTGTTTTTGTAAAATTGTTGCTGAATTGGTCATAAATTTTTAAAAAAATTAGTCGTTAAGAGATATTTGCTGAAAATTAAAATTTTTTAGAATAAAATTAAAATAAAATAAAATATAAAAATATTTTTAAAATTTTAGCAAGTTTTAAGAATAAAAAAATATTTTATCCGTAATAATATGAAGTATTTAGTTGTGACCTAGACGCAAAACATGATTTGTGTAGAAGGGTTATGAAGTTGTCATCATTGTTATGACTTATGAGTCATATATATAGAATATTTTAAGTCAAGAAAACAATCATATCAAGCTACGTATAAATACACATTTGCTAATATTATTATATTTCTAAGCAAGCTTATGTTATTGACGTGGCACTTTGCTTTTAATGGAAGATTTCTCCCTCACTCTAATAGTGATAAATTAAACTTATGTAAAAAGTTCTAAATTGGTGCAACATTAGTGAAAAAAAATTTTCTATTAAGTATTTTAAGTTGTATACATTATATATGTTTGATTTATTAATTAATAGTATAAATTTGAATGATTAGTCTTTAAAATTATAAAATGAATTATATCTATACATATGACTCGCTAAATAAATATCTCTTAGAAATATTAATTGATATAGACTAGTAACAAAATTATTAGTAATCTAATTTTGTTTCAGTTATCAATATAAATTATATTTAGTAACAAAATTCAGTTATCAATATAAATTATATTTAGTATAAGCTAAGGATAATTGTTTCAAAATTTCTTAGTAATTAGTATCAGTTTTCTTGGAAGAAAAAAACAGAAAAGCTAACTAACTATTGCTGCATTGTCAAGATGTGTTTCTAATTAATTAATTAATTAATTTATATATATATAAATGAAACTTTGTGTTATATTAAGAGCTCTTGTGAATATTTATTATTAATTAGTTAAATATAGATTTAATTATTTTGCTGGTCCTATAGTTTCGTAAAATTTTCAATTAGGTCTCTATACTTTTTTTCTTTTAATTGAGTCCTTACACCAATTTTTTTTTAATTAGATCCCTACACTTTTTTTTCCTTTTATTTAGGTTGCTGTACTATTTTTTTTTTAGTTGAGTCCCTATAAAATTAAGCTAATTACTATTAAGAAGGACTTAATTGAAAAAAAAATTAATATAAGGACCCAATTAAAAAAAATATAGAGACCTAATTAAAAATTTTACAAAACTAAAGGACTAACAGAATAATTAAAACTTAAATATATTATAAGACATTTGAAATAGTTTTTACAAATTTTCAATTAAATATTACGAAAATTCTTATAATATGGTGTTTCATTTATAGCTAATCTGAAACACACAACATCATAATCACACTTGTCCTTTTCACTCCTTTTATTTTCAATTTTCTCTTTTCTTTTCTTTTTTAAATAATAATACTGAGTTGTTAAAGAGTCTCACCTTCTCATATTCTTGTAGGTACTTCATGCAAAAGGCATTGGCTTGGAAGGTGAATCTTATATAAAAAATTATGAAATTATAACTCAATATTTTCTTTTATATTAAAAAAAGTGTGTTATCTGATTCATAATCATAGGAGATCATTTTGTAGGGCCCACATGACGCCACTCTGTACAACAAGTAACAGAATGAGACCCCTTTTAGTCATTTCACATACTTTAAATATCTATAGCATATATCATATGAATTTTAATTTTGTAAATTCGAAATATAAAATTTTTTTACAAAAATAATCAATTATTATTGAAATATTAGTAAAAATAAATAATTTTAAATTTATTACTTAAAAAAATTTTAACATATAAATTTAATTAAATAATTATATAAAATTATTTATATTGTTAATATATCAAAATTAAATACTTTTTATATGAATATATGTATATTTATTTATACCTTCATTAATATTCACAATAATTACTCACTATTCTCTTAAAAAACATAATAAACAACTCATTTAGAGTTATGTTACATGATCTAATCACTAATAAAAAATTAATTACTTCTTTAATAGTGAAAATTTCGATTATTGTAAAAAAAAGACTAAAAGCAAAAGCCAAACATTTTCTTATTTAATAATCGTATAAAACAATGAATTCTTACGATATCCAACCCCAAATATCCATAAATTAAAGTTTTATTTCTTAAAACACACTATTTAAATATAATTTCTTTTAAGAAAATAACACTTTTTCCAAAAACAATCATACTATGTAAGTAATTTATTTTTAAGACTGTAAGGTAGCGTTTGTTTTGAGGTACTGGGACAGAGACTGAAAGACTGAGATTCAGTATCATGTTTGTTAGCTCAGAGACTGGTATTAAAATTTTTGTCTCTGTCTCTAAAATTTCAGTATTTCAGTACCTCCAAAAAGTGGGGACACAGGAGACTGAAATTTTTAGAGACGAAAACTGAAATTTTAATAACATTTTATACTTAAAATACCCTATTTCAATTAATTAATTTCAATTTTATCCTTTGTACAAATTAAATTAGAGCATCATTCTCGTTTCAATTTCTATCTCCCACTTTGCACCAAACAGAATACTGAGATTTATTTCAGTCTTTGTCTCTAAGTCTCTGTCTCTGAGTATCAATCTTTCAGTTTCTGTTTCTCTACCATATTTATACAAAAGCTTAGAGAGAGAAAAGTATATATATTAAATACATTTTTTTATAATTTTTTTTCGTAATTATTGTCTTTGTATAATTGTTTATATATCCAAATTCCAAATGGTGAAATGAAGGTACAAAATCACAACAACAGACAACAAAAGCAGCTTTTCAGAGAATCTGTTTTGTTCTACTCTTTCTTTCTTTCTTTCTTCCATATGAAGTAGTTGAAGAACAACATGCAATTATTTCTTTCTACTACTAATATAGTTGTTGATTCATTTGATGAGGAGGTAACTATTATTGGCCAGAATCAACAAATGGAAAACAATATTGGAAATTACTTAAACACCCTTTTGGTAGAAGAATATGATGCTAATAGTAATAACAATCATAGTACTTATACTACTATTTCTACTTCAACTCATCATGATCAAAATTCTTTTGACCATTATTATTCCAACATGAACAATAATAATAATACTAATAATATTCAGTTTCCTTGTTTTCCAACACAAACAACAGATCTCCTTAACCTTCTCCACTTTCCAACAAGTCCTAAGAACTCTTCTATCTCCTTTGAAAACCACAACAACAACATAATAACATGTCTTCCAAACCCTAGTAGCAGTAGTAGCAACATCATTGTGGGACAAGAAAGTTCAAATTTTTCCAATGTTTTCAATGACCCATTATTGCATTTGAACCTTCAAGCACCTCCTCTGCTTCATCAATCATCATCATCAATGAGGGAGTTGTTTCATCATCATGGCTACTACAACATGGTACCAACAACATCAAGAAGTGATTTTGTGTTTGGATTAGGGGAAAATAACAACAACAACAACAATAATAATGACATTATTGTTGAATTAGAAAACGGTGGTTATGGAAGAGATGTTCTTGAAAATGGGGTGCTAGAAGAGTTCACTAATCATCATCAAGAAGTGGCTAATAAGAAGAGAGGAGGAAAAAGGAGCAATAACAACAATATTAAGCAATTTAGTAGTACTAACACTGAGAGACAAAGGAGAGTGGATTTGGGTGGCAAATTTGATGCTTTGAAAGAACTCATACCAAGCTCCACCAAGGTAAAACTATTTCATACATTTAATAATATTATCAAATTTTCTTAATTAATTTGCATATCCATAAATAACTTTGTTTATTTAGTTAATGTACTTGTCATCAATATATAGAACATTTTATAATTGATTGATTAGTGTGCATAAATTGAATCTATGTGCATACCTTAAATTTCTTTTCTTTCTGTTTTGTTATGGGGATAAACCAATAATACTTAATTAAATGCTATTAATTGTTAATTAGTTACATTAAATGTCTCAAAAGTTAAACATATACATGATATATAATAATATAATTGATTGGTAGTATAGAACATTATATAGTATATAATATAACAAAGTTAATTAATCTTTATATGTATAAGCATAAATTGTGGACCTTAATTAATTCCTTTTTTTTTTTTTTGATGGAACCAATAAATGAAATCAATAAGAATGATAGAGCATCAGTGGTAGGAGATGCTATTGACTACATCAAAGAGCTTCTAAGAACAGTGAATGAACTCAAATCATTGGTGGAGAAAAAGAGGTATGAAAAACAAAGGGTGAAGAAGAAGCTCAAAATTGAAGATGAAGAAGAAGAAGAAAAAGAAGATGATGAGAATAATTCATCATCATATAGTGAGAGCCTAACAAGGAGTTCTTGGATACAAAGAAAATCAAAAGAAAGTGAGGTTGATGTGAGAATCATTGACAATGAGGTAACAATAAAGATTGTTCAAAGGAAGAGGGTCAATGACAATAATTGCATATTAGTTTATGCTTCAAAGGTTCTTGATGAACTTAAACTTGATCTTCAACATGTTGGTGGTGGCCACATTGGTGATTTCTGCAGCTTTCTCTTCAATAGCAAGGTATATGTAAATTTATCATTGAGTTTGATTTTAATTTTAATTAATAATATTGTAACATGCCACTGTGTACATAAAAATATATATACATGTATATGTTAAGAAAATCACACTTTATATGCATAATTAGTTATATATAATTAGAATTTGCATGATGTGTTTTATTGACAAAATCATCCCTTAATAAGAGAATAATAATTTTGAGAATTTTAACAGAACATATATAATTTTTTGCACTAATTGACAAAGTTAAAATATCAAACTTTGCATCTTAAGAATTGGAATGTAAAGTAGACATGAATCAAAAGTTCAGAAGTTAATGTCATTTTTTTTTTTGGCTAATGATAATATAGCAATATGATTTTATTATATGGCAAATTATGTGTGATTTTAATTTTTTTTTTCTCTCCCTTTTATTTTTTCAGATATGTGAAGGTTCATCGGTATATGCTAGTGCCATAGCCAACAAGCTTATTGAGGTCATGGACAGAAGTTTGTTAACAATATGAGGCAATTGACTTTGACCAATGAGTTCTGTGGTTCTTTAATTTCTTACTATAAAGTTAATTACTAGCTTGAGTTATTCCAATTAATTAGCATATGTATTCCTTTACTTTCACTTTTAATTATGTCATGACAGTTTTTTGGACATTTAATTTTAAGGGATAGGAAAATATAGTGAGACATGGAAATATATATATTATTCCAAACTATGTTTTACTATTTCAAAATATAACACTTGGCTAGCACATATCAAGTTTTTGCTTTATTGTTGATACATTATCCCTTATAATATTCTAGCTTTATATTTGAGTTAATTTATGTTGATTGTTGATAACAATTATTACAGTTACAGGTAAACACACGATATGTTTAGAAAAACACCAAACTTTTATTTTTTTCATCTTTTTTAGATAGTATGTCAAAAAGGAAAAAAAAAATCCTTTTAGATGGAAGATAAATATCAGATAATCAAAGTATATAAAAAATTATTTTATTAGCTCCAAAATTTAAACCTTTTAATGTTAACGAAACATACTTAGTTACTATCTTGACTAATCTCAAATTTATTATTATTCTTATCTATTTTTAATTTATAAAAAATAGATTAATAGGCACACTAATACCTATTAATACACCAAAGCATAATATGAGCACTTATCATCCATCATTGTTCAAAGCAAATCAAATGTAACATACAATCTAATTGAATTATCATAGGACTTTGGAAGAATGATAACATACAATCTAATTGACCCATCTTAATAGAGTAAATAATTTTCTTCTCTAGATGGCTTTAAAAAATGGAATTAGCACATTTTTTAATATTAAAAATAAAAATAAATAATAATTACAAAGTACCATGATTTGATTGAAAAACCATGACTAAATTCAATTCTATCAAAATTGGGAAATTTGGTATAGACCAAAATTTTTTGCCAGCAATTTTTCCTGATTTGCAAGCTGAAATAACAAAATTAAAGTGACTCAGAATGAGTAGAAAAGCAAATATATAAGACGTGAGATAAAAATGAATGATAGCATAAATATATACATAAGGTGTGCATTCATTGGTTTCTATAACACAGATTCTAAAAAATAAACTCTTCTATATAATTGAAAGAATAAAAAACCAATTCTTGTTTGAAGTTTCTATTTTCAGCTTCTGAAAAAATGAAACTTTCTTTTTTAATCCTTATTATTTTTAAACATTTATTCAACTATGTAAAAATTGATTTTGTTTTCAACAAAAAAAAAAAAAATCAAATAAACTTTAAGACATACACCCTGAGACACATTTTTTTTTTTTAAGTTACAATTTTAAGAGTTCATACCTAGAGAAAAATGATCCAAAAACATCAAGCTTCCTTCCTAGTTATCCTGCAATAAAAATGATAATTCAATGAGTAAAGAAAACCATTGGCATTGTTCTTGTCATAGACTAAAACACACAACACTATATCTGGCAATAGTCAACATTAGTTTTCATACAAATCAAATGATCCAAAATTTCAACACAAGATTCACATATAACAATAGCATGTTTTTTTATATTTTATTATTTACCTGAAACAGCATATCCCCAAGGCATTTGTGATCTCGTGAATGACGGTAGTGGCAAAATGCAGGTAAAGCGTCACTGTGTCCAGAGCGCAAAAATCGTCAAGTCAGAGAGCGAATGTATATAAGTTTCACCAATGGTGTAAACTAACAGCAGCAATATAACGCATTTGTTTCTCATGTTCATAATCTGCATCTTTTTTTTTTTTTTTTTTATGATTTTCCTTTAAAATGTCATCATTTTCTCTTATTCCTTGCCATTCTATAATACAGTAATATTTATTCTTTTATCAGACAAAGTTTAAACGGTAACTTGATAACTGTACCTGTATATGCGCAAAAACCAAGAAGAACCAATCTCTCATCTACTAATGGTACCCTGCCATAAATACACCAATCAGTTTCTACGACAAAAAATCATAATCAACAGAACTTGGAATGGTAGAGTCACAAAACATACCCATCATTTAGTCTTGCCGTGAGTGCATTAGCAATGGCGAGTGGAAGATACAGAAGGGACTGCACAATGTAAATAAAACCACATATCAATTTTGTTAGTGCTGTCAAAACTTTAACAATGACTACAAGATTTGAAACCTGCACTAAACAATTAAAAAACAGAATTTGAAACAAAACCATAGCATGACAGATAGTAAATGCTTCATATTTCCACGCTATGGTATAGAGAAACAAACTTTTCATGCTATAATTTCTCCAAGATTTGTAGCTTTTTTTTTTGTTGGAGAATACTGAAATACAGCCATACAAGCTCTGTTTACCATAGCCAAATTTGGAGAAAATATTATTTTAAAAATAAATAAATAAACAGAAACAAAAAAAAAAAAGAAAATTTTCAGAAGACATCCCAATGAAAGAGTTTGGTACCATGCACATTCCAGTCTTCAAGCCCTTAGGTTCGTCGCACAGATGGGCCAAAATCATCCTTCCCTGCAAAATTAAGCCTTCTTCAGTTAACATTGGAACATAGAATAGATTGTCCACACAAAAGCTAAGAAAAAAAGTTATTAATATGTTAACGCAATATCAAAAACCATATAAACGTGGATAGTTTCTCAAAAATCTTACCACTAGAAACCCGAAAGCAAGTCCTGTTCCTATAATTACTAAACACGGGTGGTTGCCCATGATGTCAGATGGCGACAAATGATCCCTGCATAAAAGATCGCTCATGTGCTTATATGTACAAAGGCATAGAAGAAACGTTTCTCATAAACAAAACCGATGACCAAAAAGCCAAAAAAGCAATTGAACAACTTAGGTTATACCACAAGAGAACTGCTCCAACAAGGACGGTAAAGGGATAAAGCTGCGCAAGAAAAATGTGTCAACGAACAAACCAAAATTTGAAAAGGAAGGGAGCATCATCTATAAGGAAAATGGTATCACCATAGCCAAGGCACGTAACACGCTTCCATTTTTTGCCCTCACAAGTTTACAGACATTAGACACACTGCATTGAACCAACATACAATGTTAACATTTGAAGACACTTATTTGGGAATGAAACTATGTAGATTGATTATAAGAAATCAAGAAAATTTTGGACTTGAAGAAAACATACTTGCCAAAAACTGTTGGTCCAACACCAAAAACCATCAGCAAAGTTAAAGCAGCTTTGTATGTTGGTATCCCTGAAATACAGTAAAAATCAAACTAATTATTAAGAAAGAACCTATTCAATAAAAATACAAGATTCTACCATCTTTCAATAATCAACACTGCCCCAAATTTATCTGATGCAATCGTTCATAATCCTATATAATCTTGTGTATCCACCCATCCATGTAATCATCCTAATATTTGCAGTGTAAAGTTCATGTCCATGTGGGATTTTACCACCCAGAATTCAGTCCCATACAACATATCACCCTAAATCTAAATGTAATGTTTACAATATGATCAAAACTTGGCATGAGTACCAAAAATATGACAAATAGCATCGGAAACAAGACACAGTCCAAACTTTTGTTCCAGGAAATATAATAAATATTACATGACAAGGACAATCTCACCCGAAACAATAGGCAACCAGCTTAAGAAAGGTACAGACTTCCCAAATTCATGAATCCACCACTCAGCACCTGAAGAATAATAATAATAGGTAATCACAAGACCACACCATAAATGTAACAAAACTGTGTTGGTGGTTGGTACAATAAAACAGAACCCAGAGAAGGGGCATACCCACAAGAGCAGTAAAGAAGTGACAGGTGTATATCAGCATGAGACCCTCCGTAGGACCATTTATAACTGGTAGTATAAGTGAATGGGTGAAATAGCTACATCAAAATTTAAAAGAAAATTAAAAAGTTTATATATGTTATGGTCAATAAATAATAGATGTTCAATTCACACTGGTGTATGGAGTGCAAGTTTAGATACAGTTCCACCACCCAGAAATTTTAAATGGTTTGCGTGGGGTGGTGGCATAAGTATTAAAAAATCAAAAATAAAATATATAGATAGCCCTCCCAATTAAATATACAAAAGGGATATAATCATTCCTTAAAAATAAGAGGTAGGGAATCAAATAATAATAATAATAATAATAATAATAATAATAATAATAATAATAATAATAAAGAATAATAACTTACTGCTCCCAAGTTGCACCATAAAACGGAACAGCAGATAAAAACCAGAACCAAAAAGCGTCTCTCCCACACATGGACGTGCTCCCAAAAGCAATTGATTCAAACTGAAATACAGTTCTCATAGATTTTCATATTTGTTCGTTCCATTTTAGAGGTTAGATATAACAGCCAAAGTGAAGAAACTTACAGTACAAGCAAGTGCATCACATCCTGCAGAAGAGTTTTAAATATTTTTGTTAGTCTTAAACAGGAGTTAATTAGAGAAATGATAAAATGAACATGACACAAGTAAATTACCATGATCAAACAGCTCCCCCAATGGACTGGAAGAACTTGTCCGTCTAGCTTGCTTCCCATCAACAGCATCAAATGTCTAGCATACACATCAATTTTAAAGAAATAAAGAAAGTTAATTACCTATAGGAAAAATAAGATTCTAAGTATCAAATAATATTAGTACATTGATCAGGAATTGCACGAATTTTGTGACCAAAAAATTAAAAATACAAAAAAAGGGGAAAAAGAGTACGATGCACGAAATGAGATCTACTCAACAAGCTAAATAAACAGGATTCAAAAAGCCAAAAGAAGGGAGCAATTTATGCTTGCAATGAAAGAACTTAACTAGACCTGGTATAAAAACAACAGTAGGCCATGGGCAAAATGAACCCATCTTGGTGGAGCTGTGTCCAATTGAGGTGAGTACATCTGAATAGAAAATATACAGAAGCGAAAATTGAATTAGAATATGTCCTAAGATTCGGCTAGGTAATGAACAATTAAACAAAAGAAGTAAACAGCAACACATGAAGTTAATCAGAAGTCGTCAAAACACTTAAATACCAGGGCATTACTAATTAAAGTTTCATTGTGCCATCTAATCTAGTAAAATGAGAATCAAAATAAAGTGTTTGGAAATAAGATAAGCAGTACTGTAACTTCAGCATTAAGTACAATGTTTAATTAATTGAAAGTCCACTCACATAGCCGATGAATGCAGAGAGCATTAAGAACATAAATCCCATAAGAGTAATCTGCAACCAAACAATTCATGGAATATCAGTGTCAAGGATATCGCGTGCGATAGCAACAGTAAAGTATACACGTCAATAAGAGAGGAAGCAAAGGTATACCATGTTTGGACTGCAAAAGATGAACGAATACCACAATGCCAAGTGATGGGAGTAAACAGAAGAACCAGGTACAAGTTAGAAATAGAATAACTCAGAATTCAATAGCGAAAATATAGAAGAAAAAAAATATATCAAACGAATGTATAAATTAGGAGATGAAAGCATTTCGCCCTCAAGAAAGAGTGGCAAAGTTATAGACAGAGCACATAACATGTATATCTACTTATAATCAACATAAGTGTGCTATTGTCTATTAACAAGCTACAGCACTATGGCATACAAAATTCAGATTACAGTTTAAAACTATTGATGATTCCGATCATGCAACTTTGGTCATGAATTGTCACATAACAAATAAACTGGGAATATCTCATTTCAATTCTCAATATTTAACAGTTTAGCTTCTAAGAAAAAACAGGCAAATGCAATGAAACCAAGCATTCATATTTACAACAAGAACCAATGAAAGAACCTTAGTTCAAAAACCGAAATTACTCACGGCATCCATAGGGGGAAAACTGTAACAAAGCGAGTCCAAAAAGGCTGCAATACATATTTGGCTACATATGAATGGTCTACACCACTATATTTGTATCTATGCAGAGCTGCTACACCATGAGCACCAATATAACCCATTTTCAAGGATTAAACTCCAGAATTCGGCTTCGATTACCGGCTAGGCCTCAGCACAACCTGCTTTATTGGGAAGGAACAAAAAAAAGGAACAAACATGATCAAGTTAAATATAGTAATTTTTGCTGGATACTCAATTATCAAAATGACGAATAACATTGAATTTCACACTCAACAAAACCTACTTGATGTGTTTTCAGACAAAGCCAGAATGTTTTGTAATGAATTTATACTGTTTAAAAGAGGAATCTTTTGTAATGGATCTAAAGTTAACCAAAAAAGGCAGACTTTTATTTACCAAAAATACACTGAAAAAGTGATAATGGAGGAACACACAGATTAAAAGAACGAATAAAAAAAATTCATAAATTGAACATTCAAACACACAGTTACCAGAATTCACACATTCAAATTTTCGTAGTCATTGGAATGTTCAATGGAGAAATACCGAATCATCGGAAATGAGAAATTAGCGAAAAAGAATAGGATCGAGGAATGGTGCTGAAAACTCACCCTACAAAAACAGGATTCGTTGATCCCAAAGAGCGAGAAAGAGAAAGAGAGACAGGAATGAGAGGAATAGCGGAAGATTTGAAAAGCGTGAATTCGCTGCTATGTTTGGTACTTCTCTCTCTCTTCTCATATGGAGAAAGAATTTTTATTTTTCTTTTAATTTTATTTATGAGAAAGGTATAAATAGGTTCTTCACTTTTTGTCCCGCGGACATTTTCGACCATTGAAAAATACTTTTAAGTCCCTGACTTTCATAAAATTTGGACGGATCAATTCCTGACGGAGGCATTTGGATAGATCAGTCCCTAACGGAAGCATTTGAATGGAGGGACTAATCCGTCCAAATTTTGTGAAGGTCAGGGACTTAAAAGTATTTTTCAATGGTCAAGGACAAAAATATCCATAGAACAAAAAGTCAGAGACCTATTTCTCATTTTCTCTTTATTTATTTATTTTTGGATGAAGGTAGGTTTTTTATTTTAAGACACATTTACTTGTTTGGTGCCCCTTTAATGTATTACAATTTCCTTTTATTCTTTTTTTAACTTCATGAAAAATGTTTTGAGTTTAATTATTATGTATTTTATATTGTCATTTAAGTTAGATGTTTATATTATTTGTAAATAGTTAAATCAAATATTTTTGTTAATATAATAATATATGATTGAATGTTTGTATAAAATATTATATTACATTTGATCCATGTTATATAGTTATTCTAACTCAAAAAAAATATACATCAACATTGTTAAGAAAACTATATCAACATAGTTTTTTTTATCTACACTTAACAATACTAAAAGAAAATGAAGTTTTAAATATTTGTGTATTAATAGACACGTAAAAATTATTTATTTATTAAATATGTATCGTAATTAATAAATTTGTGATTAATTAAAATAATAAATATCTCACAATAATGAGATTTTAAGTTCAAATTCTTCAAATTATAACAAACAATAAATATATAAAACAAAGAACATTTTATAAACAAGATAGTAGAAATAGTAGATAATAAATATATTAATATTTTAAAAATACAACTTAACCTGCTGGCTAGTTGGAGTCTTGGAGAGTAATTTTTGTTTCAAGAGAAAATAAATATACATGTTTCTTTGGAGAAGCAATTCAATATACCGAACAAAACATTTTCTACGGTATTTTTCAGGCTAATAAATTGCTACATATACGAGACGAGATTCGAACCTAATATCTGCTTAAACAGACTAGCGAGTTGACCACTAAACCAACTAGCGAGTTGACCACTAAACCAACCCAAGTTGGTTACCGAACAAAACTTTTAGTTAAACACTTACAACGCAATTAGTTTCTACAACTTGAAAATAAAATAATATGCAATCATTTTTTCCACTCTTAACTTGTCAACGATGTACAAATTTTAATTTCTAAGTAGATGCCGTTGTGTGACTTCGATTGTTTAAAATTCAACCAAATAAGTCGTTTCCAAACGTATTAGTCGGCCTTAACCTTAATGGCGTCTTTACATGTATTTATTTTATTTCTTCAATAAGAAAAATGAAACTTAATGGACAAAATTTAAAAAGTCACTAATACCTCAAAAGTTAATTTGTTGGATAATTGTAGATATTAGCTAAAAAGCCAAAAACCTGTTACATTTGGTTCATGCTTCTCAACAATGATTTATGCTCCAATTTTCTTGCATCAAAGTTTGAAATTTAACATGCACCATGGCCAATGAGTAATAGCTCAAATGGCATAGTCTCTCCATACTCAATTAAAAGGTTGCTGGTTCGAGTCTCCTATCTTTGGTAAAAAAAAAAAAAAAAACATGCACCATGGCCTATTACTATTTTTCTTTCATATTCCCTTTACTATCTCTAAGGTTTTGTAAACCAGTGCATTACATGCCACAAATGATTTCAATCCTCCCAAACATGGCCTTAGTTCACACCTTCAATGTAGCTAAGCACAATGGCCTTTTCAGCCTCAATGCCATGAACTGAATGATGATAATGGCAAAATATCATTGTTTTCAGAGAAATTTCGCAACTCGAAACCGGGTAATGTCGGATGAGTTTGCGACTAAGCCGGCGCAAAACACAACCGGGGGGTTATTTGCCATAAAAGCACGAAACTGAATAAAGATATTATTACAAGATTCCAGGAGAATCTAACAATACACAGGTCAGACATGGGAAATATGTAAAGTACTGAATCTCCTATATGGAACAGCTTTATTTCCATCTCAAACCAAAAATTGAACACGTTTCCAGTTAGCTCCATTAACGAATTTGACAAAGATAAGGCAACTAATCATTCGACAAAATTACTGCCAATGATAATATTGTTTCCTTATAACTGAAAAAAGAAACCTGAAGGCGGTTAATTGACAACATCAAGAACCAGCTTGCGAGACTTTAGAACAGACCACCTAAGGCGACGGTAGTAGCCAGCTTGAAGCAACGCCAATGTTAGAACAAATATCCACTTAAATCCCATCTGCACATAGTAGCAGTCTTGTTAGAAATTAAGATATTTTCTGCTTTGATTTTGGAAACAGCAAAATATTATAAGAAACATACCAGTTTTCTCTCTTCCATCTCCGGTTCGGCAGCCCAAGATAAGAATGACACAACATCTTTCCCCATCTGCAGCAAAACACAACACCAGCAAGAAAATTACCTCCATTCTCCCGTAGTTCATATGTAATACACATTCCCTTGATGAGATTGACCGAAAGGAATACTAAACACACAGAATACCTGAGATTCAGTGGCGGGAGTACCATCCTCATATTCAACAGCACCATCGTTAAGCATTTTAGGCATGGCAATGGCACCGCCAGGGAAATAAGGGTTATAGTGCAGACCCTCTCTAATCTACGTTATTCAAGAAAACAATAGTAAATGAGTTTACCTATGGTTAAATACATTTTACACTTCATAACTGACAACAACTTGAGTCGCAAAGTAAAAGAAACATTTCATGAGTTGTAAAAATGGCAAACATCAGGCTTAGTTGTAAATTGATACGAAAAGAAAATCATGGAAAATGTCAAAGAACCTACAACAAACCCCAGTCTATCATGCACAGATACTATAGTCATTCGTGCACAAAAAAGGGACACAAAAATTGTTGCGCTGTTGTTGCCTTTCCTTGCACAGATTCCAAGCCACAACAGATTTTATAAAAGTTTGTTTTAGGCCTGAACTACGCAATAGATAGTTGAATCTATATAACTTCTTCATAATGCGTAAGTTAAAGTGTATTAACTCTCAACAAGTCTTTAGAGAGAACTTTACCGAAACACCAGCAGGGGGATCACGATAACCAGTTAGAAGGGCAAACACATAATTCTGACCATTGTGACGAGCCTGTAAATACAACGTGCAAGAATAATTAAAGATCACATTACAATAGAAAATCTCTTCACATTCCTAGCAGATAATAATAGACTTTACTTTGGTAATAAGACTTAGATCTGGAGGATAGGCTCCTCCATTAGCAAACCTAGCAGCTGCTTCATTTGCATATGGCTGAGGAAAGCGATCACTGAGTTTACCGGGGCGAGTGAACATTTCACCCTCATCATTAGGACCGTCAACCACCTCAATCTCAGCTGCCATGGCCTTTACTTCATCTTCTGTATAAGCAACACCAACCAAATCACGGTATGATATCAAAGACATAGAATGGCAGGAAGCACAAACTTGTGTATAGACTTGATGACCACGACGAATCCTGTTCAACAAATTATTTGAATGTAGTAAAGCCCGAGTTAGATTCATAGTTATATAGCATTCAGGTGAAATTTGATACAAATACATGATGGTGGCATAGAGAATTATCAAGATCCACATATACGGAAAGAATGGGCAAAACTCACGATGCATGATCATATGAACTGAGAATGCCAGCATGAGGCCATGGATAGTTTGGGCATGCAAGGCCATGCTCAGCTTCATCAGCTGATGCTGTTGTTGCAAAACCCAAAAACCCAGTGACACTAGCTCCAATCAACGCAAGAGCTCTAAATGAGCTGCTGCCAGTAGAGCCAGCATAATCTTTCTTTGTCATAATGGAAGACATAAGAGAACCATTCTGCAATAAGTATCAAGTAGCTATCAGCAAAAGATACAATCAACTTATTCCATAGTAGGCAAATTTTCATAGAATCATAAAGAAAATATCATGTGCAAGAGCACATACTAGTCTGCAAAAACAGCTTAAATCGTATGTCAAACAACAACTGAAAACTTCAAATGGAAAATAGCTTTCATATGTACTCAAAATTGTAAAAATTACAAATAATGAATCAAACTATGAAATTGTCGTGAGAAGTGAGATTCTAAAGTGTTATAGAAATTGTAATGCTGTTCCAGAGTAATGGGTTAATGTCCAAACTAGTCCGCAATTTGCAATATGACACAACTGAGGCAGTTAATGCGAGTTAGAAGTTGCAGCTACATCAAGTGATGCAGATGGAGATTTAAACCTTTTGATACATAAAGCTTAAGACATGAAGACAATAAAAAATTAACTAGAGAATTATGTCATTTTAGGTCAAGTCACTTGATTGGATGGTAAGCAAGAACAACCACCATGATCAAAGGTTGATTCACTGGGTGTGGTCAGCTATGTAATCAAAAGATGTCAGTGTGTTACTGTAGCCATAGCTGCTCCTCACACACAATAGACCACCTAGACAAGATTCTACTATATTCATTCCCGTAGCCATAGCTGCTCCTCTAACTTTCTCTCTAGTGTACTTATTTCTGGCTCTATCTTGTCTGGTTTACCCATACATCCAAAGCAACATTCACTTATTATCCTTGTTTCCTTCTTCTCTTTTCATCTCTCAACACTCAATCCTATATAACATCACATGTCCTATGAACTATAGTTGTGTGATACTTTTCTATCACAAATAACAATCAAAGCACTTCTCCATTTTACCCACCCAGCTTGTGATAAGGTGTAAAAAAAGAAAACAAAAATATTTCCACTGAACTTCATTGAAGAAATCCCCATGATGAGGTCCCATGAGAAGTTTCATGTGTATATAGGTAGTATATAAACAGAAATAGAACACATATTCAAACTGAAAGGATGTGTGTGATGAAGCAAGACCAGAACAAATTCTGTGTGTAAAAGGCTCAAGTGCAAGTTCCTTGCAAAGGGGGAAGTCCAAACCTATGAGAAGTAAATTATAAACTACAATTGTAGGCATAAGCTTTCGAATCCAAGAGCTTCAATTTATTAGATTAATGATATGGTATTGGTTTCTATTCAACATTATTTTCACATTAACTTAACAGTACTGGAATTACTAAGTTTGATGAGCTAAACAAAATTATTGCACAAATGAGAAATTTGTAATAAGTGATGTTGTATGGCTTCAAAAGAAAACATTGCTAAAAGGGGAAATCTAAGTAAAGATAAGCTCTAAACACCCTCGTCTCCACCAAAAAAGGGGCAAAGAAAAGAAGCAGCAGCTATATTCCATTCCCCTATTAACAAAAAGAAGTTAATTTTCCCATCTTCTCAGCCCTCAACTTTTATTTGAAGCAACGACTAGAAAAGTAAATAGTAGAATAAAACTTTCAAGAGCAAGGAGAATGCTTACAGGAGAATGAGATTGGAGTTTCCTTCTCAATAACTGCTGAATTACACCTCCAGCCATCTCAGTTCACACTGAAAATCATTCATAAAAACTTTTAAGATACTACATCCAAACAAGTACGGGTGATAAAGTTCTATAAAATGAGCATTAGGAAAAGTCATAAAGGCAGCATCACTAGGTATGCAACAATGTAACTAAGAACTATGACATTTAACCTCTAATATGAAAACGATCACAAGAAACTAAGCAGAACATATAGTGTGGATTGTGGTGAGATGATTATGGCAAAGAATCACTTTAAACATTAAATAGGTATCTAATCTAATTCTGAGTGTAACATATGTTTCCTGAATCATCAAGACGCCAAGAGGTAATCACTGCTGTTTTGCAATTAGCATTCAAATCACATTGAGATTGCCATTAGGGCCTCTATTAATTTTTGAAAAGTATATAAATTCCATCAAGTTTTTTTTTTTTTTTAATAAAATAGCAAACCCTTCTCTTCCTGTTTAAAGGGAGGATTGCCAAATTCAAAACACTAACTTCCAAATTTCCTCTTTCCAACTAACTTGAGAAGAGAACACATGGAATGATTATATAACATATGAATTTAATTCATTCATGTGTATAAAATGATGCAATTTCAGTCTACTACTGCTACTACCACAGATACCTAAAAATTAAGGGCAAAGTGTGGCATTGCATAATCACAACAATGCAGCAGCCTTAGACAAAACAACAGCATATTGCAAATAAATAAAATTGCACGGGGATTTCAATGGGAACAGATACAATAATCTCCTAATAACAAACATAACATGTAAAGAACGAAGCTTTATTATGCACCAAAATGGTAAAAAACAATATAAATAAAAAATGAACATGTTACAATGGTTGCGGATGCAAATAGATAAATACATAAATAAATACAGCGAGCGTAAAATTGAGGAAACACAGAATTCAAAAGTGAGTCAGAGATCCGAGTCACAGTGATAGCTGAACATAGCTCACGGAAGAAAATGGAGGAAAAAAAAGACACAAAGAGAGAGAAGAACGAAAATAGAAACTCACGAAGCGAAACTCGATTGGGAACTGAGGATATTCTATAGATCCAACGAAGAAGAAGAAGAAGAAGAAGAAGAAGAAAAATCTAAGGTACTAATGGCAGAGACGAGAGACGAGAGAAGAGATTTGGGACACGAACGCTTGTATTGTGGCAGCCACGAGTGTTGCTGGCTCTGGGCTTTGGGCTTTTGGGCTTTGATTTTACGGGCTATTGGGAGAGATCAATAATGGCGCAAGTATGAAATTAGGGTTAGAGAATTGGGCCTACAGGGAAGACTCCATTCCTAATTGAGTAATGGGCCAAAAGCCCATAGCATTTTTTGGTGACACAAGTGAACAAATAAAAATAAATCTTTGCAACCCACGACCAAAAACAAATATTGATAATCAATTTAAGTTACGTGTTAACTCGTATTGAGAATTCGAATCTCGTTTTGTGCATATAGACGAATTAGTCTTTAACATATTCATTTGGTAGATGTCTTAGTTCCTCAAATTCAAGTTATCGCAATAATAATAAAAAAAAAATTAGAGTAAAATATTAAATTGGTCCCTACGTTTGGGTATAATCCTATTTTGGTCATTAAGGTTTAAAGTGTCATATTTGAATCAAAAAAGTTTCATTTAGATTGAATATAACCATGAGATCAAAGTTAAATAATTAATAGAATGTCCTACATGACAGCAGTACAAGAACAAGGTCGATAATCTGGAGAACAAAGTATAAGTTCCAGAGGCACAAAATCAACTGTGATGCATCAATATATTTATTTATCATTCTCCTTAGTTCTATAGAAAATATTTTATTTAAATTATAAAAAAAATGATAAATAAATATATTGATGCATTCACAATCGATTTTGTGCCTCTAGAGCTTGTACTTGTTCTTCAGATTATTGACCTTATTCTTGTATTGCTGTCATATAGGACATTCTGTTAATTATTTAACTTTGACTTTACGGTAAGACTACATTGAAGTTAAATGAAATTTTTTTGGATTTAAATAGAATATTTTAAACCTTAAAAACCAAAATAAGATTACGTCTAAACGTAGGGAACCAATTTAGTACTTTACCCAATTTTTTAAGTGAACGTTAGTTTTGAAAATTTTTAATTTTTTTTGTGAAAATTATTCTTTAAAATATATTATATGTGTGCTTGAAGTTTAAAAATCCAATAGTTGATTTTTTAGGAATAATTCTTTGTATAAAATATAAAATTTTATTCGCATTTGATATTCTTGTATTAAGAAAATAGAAGCTAAAATACAAAATTACTAGAATATCCTTTAATTATTTGTTTCTTGTCAAAGAAATCCTCATTTTACTAATATTGAGTCTATTTTAAAAAAATTAAAATTTATTTTTTAAAAAATGTATAATAAATTTGTTTACTAATATAATAATTTGATTTGATTTGACGTACATATAGACCTCACAAATTTTATGTTTTTTTATTTTTACTTCATATTTTACATGGTTCATAAAAAAATTACTTTGACTTAATAGAATTGTACAACCTTTTTTTCCGCCGCTAAAAAGGTTTAACACATAATTTAATATTGACGACCAACGTAAACATCAACAGAGTAGGTAATTAAAATTTTTATATATATTCGTCTATTGTATTTGATATCTAAAATAGTACAAAGATATAGAAATAAAAAACACAAAAGTATATCTGAAACTAAATATGGTACAAAACAATATTTTTTTTACAACAAAGATAGAACTACATTTAATAAGAAAATTACAAAGTGGACCATTGCAGTCTCCAGCTTACAAATTAAAGAAGTAGAATTTTCCAACAAAACTACTTCAAACAAAATACATGAAATTCAATGGAGAAAACAAATTTATACATAGAAAAAAAAAAAACCTACACATTTCTACAAGACATTATCTTCATATTTTCTTGTTCTTTTACGAAATATCAGAGTGTGTTTGGTTTGTGTTTTTATTTTCAGTTTTTACTTTTAGTATTTTCTGTTATCAGAATTTAACAAGAAAAATAAAAACAATAATAAAAACAATAAAATTAAATTTTCTATTTTCACCTCCTATTTTTTCTTTTTCTTTCACAAAATTTTGATTAACAGAAAATTCTAAAAATAAAAATAAAAAATAAAAACGCAAACCAAATTCACCCATATAATTAGTATTTATATTTTTCTCCGACCACGTCAAACACGGTCAAAGCGGCGTAGGGTTTATGACTCCGACATAAGGTTGCACATTAGAACCCAACCACAATCTTCCACCAAATTCTTCGACTTCACTAACAGAATCAAGTTGGTCACCAAACCCTCCATCAATGACCTCAATAAGATTTCCCTCTTCATCAAATTTAATCCCCACAGGATCTTCTGATAATGGATCAACTACATTTTTTCCAATAATATTTTCATGATCTTTCACTAACCCTTGAATCTTTCCCCTTCCACTATTAAGTGCCACCCAAAACTCACCTTTCTCATTCCTCTTAATATTATCAGAGTAACGTGGAAGCGTTGCAAAATGTTGTACATAGTAGTAGTTGTTGTTATTGATATTATTAGGGTTATTCTTATTATTTTTATTATTAATATTATTATTATTATTATTAATGTGAATCTTCAAGATCTTGAATGTGTCTGAAACAGCTAAGAGAAGGAAAGAGTTGTCTTTGCTTAGGGCAACACCATTGGGGAATGCTAAGCCATTGAGCACAACATGAACTTGTTTTGTTCTTGGATCATATTTTAACAATCTTCCAGTTGAATCATCCGTCAGTATTATTGGCAAATATGACCTTTAAAATAAAAAAGAAAAAAAAAGGAATTAATTAAGAAAAATTTTTGGGTCAGCAAATTTTAATATTTTTTATTATTATTTGACTAGTATAAATATTAAATTGTCTTTAACAAATAAATTTTATTAATTTATGTACAAATTTTAAAAAATATAGGAGCAAATTATATTTAATTTATGTGTACAAATTATATATTTATTGTGTATAAAATAACTGTAAATATAAATACAAATTATTACTGATTAAATGTTTGACAAAAACTAATAATATTTAATAGACATGTAATAATTCTCGTTAATTAATTCATTAAGAAGATGAGCTACAACTGTGAAGAGGATACATATATTTATCAGTAACATTAATTACTAATTTATTATTGAATATTGATACAAAATCTATATGATAGTATAACTATTCCATTTAGCGGCGGTTATAAAAACTGTCGCCAAAATACCATTGCTACCTGTTTAAATTAATGTAGTGTACACAATTTAAAATTTTACAATATTTTTATAAATGTTTTTACTTGAGACCAACATAGAAATGGAATGAGAAAACTATATAATTAAAAGGCTATATAATGAAAAGATACTTATCATATTTACCAACTTTACATGTATTATTATTATCATTATTATTATTATTTAATTTATAACAATATGTTTATTGATACTCTACTTAATTAATAATAAAAAGGAATAAAACAATATTATGTTAGGCAATGCAAAATATAATCATATATTTAGGATAATATAATTACCTTCTTTGATATATACTGCTGCTATCTGTGAAGTACACTTCACCAGTTTGAGTGTTAATATCCAAAGCATTTGTAAATTTCAATGGAACTTTATCCGCAGAATGGACCAACTGTTTCGCCACGCCGCCGGCAGCTCCGACCACCACGAGTCCAAAGTAGGCGTCGGCGATGTACAGATCACAAGTTACAGTGTTGAATTTGAGTCCTAAGGGCCTTCCACACAACGGTTCCAAGGTTGTATTTGTCAACCCATCACATAGTTTTTTGTCCCTACACAATCATGAACCATTATAACTTAATAATTTGTGGCGGATTAACCGCCATTAAACATAACTACTAAATTAAAAGTTAATCCCAGTCGTTCATTGGGTTTGATTATCAATTTTGAACAATACTACATGATTAATAAAATATATTATTTGTTATTAATATTTAGTTAACAAATATATCTTTTTAATTTTAAAAATTAAATTTTAAATCTTACGTTCTAATTTCTAATAATATAAAAATAAAATGTTGGTCCTTAATATTTATTTTGGGTTTTATAATTATATATAATATGACTACTAATAATAAGTGGACAACCTTGTCATATGGAGGCAAAGCAATTATAAATGGCAATGTTTTTTTTTATAGGAAGATTTTTAAGTGTACCGTCATATCGGTATATCAGTGATTTTTAACTGTTGATCTTAATTATATATATTATATATAATTTTTTATAATTAAGATTAACGGTTAAAAATCACTGAAATACCGGTACGACGGCACACTTCAAAATTTTCCTTTCCTAGATTTGGGACATTCAAATTCAATGAAAGATTGTACAGTTGAAAACTCGAAATTAATTTGACCTATCACCTAATTTTACATTTCAGATGTCCCACACTTCTTTTATTAATCTTTTAATATTTTGCAATAAAAGTAGACTTAATTATTTGAGGATCCTAGCTACAACATAGTTACAGAGAAAACGGACAAAAATAATAAATCATAGCTAGATGGGATACTGAATACTAGGGCCAGGGGCCTGTGAATTGTACATGTATATTGCTACAATTTTATTGTCTATCTCTTTAAAAAAAAAAAATTATCTGCTCTAATTTTTTTCTCAAATAACTATCTAGCCAAATAAAAAAAAAATTCTACCTAATCCTCTTTTAAATGAAAGAGTAAATTATTCTCTATCATAAATTTAATAGTTATTAGATAAAATAAATTATATCATCAAGATAATTAATATTAATTTTTAATTTGACATAAATTTTAACAACCAAACTAATTAATTATAGTAAACTATCTGAACTTCATATTTACAAAATCACATAATTTTTATATCAACTCTATTAATAACTATGAAATTCATTCTTACTCAATTAACACTTTATCTATTTTTTTGTTATTTTAAATTTGTAATTTGACCTTTTGATTTTTCTTTTTAGTTTTTTTTTTTTTTGTATCGTTAAATCTAATTAATATATATGTGGTATAAAAAAATAAAAAATTATAAAATAAGATTTTTTTGTAACTCTTATAATTTACAAAAAAAATTACTATATTTAATTAGTATAATTAGTTGTCAAAACTCAAGTTAAATTAAGAGTTAATGTTAACCAGCATGAAATAATTCATTTTATCTAATAATTATTAGATATGTCATAGATGGTAATTTATCCTTTATTTAAAAGAGAGTTAAGTAGAATTCACCAAAAATAAATAGGTCCTTAACTTTTTAATTCAAAAATACATAAACTTTTAACTCATTAAAAATACAAAAATGCTTCTAACCTTCCAAAATATTAGATTATTTAAGTTTCTTTGTCAAAACTATATAAGGACAAATCGATTCTTCGGAATAACTTAAATATTTTGCGTTTCAAAAAGTGAGAGACATTTTTATATTTTTAATTAATCAAAGATTTATATATTTTTTAGATAAAAAGTCAGCACTTATTTATTATTTATAGATATCATAATTTTTTTCAATTATATATATCCTCAATTAAATATATATAGGTAAGAGTTAGAAAAAGAGCAAAAATATATGTATATATATAATATAATAAGAATAATGATTTGTTAAATTAATTAAAAATTTGATTTTTCTTAAAAGATCAATATGTTAAGAATAATAAATATTTTAGTTAGATGAACATTATATATCTTTTTCTTGATACAAACCTAATACCATCTACCATTAGATAAAATCCAAGTGGAATCAAGTCAACCAACACAAACATAAAAAAATTTCATTATCGAATAATTAAGTTTGTTCACTAAACATATATAGCTCACAAAATTTCATTATCGAACAATTCTTAATTAAGAAAGTTCCAGCAATGTGAATTAAATTAAATGATTTGATGTATACTTCTATTTTGTGATAACCAACCAACTCTATAAATGCTGACGTTAATGGTAACCCATCATATCCATCTTTTTTTTTTTTTTTTGGTAAAACATCATATCCATCTTTATTTCCTTGTTGGGGAAATCCCTTGTTCATTGTTGTGGGGGTCAATTATATTCAACATTATTAGCAACCCAATAATAATAATAATAATAATAATAATAATAATAATAATAAACCTAAGTATGTTTGATTTATATTTTTATTTTTAGTATTTTCAGCTGTGAGGATTTTAAGAAAAATTGAAATATATAGTGAAAGAAAAAAAATTAGCATACATTTGATTTATATAATTATATGTGTTTTTATTTTATTTTTTTATTTTTAATGTTTTATGTTTTTAGAATTTAAGTAAAAAAAAAATTAAAATACTAAAAGTGAGAGCAGAAAGAAATATTAATAAAACACATACATGCAGTCTTATTGTTTTTACCTTTTTTTTTTTAATTTCGCTACGTTACCAACAGCATTTTTGTCAACTTCTGTTAACACAGATTTATAACGGTATTTAATGAAGTGACTTTGTGGATGTGTCTAATAAAAATATTTTTTATAGCTATATCTAATAGAAGTGTCTTTATAGATGTATTTTTTAGATATATCTCTTTATACATGTGTTTAAAATATAATAATTAATTATTATTATTAATAAATTGACAGATAATATATTAGTACCCTATATTTTTTTTTTTTTACAAAATCTTAAATACATGTTTAGTGAACGACATGACTTCTCAATATTAGTATGGTACGTACAAAGGTGCGTTAAATGATGATAAAATAATTAGAAATTATTTATCTTTTGACCAATAGCTTTCAGGGTCCCATCAACTAATTTAAAGGTTGATATATATAGCTGTATAATTAGTTTTTGTCCAACAAAAATCTAGGACATATACAAACATTAAAAGGAGAAAAGATGTTTAACAAATTAAATGGGGCAGTCTATATATATATATATATTAACGATATAAAATATTTTATACAGTCGTGCAATTACATCTATTTTGTTAGATAACTATTTACATAATAAATGTAAAAGATAGTTATTTTTATTAATGTATCGTTACGTAATTAGTTATACGTGTAAAACTATTTTACACAAAAATACATTAAAATTAAATTTATATATATTAGTTTTGATATATTAACGATGTAAAATATTTACACATACAGTCGTACAATTATATCTGTTTAAATAATTATTTACACAATAAATATAAAAAATAATTATTTTTATTAATATATTGTTACATAATTAATTACACATGTAAAACTATTTTCCACTAAAAATGCATCAATATATATGTGTGAATTATCTTCTATCATGGAAATTAAGGATTGGAAACAGATTAAAAGGCTAGGCTTGACTGATTATTAAACCATGTTTCCTTCTTTATATTCTCATTTATTTTATGTACTTTTAATTAAAATATAAACTCGTTTTAAATTATACACACAATAGCCAAATTAAACAACATATTGAGGCACAACTTCCATGTTTTTATTTTCCACTATTTCTATGTCTCTATCCTGGAACATAGACCAAATGGAGCCTAACTCTCCACTTCATAACATTAATTATTAACATTTTAATGGATCCAAATTCATAACTAAAATACAACATACACTGCATACAAAACTAGTGATGCATTGGTGTGTGTCATTATTTGAGAAATATATTACTTGTATATCATACAATATAATATTTATATACTTTAATTTCATTTACCCTTAAATATAACTTTAGTTCAATTAGGTTTAATTTGATGAGTCTTATATTCAAACGGTAATATTAAAGAAAAAAAAATCTAAATTTATTTTATTTAGTATTTATTTATTATAAAATACATTAAATAAAGGAAAAAATAATAAGTTTTCACATTTTTTAGCTAAAAATTTTTGTTTCTGGAAACTTTTCCATATTCAAACTAACACTTTATCTAGCATTATTTTATATCCGTCAAGTTGTATTTTTATTTATTATTTTACAAAACATAATAAACACAAAAAAAAAAAAACTTAATGATTAAAGAATTCAAAAAGTCATTCATTTTTTGAAGAAACTAAATTCAACCACATGAGAGACCAAATATATGAAAGAAATCACCAGAAAGCTTACCAAATCCTCCTTATATAAAAGTATAAATAATGTTAAAAAAAATCATAAAACTTTAAGGAGGAGAATATCTATATAAAAACTGACATAAATTCAAAAAAAAAAAAAACTTTTTTACGTAAAAAGGCATATAAAAAAATATAACCATCAATATACCTCTTTTTAACGGCTTAAATTTTTAACAGAAACGATTTCATGACAATAACATAAAAAAACAACGACGAAGATGCCTACCTTGTTGCGGAGGTAACCGCGAACTGAGTCCAAGATCTATGTTGTTGGTGCCATTTGAGGATTCTTCCATCAGAAACACCAACATAAGGTCCTTTGCCATGGCAATCAAATGCTATGCTCTCAGGACCATGAACTGTTTTAGGCAGCTCAATTTGTGAACAAGAATCTCTCACTCCCCCTCTTATCAACACTGGTCCATAACCCATCACTCCTATTGATGCCAAATTATTCATCAACACAACAATTATTGTAACTTTAAGGAGGAGGAGGAGTAGTTTCTTCATTTTTATTTTTTCTTGATACAAAGAAGAAAAATGTTTGTTATATATATTATGGTATATATGGTTTGTAATAATGAGCATAGCTTCATGCATGCACTATATATATATATATATATATATATATATATATATATATATATATATATATATATATATATATATATATATATATATATATATATATATATATATATATATACTTGTCATTGAAGACTTTTCAAATGACTAAAATCGGCATTAAGATAGTGTTTGTTTTGAGGTATTGAGACAGAAAATGAAAGACTGAGATTCAGTATTATGTTTGTTGGCTCAGAGACTGGTACTAAAATTTCAGTATTTCAGTATCTCCAAAAAGTAGGGACACATGGGACTAAAATTTTTAGAGATAGATACTGAAACTTTAATAACATTTTATACCTAAAATATCCTCATTTCAATTAATTAATTTCAATTTTACCCTTTATACAAATTAAATTATAGTTTCATTCTTGTTTCAATTTCTGTCTCCTATTTTGCACCAAACAGAATACTGAGATTTATTTCAATCTCTGTCTCTTAGTCTCTGTCTCTCAGTCTCAGTCTTTCTGTCTCTGTCTCTCCACCAAACGCTACCTAAGAGCCCGTTTGAAAAGCTTTAAAAGTAACTTTTTTAATTAAGCTTTTGACTTATGAAAAGTATTAGTATTAATGTCTAGTGTAATTTTCAAAACCAAATTACGATTTTCTAAGAAGCTATTTAGAAGTTTATAGAGAAGTTAAAAAAAAATGACTTCTCTCTTAATATTATAGTTGTCATTGGAGACTTTTCAAATGGCTAAAACTAGCATTAAGTATGATTAGTTGGTAGTTTCAACAATATTTTCCAATTTTTAAATTAAAATGTAATAATAAGTGTGGAAAATTAAACTTATTGTTAACACATGTTTGTTTAATTTTGGTTATTATTGCTCCAACTCATAAAAAGTGGCAGTGATGTATACTCATCATATAGCCATATATTAATTAAAGTCTTTAAATTATTGTTGATGATTTGATATTATTACATATGGTATTTTATTTTTTTAATAATAAATAAAGAAAATCAATTTTTAGTTAGCTAATATTAATTAATTTTTTATTATAAAATTATAATTTTTTTAGAAAATTTAGAATTTAGGATTAGAATTTAATATTGAAAAGTAATTTAAAAAATTATCTAATAATAATGACTGAAAATGTTAATTATTTAGTTAAATTCATTTTTTAATATATTTTTGTTTAAAAGAATGTTGATTAATTTATTAACAATGAGAAATTAAAGTGTGAGTTTGTTGCTTGATTAAACTACCTCCTAATTAGCTTTGAAAAGTATTTGAACAAATTAAATACATCCACTAATAATTGGAGGCTGCTGATACCGAATTGAACTACCTATGACCCAATATCATTTTCCATATATTTATTACAAACTAGAATGTTATTATGAGATGAAAGGAGCTATGAATATCATTTTCTTTTTTTTCTTAGTTGATTTTTATTGTGTCAATAAATTATTAGATTAATTTAATTAAATTTAATTATCAAAATAAATTATATAGCACTACCGTTTAGTAATTATAGTATTCAATTTTATTTTTTTAAATTTTAAAAATAACTTGTAATATTTATAGATAAGTGTATATGTAATAAATAAGTCTGATTTAGTCGAATATAAAGATGGTCATTTATTGACATATACCCATTTAATTCAATTGAAATTGGATTGGATCGTTTTAGGTCATTAAACCCATTCAAAATGTTAAAACCTTAAAAAAAATATAACTTAATTATTCTTAATTTTTTAAGATAAATTTTTTCTACTATATATAAAATAAATTTAATTTGATGTATTATTGTTAAAATGTGTGTTAAATGACCTTTAGAAATATGCTAGATTTTTTGTTGTTTTGAGTAAAAATATGCTTGTTCTCATCTCCTCAATCTCTAACATTAGCTAGAAATTTAAAAACTATCCCCAACGTTTTATTTATCTTAAATTTGTAATATTTAAAAAAATATATTATATATAAATATTTTTGTAACCAATTTTATTCAAATTGATTCAAACTAAACAAAATAAAAATTTTATATTATACATTAAAATTTTTGTGTTGTGCACCAAATTTTTTATATTTTGTATCAAATTTTTTGTGCTATGTGTATTTTGTTGGTTGGATGTCAATGTTCTGGTATATGGCCTTTTAAAAATTTTTGTTATGCACAAAAACTTTTGTGTTGTGCATCAAAATTTATGTGTTCTAATTTTTTTAACATATATAAGAAAAGAAGAAGATTAAAATAACAATATCGATAATGATGATAATAAAAGAGGACGAGGAGGAAAAAGAAAGAAGAAGAAGAAGAAATTGAAAAAGATGACAACGACAACGACATTATTGAAAAAAAGAAGACGACGATGACATTCAAGAAAAGAAACGCGCATATCTAACTTGATTAGAACTTAGTAGAAAAAATTATTTGACCACGTAATTTTATTAATTTTAAAAATATTTCAATTATATTATTACTATTCAAATGCATGAAATTATTAACTATCTATTTCTTTTTCCTATCATTCTTTTTTCATCTCCTCAATTTAGTAACACCAATGGTGGTACACCATCACACTGTTATGGTCGTCACCCCACTGCCACTATGGTCACCTTTCTAGCCACCATAACTACCATGTCTCTTCTTCTCAACCACCACCACTAATATCATCATCCTTATCAACATATGTATTAAGTACTAGGTAACCAATAATGGTACAAGGAGATATATTAGGTTCATAATAGTTTAATTAAGTTTTTTTTAAATAATTTAAATAATAAATATTTATGTTAAAAGTAACTTATAAATATTAAATAAGTTATTTTATATTTGATTTTTTAATTCTAAAAATGCTTATTTTAAAAGAAATATGATAAAAAAAATTTATTATGAAAAAAAATCATTTTTTTAACTTTTTCATAAACACTTAAATAATCTTTTAGAAAGTTACAATTTTTTTTGGTGACTAGAAAGTTACAATTTAATGTTGAAAATTGCATTAAACATTAATACTATTATTCTTCATATATCAAAAGCTTAAAACAGTAACTTTTGAAACTTTTCAAACGAGCCAATATAAGAAAAAATATAGAAAAACAATAATAATTGTTAACAATGTGAACAATAAATTAAAAAAAAAAGATAAAATTATAATTGAAAATCAAATTTTCAGACGTTAAAATTTGAAAAATTAAGATTAGTAATTAAATCTATTCACACTACGTACGGTTACTCTAATCTCATCATAACCTCCCAATTTTCGATCTTTCTCTTGCTGCCATAGTCTCACCTGCGCCATTGCAATCCCCCACCCCCTCCACGCCGACCGTGCTACCCCCGCTGCGGCCCCCGACACAGTTCAATACAAAATCAGATGGTTATTGTTGGTGTAGATGATTATTTTAATGAATAATCGGATAGTTATTTTATTGGATTCGATTTAAATATAAACACTTAATGAATGCAGAATTTTCAGTTCTTTAAAAAGTTGGATGGTTATTTGTGATTTTTATAAATTTTTTAGGTTATTTTAATTTTCAACCACATTACATCTATATTTTTTATAATAAATATTATTTTTACATCATTATTTTTAACAATCAAACAATTTATTTTATTTTGTTAATTAAAAAATAATTTAAATACATAATTAATTAATAATAATCATATTTTTCATAAAATATTAAAAATATTTTAGTATATGAATAATATTTTTTTAAATTTTAACACCACACGTCCTTTCTAATAATTATTTGACCTAGCTACCAAAATTACCTTACCATGACCTACAATAATATGTCTACTTGTCATCACTCTCATCATCTTCTACTCCATAAAAGATAACCACAAATTTCTTAGTTCTTCCAAGGATGCAATTAATTTATAGGGCAGTGATAGAAAATAATATCTAAAGTTATTTTATATAATATAATATTTATAATTTTATATATATATAATATTTGTAATTATATTTAAAATTATATAATTATTTTGGTGATAGTTAATATAAATATTAAATAAAATTATTTTAAATTATTTAAACTAATTTTTTATATTTGTAATTTTTTTTATATAATTTTTTTTTATTGCCAATAAGTAATAGCTCAAATGGCATAGTCTCCCCATACTCAATTAAGATGTTGCGGGTTCGAGTCTCCTATCTTTGGTAAAAACAAAAAAACAACTAATTTTTTATTATTTTTTAAATATTATTGTTAATTATATGTCGCTATAAAATTAAATATTGGCCTGCAGGATCTTTCACCCCAAATAGAATATTATTCAAAAAATGAAAAAGATAATTTATTTTATATATATATATAGTAATATAAGGAATAGATTGATTTGTTAGTATTTATTATTACCTAAACTTTTCTTCAGATAGTACAATAGCAGCAGTGACGATATTAATTATGAAGGGTAAAAAGTGGGGTGTCCAATGTCCATAGCTATTAATTGCTCAATATATAATCCTCAATAGATGAAGCCCACTTGAAATAACTACTATGTTTTGTTCAATCAAGCAAAATATATATGGTAGATTCTATAGGGTTTAAGGCTACGGTGACTAGTGGTGGAGCTTGAACATAATTTTTTGGGGGGTGGGGATTTATATATATACCAAATAAATAATAATTATCAAAATAATTTTGATATAAATTTTATTTAAATTAAGTTCGTCTAACTTTATTGAGGATGTTATTACAAAATTCTCGTTGTAAATAATTAAGATAAAATTTATTATTAAATTTAATTTTTTAAAAAAAATATTTGTCTTTTTTTTTAAAAGTTTATAAATTTTTTTATTTTTATCGTTATAATTATAGAAAATTTAGAATATATAAACTATAAAATATTTTAAAAAATTATAGTTAGAATGATAAACATTAAAAATTATAATAATTATTGAATATTTGAATGTATTTGATTAGAAAAAAAAATCTAATAAAAAATCAAATAATAATAAGTCAAGTAGATAAAAAAAAAAGTTCACAAAATAGAGAATTTAAAAGGTTTATGAAATTTTAGAAGGTTTGTGTTTATTTAATCGAGTGTTTTAGTTAGTGGAAATTTAAGAAAACCAATTATTTAAGTTCATCTCATCTATTAATTCAATCAATAAAATTCTATATTCAAGCAAAATATTTAACTAATAAATTTAACTAAATTGTTATAATAACTTTTTAAATCACGTGCCTCATTCTCTTTCGCCTTCTTCTCCTGCTCCTCCTTTCCCTCATCCTCCTCTTTCTTCTTCTTCTTTCAAATTCACGTAGGTAAGTTCTTCTTTTTCCCTTCTTCTTCTCCTCTTCCTATTTCTTCTTCTTCCAAATTCACGCACGCAGATTCTTCTTCTTTTTTAATGTTGTGTCTTTTTTTTTTCTTTTTTTTTGTTATCGTCATCACCAATAACACTATTTTGCAAACATCTTTATTAGTTCTGATTTTCTCTGCTGCTATCATTAAATAATTTCAGTTCATTTATGTCTTAATTGAGATTCACTTGATGTTGCTGATAAGTATTGACCAAAATTTTTATTCTTTATATAATTTCGATTTATTTCTTAGTTTAATTGAGATTCATTTGGATCCATAAACGAATTCGATGTGTTTTTGTTAATGATTGAATCTTTTTTATTGTTTGTTCAAATCTGAACTAATTTCGGTCTATTTGTGTGCTAATTGAGGTTCACTTGATACTACTGATAAGTATTGACCAAATTTTTTATTCCATAAATAATTTTGGTTCATTTCTTAGTTTAATTGAGGTTCATTTGGATCCAGAAATGAATTTGATGTGTTTTTGTTGATGATTGAGTTTTTTTTACTGTTTGTTCAAATCTGAACTAATTGAATGGAATAGAATAGAATCTAATGCAATTGAATAAAGTGACAATGAATAATTTTATTCTTCTTTGGTAAAAAATTTGGTCAATACTTATTAACAGCATCAAGTGAACTTTAATTAACACAAACACATCAAATTCATTTCTGGATCCAAATGAAGTTCAAATAAACTAAGAAATAAACCGAAATTACTTAAGGAATGAAAAATTTGGTCAATACTTATCAGCAGTATCAGGTGAACCTCAATTAACACACAAACGAATCGAAATAATATAAAAAATGAACCGAAATTATTTAATGATGGCACTAAAAAAAATCAGAACCAATAAAAAAGAAGAACTTGTATGTGCGAAGAAGAAGAACCTATATGCATAAATTTGAAAGAAAAAGAAAAAGGAGGAGGTAAAGGAGAAGAAGGCGGAGAAAGAAAAAGAGAAAAAGAAGGAGAAGACAAAGACGAAGAATAATATATTTTATATTATTAAAATACCCATGTATACATGCTGGTATGATTAAAATAATTTTTATTAAATCTAAGCTAACTTAATTAAATTTAATTGCCAAAAATATTTGAATGTATAATTGAACTCATATAACAAAACTACAATTTTTTTTGCTTCAAAAAGGAAGGGGACATGGCTCTGCATTGTCAAAAGAAAGATCCGTCCTTGACAATGAAACCACTAAAGTGGATAAATAACTCGAATCAATAATATTTAAAAAATACTACTAAAATTAAAATAATATTTTTTATTTTATTAATATTTTTTATATTTTTAATTTAAAAGTATTTTTAATAATAAAAAATATTATTTTAATTATAATAATATTTTTTAAATATTTTAAAATTATATAATCAACGTAACTATCACAACTATAGACACTATATATATATAAAAAGGGTTTCATAATTGATCTTCAATTGGCAAATTGGCAATATCTAAATGTAGGTAAGCATGCATTTATGAATTTTTCATCAAGTTTGTGTCCTTCCATCCATGTTAATTTCTATGGACTTTTAATTTATTTCTTTTTGGTTTTAGAGGCAATCTTCAATTTTCCATAGATTAAGGAGAGATTCTAGCTTTTAGCTATTAATTTCAATAAAATAAGAAAGAAATTACAAAATAGATAAATATAGTGTAGAAATAAAAGTTAATTTATACTATAGAGTTGTTATGGACTACAAATCCGGTCCAATTAACCGCCCAGTCGGGTCACCACCTTTGACCTAGGCCTAAACTATCCTCCACCAGGAAAATCCAACGGGTCGGTTTCTAGTACCCGACCCATGCCGACACCCGGCCTCGTCACCCGCGCGATCTAGCACTACACCTAGCAAACTGGTCGGGTTGGCTTTTTCGGGGCCACACCTGAAGTCTCGACCCAAAGTCCAGGATGACCAGCTCCTCCCACGTAGACAGGGACAACTCACAAGTATTCTGGCCAGTGGGCTAGGTCATCTTTGGACCCGCCAAACACAGTATATAAGGGGAAAGGTCAGCACTCACTCAAGGTACGCATCATCTTACCTAATTTAGCTATCTTCTTGTACGGACACTGATTTGATCATCGGAGTGTCCTTGTAGGTAGCCATCCCCCCTTGTCCGTTCTATCACCGCTCTCGCCGACCTCCGACTCTGGGCCAAGAACCTGTTTCGAGTTACTTCAGAGTCTCGCCATCCCATTCCTCCACCAACATCCGACTCGTCGAATACTCGAGAACCTCAGGTAACGAACAAGAGTAAATAAAAAATTTATTTTATTTCATTTATTGCCACAAACAAATTAAGCTACTTATATATTATAGATCAAACTTGATTATTATCTATCTTTATTAAGTGGATATCCATTGGCTCTTAGGTGTAAGTACTCTAAAGTGTTACTTACATCATTTCCACCTTTTATTTTATTTTAATAAACATAACAATAATGATCATTATTATTTACCCTTTTGTTAGTTTAGGGTTTTCGCGACCAAGTCTTCCCCAAGATAAAAACTTTTAATTATTAATTATTTATGTCAATAGATAAAAACTTTTACCAACTTTTTATATTATTATTTTTTATCAAGTTTTTAATTAGATTTTTATAATAGATAAATATTTTCAATTTGCTATCTACTAGAATTTTTATAATAGCTATTTCCCATGTATGTATATGCATATGTAATTAAACTACATGTAAGTAGAAACTTGAGATTAATTTTGAAGATTTTTGTATATTGTTGAATCTTGACTATTTAATTTAACACTCTATTTGCAAGCTTTTAAATTTTTTGCTTTTCCATTTTCATGTTTTTGTAGTCAATGTTTATGAGTTTCTTAAATTTTAGAATTGAATATTGGATCTAAACTTATTCAATAAAGGAATTTTCAGCCATGAAAACTAAAGAGTAAAGACGTAATTAAGTGAAAAAAAAAAAGTGATATATGAACCATTTAGTTATTATAGAGACAAGTACAAAAGCTTTTTTAGTTTTTTTTTTTAAATGTCTCTTTTCTAAAATACATATACAAAATTTTGGTAGCTCTTTGTGTGGAAGGGTGGTTTGATGGTTGTTGGTGGTTGTGGATATGGTTGTTATTTTTTATTTTTTTATCTAACTAAGTAATTTCTAATTAAAAATATCAATTTTTGGCCTAAAATACTAATTTTTGGTCTTTTTTTTTTTGCCTTTTTCATATATTATTGGGTTAGCATTTGAAATATTTTTTTTAGAACTTGAGATATTTTGAGTTAGACTATTACAAAAATTATTGAAAATATTTTTAAAAAATAAAAAATTTAAATAGACTAGTCCGTTTATTTCATAAGCAGTATCAACCTATTTAATTCACAGATTAATTGGTTTGCGTCTGTTAAACGTCTTATTTTTAGGAGTCTATTTTTTTAGCAAAAAACTCTCTTATTTAAGGTGGTTAAATAGGTATGTCAGTCAACTCATTTTGATAACCGTAGTTATTATAAATATAACTATTTATGTATTTTTTTTAAAATATTATTTATACATTAAATTCAGTCACTAAAATCAATTACCAATGTATTTATGTATAAATATATTCTAATATATTTTATATTAGTGGCTGATTTTAGTAGTGTACGCATAGCGTGGCTAATTTTTTTTATCAGTATTAATTTTTTGACTCAAGTGATATTATTATATGACTAAAATATTTATGACCAAAAGTTTCAAAGTGTGATTCTTTATTTCATATTGATCTCAAAAAAAAAAAAAAAAAAGAATTTTAGCAAATAAAAAGAAAAAAAATTATTTGTATAAAGTTTACACAAATCTAAAAAAAAGTTCTTACATGAGAGAATACATAAAAAAAATATAACAACAATATTTGATGAATGAGATAAGGCTAAGAGAGAAAAAAGAACATAATTTGGAGAGAAAATAAGAAGAGTCTTCATCTTTATAACACTATCACTATATATAGCTGCTGGTGTAACTGATTTTATGTCTAACTTATAACACAACTAACTTAACTCTCTTACTTCTTCTTCAAGCTTTGACTTTTATTATCTTTGACTTTACAATGCCTTCCAGGGTGGTGCTGATGAGAAGATAAGGGAGGAAGAATGAAAGTTATTTGATTTTGACAAGACTAAAAAATAATGTCTTTATTTTTTTTTTTTCAAGTTTTTTTTTGTTTTCTCTCAAGTATCAAACCAGTGAAACCACAATACACAAATATATTAGTTATATCTTGTATATAAGCGTCAAACAAAATATAAAAACTTTTTCATTAAATTTTATACGTCTACATCTCTATTGTCTTAGTTTCTTTACGTTTTTGTTGTAAAGGGAAGTTAATATATTATTAGTTTAATTATTGTGTTAGATTCTGTAATTTTATTAAATTTATTATTTTTAATTTTATAATTAGATTATTTATAGTGTAAAAAATATTAGAGTTAACTGAATATTTTTTTGTAAATTAAAAATATCAATAATTAAGAACATAATTAAATTTTTTATTATATATATTTTTTTAGAGAAATATTTTGTTAATTTTTATATTTTTAAAAATAAAAACGACTTAATTACAAAATTGAACGCAGTATAAGAATCTAATTAAAAGAAAATAGAAATTTAATTGTAAATTTAGTAAAACTATAAAGACCAATAGTGTGAGAATAAAAGAAGGATAAGAGTAATTTTAGGAAGTAAAATAAATGAGTTTTAATAGGAGAGAACTCAAAATGTTTAGTAAGGAGTTTTTTGTCGGAGAATTTTATTCTTATTCGTTGAAGTTATAGCATAGAGATACTATATATACGTTTCTAGAATTGTAATTGAAGTCAATAATAATAACAATATCCTTATTCACATCATCTTATAGAGTTAGTTAGAAGAAATCTTTCATATTATTTTTTCTCTTTACAAAATATATAGCGAGTGTATTATTGTGAGTAGTGTTCAATTTCATATTACTATTAGAAGTCAAAATTCCACTGTAGACTCAACAGTTGGTATCAAGAGCCAACGTTATATTATTCATTATTTGTGTGGTAAAATTCAATTTTGAATATAATGGCTTCTACTAGTGGTAATGTCAAAGTAGGCAAATATGGAATCGAAAAGTTTAATAAAAAAAATTATTTTTCTTATTGGAGGATACAGATGAAAAATCTGCTTATATCACAAAAATTACACAAGACACTGGCACGAAAAGAGAAAAAGTCGGAGGAAATGAAAGATGAGGATTGGGAAGAATTAGATCTTGAGGCGTGGGCTGCAATAATCTTATGCCTTGAGAGGGATGTTGCTTTTTTGGTAAATGAAGAAGCAACTGCAGCAGGCGTTTGGGCAAAGTTAGAGAGTAACTTCATGACAAAGACTCTAACGAACATGATCTACTTAAAATTCAAATTGTATACATGCAAGATGGAAGAAGGTACCTCAATCCGATAATATATCAATAAGTTTGATGGGATTATATCAAACTTAAAGGATATAGATGTGAAGGTTGTTGATGAGGATCAGACACTCATATTGTTACTTTCAGTACCGAAGTCCTATGAAAATCTGGTGTAGACATTGATGCTGGTGGGTGACACTCTGACCATGGATGAGACGAGAGCATCACTTTTAGCGGATGATCTACGTAAGGTTGCTACAAGTGTAATGTCATCTCTAAATGAAAGAGAGTATAATGATCAAGCACAAGGATTGTTCGCGACTAGAGGAAGGACTAATGAAAGAGGAAAAGGTAATAAGCGTGGAAAATCTAGGCCAAAATCTGGACCTCATGCGGAGAGAAGATACTTTAAATGTGGAGAGTCTGGATATTTCAAAGCAAATTATCCAAATAAAAAGATAACTTTCAAGAAACAGAACAATGACAACTCAAAAGAAAAGCAAGAGCAAGCTACGTCTCAAATGATGAAGAGGACTGTTATTTTGTGACAAAACAATCTTATGAAATCTTCGATAAGTGGATTCTTGATTCAGGAGCATCTCACCATATGTGCCCAAATAAAAAGTGGTTTACTACCTATCAAAGCATAAATAGTGGCACAGTTTTAATGGGCAATGATCATGCTTGTAAAACTGTGGGGTTGGGTATTATAAGAATCAAGATGTATGATGAAATAGTAAGAAGCTCAAAGGATGTGAGACATATTCCAGACTTGCGGAAGACTCTTATCTCCATAGGTTTGTTAGAGAAAAATGGTTGCAAAATAGTTGCAAAAAATGGGGTACTAAAAGTTGTTCATGGTTCTTTGGTAGTGATGAAGGGAGTTCATCACGGTAATCTTTATTCTCTTTTGGGGACAACAGTCACATGTGAGTTAGCAGTTGGAATCTGTGAAAGTAGAGATCAAACAAATTGCACAAGAATATGACACATGCGGCTTGGACATATGTCAGAGAAAGGTCCATCATTGCTTTGTGGACAAGGTTTGTTGAAGAATATGAAGAAACCACAAATGAAATTCTGTGAGCATTGCGTGTATGGAAAGGCATACAGGGTGAAGTTTTCTACAACTAAACACAAAAGCAGAGGGTTGTTATTAGACTACGTGCATACTGATGATTGGCCCATCTAAAGTTACTTCCAATAGTGGTTTGATGTGAAGATTTTGTGTCGGTAAAGAATTTCTTAATGAAATCTCGTTGCAAGTATAGTTCTAAACCAACAATTGTTTGTCACAAGTACAACCCCAATAAAAATAATCGAAGTATTTAAACCTCGGGTCGTCTCTCAAGGAATTGCAGGGAAGTGTTCTTGTTATTGGTTATGGGACAAGTATTTTTGGGGTTTTGAATAAGGGACATGAAAAATAGATGGCAAGAAAGTAAATGAAACTCAAATGATAAAAAGATCTTGGCAATGGTTGATGGTTAAGGAGCTTTATCCTTGTCACTAACCACAACATGATAATTGCAAGGATAAATGATCAATTCCATTAAGTCATCCTCTAACAAGTAAAGAAAAGTCAAATGAGCTATATCAATCCTAATCCATAAGTCCTAGCCTCCTCACTAATGAACTTAGTGAAAGCTAGAGCCAATGGATACCAATTATCAATCACTTGGACATTAGCAACTCAAGTTTACTTAAGTTACCATCCCAAGGCAAGAACACAAAAATCTACTCTAACATCCTTCCAAGCATTTTGTCAAACACTTGGAAGGCATAAAAGGAAAGCAAGATAAAATGACAAGAAATGTAAATCTACAACTACCAATTGCAAGGGAATTAACAGCACAATTCAATTAAACATAAAGAAACATCAAACATAAATTGCATTAATTGAAATCAAAGGAAAAAGAGTGCATCAACAACAAGGTAAACAAATACAAGGAGTAGAATACTAAACTAAGAAAATAAAGATAAAGGAACAAAAAATTATAAAGAAAAAGTAAATCAAAGTATGAATTAAACCTAGATCTAAAGAAATCCTAATCTACACCTAACCTAATTCTAGAGAGAAGAGAGAGAGCTTCTCTCTCTAGAAACTAACTAAAGCATGATAAAAACTCCACTAATTGCCTCCCTTGACCCCTCTTGAATTCTGCATGTAATAGGCTCAGAAATGAGTTGGATATGGGTCTGGGAAGCTCAGAAATCGCCCCCAGCGAATTGCCTTTAATGAGGTCACGTGCCGCTTTCCATGCGTGCGCGTCGATCACGCGTACAGGTCATATTGCAATTCTCCTTGTCACGCGTACGCGTCATGTCACGCGTACGCGTCGCTTGACAAATGACCTTCTCACGTGTGCGCGTCGCTTTGAAATCTTCACAAGCTCATTTCTTCATGAATTATCCACTTGCATGCTTTACTCTTCACTCTTTTGATCCAGTCCTTGCCTCTTAAACTTGAAATCACTAACACGCATATCAAGGCATCTAATGGAATCAAAGGTGAATTAAAATTAACCAATTAAATGCCTAAAAAACATGTTTTCACTCTTAACACAAATTAGGAGAAAGTCATGAAACCATTCCATTTCATTGAATAAATGTGAGAAAAGTTGATAAAATCCCCTAAATTAAGCACAAGATAAACCCTAAAAATGGGGTTTATCATGGTTCCAGGTATTTTGTTACTTTTGTTAATGATTATTCTAGGTATATTTAGGTTTACTTCCTCAAGCATAAGAATGAGGTATTCGACACGTTTAAGCGATGGAGAGCAATGGTTGAAAACCGAATAGGTAGGAAGCTAAAAACTCTACGATCAGATAATGACACAGAGTACACGGATGGTGCTTTTAAGGAGTTCTGTGATCGAGAAGGCATTGTGAGATACTGGACAGTTAGAGAAACACCATAGCAAAATGGAGCCGCTAAACGACTGAATCATATGCTACTTGAGAAGGCACAGTGTATGCGCTCTAATTCTGGGTTAGGCAGAGAGTGGTGGGCAGAGTTAGTTGCTACAGCTTGCTACATAGTGAACCTTCTCTAGATGGAGACACACCTTATAAAGTGGGGTAAGGAAAACTTGCAGACTACGAGAAACTTAGAGTTTTTGCATGCACCGCCTATTATCATGTCAAAGATAATAAACTTGATGATAGAGCTAAAAAGACAATCTTTTTGGGGTATCCAAGAGGGGTTCAAGGGTATCGTCTTTGGAGCGTAAATGATTCTAAGTTTGTAATTAGCAGGGATATTACCTTTGATGAACGATTTATGGTAGCTTTGTCTAAAGATACGAGCCAGATGATGGTGATGTTGGAAAAACTTTAAATACTCAAGTGGTGGAGATAGAGTCTAAATACCAATAAATAGATTCTAATAATGTTCAGGTGGAGCATCCTAATGCTACTCGAGATAATGCAGAGGATGAACTTGATCATAAAGAGATACAGCATCCTATTGTCAGTCACCTTCAAATTTTCTATCAAAGACAAATATAGAGAAAATTGGTTGGTCGCCATGAAAAAAGAGATGCAATCTCTCTATAAGAACAAGACATGGGAGGTGGTCCCGTTGCCCGTGGTAAAGATTGCAATTGGTTGTAAATGGGTGTATAAAAGAAAAGAAGATCCTACTAAGTCAGATGGTACAAGATTCAAAGCTATGTTAGTAGCAAAGGGATTTGCACAAAAAAAAAAGGTGTTGATTACAATGAAATATTTTCTCCTGTGGTGAAGGACACTTCCATAAGGTGCTTTTGAGTCTCGTTGCTCAGGGTGATCTTAAGTTGGAACAGCTAGATGTAAAGACATCTTTCTTGCATGGTGACTTAGAGGAAGAAATTTACATGTATCAACCTGAGGGTTTTAAGGTTGAGGGTAAAGAAAATCAGGTATATCGCTTAAAGAAATCGCTATATGGATTGAAACAATCTCCTCGACAGTGGTATAAGCAATTTGACTCCTTTATGTTAAAACAAGGTTTTTCCAGAAGTAATTATGATTGTTGTGTATACATTCATAAGCTTTTTGGAAGTGATTATATCTATCTTCTATTGTATGTAGATGACATGCTTATTGCTTCTAAGAGCAAGGTGGAGATAGATAGGTTAAAGGTTCAACTTGGTAAAGAATTTGAAACAAAAAATTTGGGTGTTGCACGAAAAATATTATGCATGAAAATTAAAAGAGAGAGATCAAACCGAAAATTGTTCTTGAGCCAGAGAGGGTACATTGAGCGCGTTATTGAACGGTTCGAAATAAAAAATGCTAAGCCAGTAGTAACACCATTGGCTCCACATTTCAAGCTTTCTGGTAAACAATCTCCCACAACAGCAGAAGATAAGACTTACATGGAAAATGTACCTTATACTAGTGCAGTCGGTAGCCTAATGTATGCTATGGTGTGTACACGCCCAAATATTTCACAGGCAGTCAGTATTATTAACAGGTTCACGGCAAATTCGGGTAAGGCACACTGGGAAGCAGTCAAGTGGATATTAAAGTACTTGAAGGGTACCATTGACATATGTTTATGTTGAGTTAAGAAATTAACTAAATTAATTAATGATGACAAACATTATTTTTGAGCAAAATAAATAATTAGTGTTGATTAATTATATCTACTTATTAACTAATTGTTTATTGTTGCAGGCCAAATGTTAATAGCCCAAATGGAATAAAAAGCATTCAGCAAAGAATATTGGGCTGAAAGCAAAATATAGAGCCCAAGCAAAATCAAAGGAAGAAACCAAAGAAATTAAATCGGGCCATACATACTAATTCCCAATCCAAGCCCGAACCGGTTTCAGAATTGAAATTTCCTCTCTCATGCTTAACCAAAAGCAACGTTCTTCTTTCTTCTAATCAAGTCACATCAAGATTTCAGAAAAAGCAAGAAAGAGAAAGAGAAGAAAAGCTTCTTCCATAAGCCATTAACCAAAGAAGCAAGAGAGAGAGAGTTGAAGCTTGAAGCACAGAAGCTAAAACAGAAATCCCAAGCTAAATCAAGCTTAAGAAAGGTAATCCATCTCATCTTGCATGCATCAAATCTTCATCCCTTCTTCCCAACTCTCTGCACTACCCGAAAATGGCTTTGAAGGGAAAGTTGTTTGCTGCCCCATTCTGCTGTGTATCTACGGACTTAATCAAAACTTGGGAACCAAGTTGCATCTCTATGGTTCAGATTTGGTTGACCATTGGAAAAACAATTTTGGTTACTTCTTCATGGATTTCGGTCAAGTTGGAAGAGTCAGAAGCAAAGGTTCTACTTTGATGCTTGAGAAGAAAAAGTAAGCTTGTGGGTTGGTGAAGCTCAAGGCTCAAGGTGTTGACCTTGGAAGAAGAACTCAGCCACATGCAAGGAGATAAAAGAAGCTTGC
This sequence comes from Arachis hypogaea, assembly GCF_003086295.3. NCBI lineage: Eukaryota > Viridiplantae > Streptophyta > Magnoliopsida > Fabales > Fabaceae > Arachis > Arachis hypogaea. Next base: position 1,156,172 of record NC_092046.1, read on the forward strand.
TGTTCATTCAGAAACTAAGGAGAGAAAACCAGTGAATAGAGGTTATTGTTCTGAGAAAGCTCTTTGAAGAAGTTCAACTAACTGGACAGTGTAACCTAATCAAAGGTGCATTCCGCCAGTATGAAGAACTGAATCAGAGGCTTGCTAATCTGGTTTTTCGCATAACACAGAGGCTGTTGATGAAGTCAATCTCCTTCATGTTTTACTGATTGTAATGTTCTTTTCAATGTTTATCTTTCTGTAATTTCTTGAGAGAAAAGGCATTGTGAGAAAGCTTGAGAAAAAGCCATGAGTGGAAAAAGGCTGAGAGATACACTTGAGAGAAAAGCCTAGAGTTATTTTCTGATTTCTTTAGGTTGATTAAGTGTCTTGTATCTAGTATCTGAATGGTATCCCTTTCTTAGTTGGGTTAGCACTAAGAGGTATAGTTAGGTATTAGCATAGCCAATGTCAAGTTAGGTTAGAACTTGAGTGTGAAAGGATTGGGTCAATCCTGTGTTATTGGTGTATGTAATACTGTTAACTATAGTGAAATTCTTCCACAGTTGTGGAGGAGACTGGATGTAGGTTGCATAGCACAAGGCAACCGAACCAGGATACATGCTGGTGTTAGCTTTTCTCTTCTCTGCTGTGTTCTGTTTTCTGATATTCATGAGACAAAAATAAATTGTCTCATAAATTTCCGCTGCTAAGTTAAAACAGAATCAGAATTGCAAATCTGTTTTAAAAGGGTAACAACAGTAATTAAAAAGGAAGGCATAGATTCAACCCCCCTTCTCTAAGCCTACCACAACCTTCAACTGGTATCAGGAGCTAAGGTCTCAAGAATCAAGCTTAACCGCTTGGAGCAAAGATCCAATGGCGAACAATCTGGGCACAACCACAATTGCCTACACCCTCACTGAAGGTCAGTCAAACAACCGGCCACCTTTCTTTAACGGAAAGAACTATTCCTACTGGAAAGAAAGGATAAGGATCTTCATCCAATCCATTGACTACAACTTATGGAAGATCGTTGTGAGTGGTCCCAAGATCCCAACAAAAACAAGTGCTGATGGAGTGGTGACTCCGAAAGAAGAAGCTGAATGGAATGAAGATGACAAGAAGAAGATAGAGCTGAACGCTAAAGCAATCAACCTTCTTCATTGTGCTATCAGCTTCGAAGAATACCGGAAGGTGTCTAGATGCAAGACAGCCAAAGAAATCTGGGAAAAACTCCAGGTTACACACGAAGGCACTAAACAAGTCAAAGAAACGAGGATTGATATGCTGCGAAAAGAGTATGAGATGTTTAGCATGAAGGATGGAGAAAGCATTGATGAAGCATTTGAGAGATTCTCAATCATAATCAACAACCTTGATGCTATGGGTACAAACTATGCAGAACAAACCTTGGTGAGAAAACTCCTCAGAAGCCTCACAAAAGAGTGGGAAAACACTGCCACTGTCCTAACCGAGAGTAACAACATAAGTCCCATAACCTATGATGAGCTGAGAGGAAAACTCCTTGCCTATGAAGCCACACACACAAACACAGACTCAAAGAAAAAGGGAATAGCCCTCAAGTCACAAATAGAACCAAAAGAGAGTGAGTCTAGTGATGGTATTTCAGATGACGAACTTTTGTTTTTTGCTAGGAAATTTAGAAGGATGATGAAAAGCAAGAGCAAATACAAGGGTTCAAGTTCAAAGAAGCAAAAGATGGACTTGAGCAAGGTGACATGCCATCATTGCAAGGAGGCTGGACACTTCAAGTCAAACTGTCCAAAGCTCAAAAAGGAGGACAAAGACAAGAGGGAAAGGAAGAGAGTACTCATGGCAGCTTGGGAGGATCTTGAGAATGACTCAAATGAAGAAGAAGAATCTGAAGGAGATGACAAAGACTGCTTCATGGCTGGAAACAACAATCTTGATGAGGTAAACTATTATGACTTGACCATTGAGGACTTGCATGTTATTATTGATGATCTCACTTTAAACACATCAAAACTGCTTGATAAATACAATGAATGCAGATCTGAAAGAAATGTGTTAAGAGCTGAAAATGAATTTTTAAAAGAAAAAGTGAAGGAAACTGAATGTGCTTTGGACATCATTGAAGAAAACAGATTTCTAAAATCTGAACTTGAAAAATTAAAAGGAAAGCATATTGTGGATCCTTCACATGAGTTAATTGCTGAAAATAAAAGATTAAATGATATGGTTAAAAGGCTGAATAGTGACTTAGCAAAATTTGCTCAAGGTTCTAGTAACTTGGACAAATTACTTGCAAGTCAAAGACCATTGTTTGAAAAATCTGGTTTAGGCTACATAGCCAAGGAAGATGCATCTTCTAATATTTCCTCTATAAAGTTTGTGGCTTCTTCATCAAATACCAAAACCATACCAAACAAATCTGGTATTGAAAATGCTCCAACATTTGAAGAAAAATTTGATGAAGTATACACAAGTGAAACTGACCCTTCACCAAAAACTGAACCGAGTTCAAACCGGCCAGGTTTGGGTTATATTTCGAAAAATGAGGCTGCTTTCAAGAAACCAACTTTTTACAACAAAACCTCATTTTCGAAAGGCAAAAATATTCAAAAAAATTCTGGTGAAAATGTCTTTGCAAAGAGGAATAACTTTACTAAAAATCAGTTTGTCAAAAGAAATGCATCTCCTCCAAGAACCAGAAAATTTCAAAGCTTTAATCATTTCAAGCAATATAACTCACATCAGTTTCAGCAACACACACCAAAAAATCATTGTGTTAATTACAAGAAATTTGGTCACTCATATGCACAATGCTTCATTGAAAAGAGAGTTGTAGGAAACAAAGTCTACAATATTGTTTGCGATTTCAATGCACTTGGGCAACCAAGATGGATTAACTTCAAAGGATCCAAATTAATTTGGATACCTAAGGCTACTTGAAACTCATCATGCAGATTTGCCTAGCATCCAAAAACAAAAAGGACATGTGGTACATGGATAGTGGATGTTCAAGGCACATGACTGGAAGGTCAACCTACTTCATCAAACTAAATAAGTATGATGGAGGTTTTGTGACCTTTGGAGATGATGGTAAAGGTAAAATCATTGCTGTTGGAAAAGTAGGTAATGAGCAATCTACTTTCATTGATGATGTACTTTTAGTTTGTGGTTTAAAGCACAATCTTTTAAGTATAAGTCAGCTGTGTGATTTGGGATATTTAGTTGTTTTCAAAAGGCTTGAATGCTGTGTTGTTAATGAAAAGACAAATGAAGTGATGTTTGTTGCCAAGCGTTTCAATAATATGTATGGACTTACTCTTGATGAACTAAAGAATCAAAATGTAGCTTGTCTTCACTCTAAAGAATCTGAAAAGTGGTTATGGCACAAGAGATTGGGCCATGCAAGTATGTTTCAAATAAACAAACTTGTAAAGAAAGAATTAGTAAGAGGTCTTCCTTTGATAAAGTTTGACAAAGACATCACTTGTGATGCTTGCCAAATGGGAAAACAAACAAAAAGTTCTTTTAAACCAAAGGAAGACATCTCTACTAAAAGACCACTTGAGTTGCTACACATTGATTTATTTGGTCCAACAAGAACTCAAAGCCTAGGTGGTAAACATTATGGTTTAGTAATTGTGGATGACTACACTAGGTTTGGTTGGGTCTTATTTCTTGCACACAAAAATGAAGCCTTTTCGGCCTTTGAACCTTTTTGCAAGAAAATTCAAAATGAAAAGGATTTGAAAATCTCTTCTATAAGAAGTGATCATGGAACTGAATTTGAAAATAATTTGTTTGAATCCTTTTGTGAGGAATTTGGAATATCTCACAACTTCTCTTGTCCAAGAACACCACAACAAAATGGTGTTGTGGAAAGAAGAAATAGAAGCATACAAGAAATGACAAGAGCCATGCTTTGTGAGAGCAATGTTCCAAAATTCCTTTGGGCTGAAGCGGTTAACACAGCTTGCCACATTTTAAATAGAACAATCATAAGGAAATTTTTGAAGAAAACCCCTTATGAACTTTGGAAAGGCTACCCACCAAACTTAGATTACTTGCACATCTTTGGATGTAAATGTTTTGTTTTAAATAACAAAGAAAATTTGGGAAAATTTGATCCAAAGGCTTATGAGTGTTTGTTTGTTGGATATTCCACAACTAGTAAAGCATATAGGGTTTATCATCAAGATGCTAGAATTATTGAAGAGTCCATACATGTTACATTCTGTGATACTAACTTGGTGCAAAGCATTTTGGAAGATGTTGATGCAGGAAATCAAGCTCAAAAGGAGGATGAGAATGCTCAGAATCATGGAAAAGAGAATTCTGGACAAGCTGAACCAGAAACAGCAAATGATGAAAATTCAAGAGACAATTCCATTTTGTCTCATGAATCTGAAGGAAATTCTGCAGACAGCAGCACACAGAATCCCTTGGTGACTGAATCTGCCTCCAAGTCCACCAGACCTCGTGAATGGAGATTCTTGAAGAATTATCCTGAGGAATTTGTCATTGGGGACGTCTCTCATGGGGTGCAAACAAGGTCCTCCACTAGAAAGGCAAATGAAGGTTCAAACATTGCCCTTCTTTCACAAATAGAGCCTCAAAACGTCAAGGAAGCACTTAGTGACCCTTCTTGGGTTAAAGCTATGGAGGATGAGCTTCTTGAGTTTGAAAAGAACCAAGTGTGGACGTTGGTTCCAAGGCCAAGTGGAAAGAAAGTGACCGGCACCAAGTGGATATTCCGGAACAAATTGGGAGAAGATGGTAGCATTGCAAGGAACAAGGCAAGGCTGGTGGCACAAGGATATGACCAAGAAGAAGGAATCGACTTTGATGAATCCTTTGCCCCTGTTGCCCGAATGGAAGCCATAAGACTTCTCTTAGCCTATGCTGCATTTTGTGGTTTTAAATTATACCAAATGGATGTGAAATGTGCATTTTTGAATGGAGTGATAGATAGAGAAGTGTATGTGGAGCAGCCTCCTGGTTTTGAAAATAAAGAGCATTTTGATCATGTTTTCAAACTATCTAAAGCTCTCTATGGTTTAAGACAAGCTCCTAGAGCTTGGTATGAGAGACTTAGCTCTTTTCTTTTGAAAAATGGTTTTCAAAGAGGCACCACTGATACAACTCTATTTATCAAGAATTCTAATGATTCTTTTATCCTAGTCCAAATATATGTTGATGACATTATTTTTGGATCAGCTAATGAATCCCTTTGTTCTGAATTTGGAAAACTCATGACAAGTGAATTTGACATGAGTATGATGGGTGAACTTAATTTCTTCCTTGGGCTGCAAATTAAACAAACTGAAAAAGGTATTTTCATTCATCAAGAGAAGTATGCCAAGGAATTAGTTAAGAAATTTGGTATGGAAAATGCCAAACCCATGGGAACTCCCATGCATCCTAATTCTAAATTAGATAAGGGAGAAACTGAGAAAGATGTTGATGAGACTAGGTATAGAGGAATGATTGGCTCTCTTATGTACTTAACTTCCTCTAGACCCGATATTGTGCAAAGTGTTGGATTGTGTTCTAGGTTCCAATCCAAACCAAAAGAGTCACATCTTTCTGCAGTTAAAAGGATCATTAGATATGTTCATGGCACATCCAATTTTGGTCTTTGGTATCCTAAGATTGATGATTTTTCTGCAGTTGGTTATTGTGATGCAGATTTTGCTGGTGATAGAGTTGATAGAAGGAGCACTTCTGGTTTATGTTGCTTCCTTGGGAAGTCCTTAAATGTATGGTCAAGTAAGAAGCAACCAACAGTGGCCCTTTCCACTGCAGAGGCTGAGTATATAGCTGCTTCTTCTTGTTGTTCTCAGCTTTTATGGTTAAAAACACAGCTTGCTGATTACAAATTAAAGGCTGAAAATATTCCCCTGCTGTGTGATAATATGAGTGCCATTAATATTTCTAAAAATCCAGTTTTGCACTCTAGGACTAAGCATATTGAAGTGAAATTTCACTCAATAAGAGAACATGTCCAAAAAGGGGATATTAGTATTCAATTTGTTAAATCAGAGGAGCAATTAGCAGATATTTTTACAAAACCATTAGCTGAGGATAGATTCTGCATGCTTAGGACTTGTTTAGGAATTTTGAGTTATAATTCCTTGTTTGAAAAATGCTAATGTATTTGCTGGAGCTTTTTGTCTCATAAACAGGTATGAGACAATTCTGGGCAGGTGATGAACGTTTTCCTCATGTCAACGTGTTCTGGGCTTGCTTCAAGTAAAAAAAAAAAAAAATTGATCTGGACCAACCTCAATTCGGATCTGGGTTGTCCTATATGTTTTATTAAATCCAAATCACCTCAAGGCCCAACTATGAATGTTACAATCTTGTGTGTTAGTTTTTGATGACTTATGTGTTTCATGAAAAGTTTTTAATAAAGGTTTTGTGGCCCAAAAGATTTTCAAGAGGATCTAATTTTGGCCCAAAAGGGTGTTTCAGGTTAATATTGTTGTTTTTCAAATTTTAAAATTAATTTTTAAAATCAAATAAAATCTTTCTTGAATGAGGTCATGTCTTTTCAAGTCTTTTCAAATGGTGATGCAGTTGCATGGTTTTGGAAATCCACTTTTTGGGTACGGTTACCAACACTCCCTCTCTTCCCTCCATAACTTCTCCACACACTCTTCGGTTTCTTCCCACTCACTTTACTGCTTCTCTTCCCTCAAAAGACTGACTCTAACCAAATGAGGAAGAAAACCATTCCTAAAAGGCCTCCTCGTGAAAAGATCTTCAAGCTGCCCACAAAGCCTTCCACTCGCTCTCAAGACCGCACCTTTACCCCTTCTCCTTCTCCTCCTACCTCTCCTCCTCGCACAGCATCCATGGCACGAACCAAGAATACCCCAAGGTACCCTGCCTCTGCCAAGCCGACGCCACCACCGAAGGCCACACCCTCCAAGCCTGGCTCCTCAAAACCAAGTTCAGCAAAACCTGGCTCCTCTAAAGGCAAACGTCAGGCGACAGAGGAACCCATAACCGAGCCAACACAACCCAAATCCAGGTCGGTTCCAATGCGATCTCAACGAGGTAACACTCGAGTCCCTCTCCAGAATGTTAAAGAACCAGACATTGGACCTTTTGATCACAAAGCTCACTTTTTGACTTCTCATTCGAACTATAACCCTTATAGATTCAAATCTGCCATGAACAATGATTTTTATGAGAAGGTTATCCAGTATCGTACCCTTTGTCCCTCTTTTCTCGCTGATTTGCCATCTTTGAAAAGAAAAGGTTTTCCTTTTGTTGATAACTTGATTTTTCTGGACTGGAATCACCTTTTTGATATCAATAAACCTGTTTATCCCTTGTTGGTAAAAGAGTTTTATGCAAACATGACTTATCATGAGGGCACTGCTCATTCGTATGTCAAGGGCCGCGATATCGTTTTAAACAATGAGACCATCAGTGAAGCTTTGAAGTATACTGATGTTGGGCCCTGTGCCTACACGTCAGTTAAGTGGGATGAAGGAGTTGGTGTCTCTTACAATGATGCCCTGGCTAGTATTTGTGAACATATCTCCTTGATAAATGGCATTACACCCACACACAAAGCCCTAGGATATGAACGTGCTCAGTTGCACCGCATGGTCAACCACATTATTCTTCCTCAAAGTGGTTCATATCAAAGGGTTTCATACACTGACACTCTTGTATTATATGCCATTCTCACCAAAACTGAAATTTCATTTGCATATTTGATGGTTAGATACATGTTTGATTCTGTTAGAAGTGAAAAGGACAAAGCTCTACCTTATGGCATGTTTCTAACTTGTATTTTTGAGTATTTTGGTGTTGACTTGACCAATGAGAAATATGAAAATAGACATTCATACCTAAAGGGGGGTGGTTCAGTGAAACAGAATAAAGGACCCACTCGATCTGAACGAGTCGTCCTAGATGATGAAGATGAGGATTTTGTCCCTGAGGATTCCACTGCTCCTTCCACTGAGGGTACTTCCATTTCCACTGGGAAGAAATCCACTCTGCTGAATGTGGTCAGGGATGTTGCTCAAGAGTTTATCTCTCAATCGAACCACTTGATTGAATTGAGCAAAGAGAAAAGGAAGCTGGCTAGCAAGCATGAGAACTTCCTAAAGAAGTCAAGGGATAGGGTGGCTGTACTAATGACGTTCATTGATAACCTTCAAACTGATGAAGATGCTGCCACTGATGTTGAAGAGGATGCTGTTTCGGAAGGGAATGGTTCTGATGCCTAGGATTTGTCTCATAAAATCTGCTGATGCTGCTCATTTTTTTGTCTCATAAACTCTGTTTATTTTGCTACTGCTTGGTATACTTTTGTTGTCTTGGATAACTGTAATAACTTTGAACACTGATTCACTTTTGGTTATTTAGACAGTTATTTTGGCTGTACACTAACCTTTCTTGCAGGGTTTATAGTGTTGTTTTGTTGTTGATCTTGCAATGTTATCCGCCCTTGATGACAAAAGGGGGAGTAATGATACAAGACTTTGTTACTTATTTTTTTACTTATTTACTTGTTTCTCACATGCTGAATTTGTTTGCTGATGGTAATAGCTTGATGTTGGGCTGATTATGTGATGTTGCTCATGTTGGGCTGATTATGTGATGTTGCTCATTTGATATCCCTTGTACAAGATATATTGTACATAACTCTTTATTGTGCTTTCTTTAAGTACAATGTGAAACAGGGACAAAGAGGGAAGCAAAGATTAAGGGGGAGCTACGATTGAAAAGGATAAGGGGAGCAACATAAAATCAAAGGGAGTTTTCTAAACCTAACTCAGAATTATTTCCTTTTGATTATTACTTAAATCATGTTTGTCATCAAGGGGGAGATTGTTGAGTTAAGAAATTAACTAAATTAATTAATGATGACAAACATTATTTTTGAGCAAAATAAATAATTAGTGTTGATTAATTATATCTACTTATTAACTAATTGTTTATTGTTGCAGGCCAAATGTTAATAGCCCAAATGGAATAAAAAGCATTCAGCAAAGAATATTGGGCTGAAAGCAAAATATAGAGCCCAAGCAAAATCAAAGGAAGAAACCAAAGAAATTAAATCGGGCCATACATACTAATTCCCAATCCAAGCCCGAACCGGTTTCAGAATTGAAATTTCCTCTCTCATGCTTAATCAAAAGCAACGTTCTTCTTTCTTCTAATCAAGTCACATCAAGATTTCAGAAAAAGCAAGAAAGAGAAAGAGAAGAAAAGCTTCTTCCATAAGCCATTAACCAAAGAAGCAAGAGAGAGAGAGTTGAAGCTTGAAGCACAGAAGCTAAAACAGAAATCCCAAGCTAAATCAAGCTTAAGAAAGGTAATCCATCTCATCTTGCATGCATCAAATCTTTATCCCTTCTTCCCAACTCTCTGCACTACCCGAAAATGGATTTGAAGGGAAAGTTGTTTGCTGCCCCATTCTGCTGTGTATCTACGGACTTAATCAAAACTTGGGAACCAAGTTGCATCTCTATGGTTCAGATTTGGTTGACCATTGGAAAAACAATTTTGGTTACTTCTTCATGGCTTTCGGTCAAGTTGGAAGAGTCAGAAGCAAAGGTTCTACTTTGATGCTTGAGAAGAAAAAGTAAGCTTGTGGGTTGGTGAAGCTCAAGGCTCAAGGTGTTGACCTTGGAAGAAGAACTCAGCCACATGCAAGGAGATAAAAGAAGCTTGCTGTTCATTCAGAAACTAAGGAGAGAAAACCAGTGAATAGAGGTTATTGTTCTGAGAGAGCTCTTTGAAGAAGTTCAACTAACTGGACAGTGTAACCTAATCAAAGGTGCATTCCGCCAGTATGAAGAACTGAATCAGAGGCTTGCTAATCTGGTTTTTCGCATAACACAGAGGCTGTTGATGAAGTCAATCTCCTTCATGTTTTACTGATTGTAATGTTCTTTTCAATGTTTATCTTTCTGTAATTTCTTGAGAGAAAAGGCATTGTGAGAAAGCTTGAGAAAAAGCCATGAGTGGAAAAAGGCTGAGAGATACACTTGAGAGAAAAGCCTAGAGTTATTTTCTGATTTCTTTAGGTTGATTAAGTGTCTTGTATCTAGTATCTGAATGGTATCCCTTTCTTAGTTGGGTTAGCACTAAGAGGTATAGTTAGGTATTAGCATAGCCAATGTCAAGTTAGGTTAGAACTTGAGTGTGAAAGGATTGGGTCAATCCTGTGTTATTGGTGTATGTAATACTGTTAACTATAGTGAAATTCTTCCACAGTTGTGGAGGAGACTGGATGTAGGTTGCATAGCACAAGGCAACCGAACCAGGATACATGCTGGTGTTAGCTTTTCTCTTCTCTGCTGTGTTCTGTTTTCTGATATTCATGAGACAAAAATAAATTGTCTCATAAATTTCCGCTGCTAAGTTAAAACAGAATCAGAATTGCAAATCTGTTTTAAAAGGGTAACAACAGTAATTAAAAAGGAAGGCATAGATTCAACCCCCCTTCTCTAAGCCTACCACAACCTTCAGTTTATGCTTTAGTGGAAAATCATGTCAAATCAGCGACTTTGTTGATTTTGATTATGCTGGTGATCTAGACAGAAGACGTTCTACGGCCGGTTATATATATAAAATACAAGGTGCTCCAGTTAGTTGGTGATCGATGTTACAAGCTACATTGTCACTATCTACTACATAGGTTGAGTACATGGCAGTAGTAGAAGGGGTGAAAGAAGCATTGTGCCTAAGGGGTCTTCTAGATGATTTGGGGTTTCAGTAAGATTACCTGAATCTGAGTTGTGATAGTCAAAGTATAATTCATTTGGCTAAAAATCAGGTTCATCATGCTCGTACCAAACATATTGATGTAAGATATCACTTCGTAAGTGATGTCATAGAGAAATGCAACATTTCTCTTGTAAAAGTACACACAGATGAAAATTCCGCAGACATGCTGACTAAAGTAGTATCAGGAAGCAAGTTCCAACACTGTTTGGAATTGCTCAATATTATTCCATGTTAGGCATGAGGATACAAATACCATACTTTGATCGTCTAAAATTTGAGTAGATTTTAAATTGTGACCGAGGTGGAGAATTGTGAGAATAAAGGAAGGATAAGAGTAATTTTAGGAAGTAAAATAAATGAGTTTTAATGCGAGAGAATTCAAAATGTTTAGTAAGAAATTTTTTATCGGATAATTTTATTCTTATTTGTTGAAATTATAGCATAAAAATACTATATATATACGTCTCTAGAATTGTAATTGAAGTCAATAACAATAACAATATCCTTATTCACATCATCTCATAGAGTTAGTTAGAAGAAATCTTTCATATTCTTTTTTCTCTTTACAAAATATATAACGAGTACATCATTATAAGTAGTGTTCAATTTCATATTACTTTGTATCTATTAGAAGTCAAAATTCTATTGTAAACTCAACAAATAGAATAATTAAACTTATATTATTTTGTAGTTACTTGCACTCACAAATCATTTTAGATTTTAACCAATGTCTATTGGTTATATCTTTTCCAGTTTTTCTTTCGTTAATACTTAATCACACTTATCTATATTTAATTAGAAACCGAAAATAATGAAATAAATCTTATCCAATCGAAATAAAATTTAGGGCTGTACCACACCTTCAGGTTGGGAACTATAGATAGTTTACCATTCCAATTAAAGTTTTTCTTAATAAAAAGGAAATTACTACCAATATATATGTAACCAACCACAAAAATTAATTTTAAACTACTTTACCAAAAAGAGAAAGTTTTGAAAGCCATTCAATACAAGAAAAATGACTTTCGAATAACGGTAATTTACCTTAATAAAATAATTAAAATTTAAAATTATATAGATATCCTTATTTTAATTTAATTACGTGTTTGTTCTTTTTAAATATATGTAAATCAAATTAATTAAGTTCGATTTATAAATTTATGCAAAAATCAAATTAGCTAAAATTTGATTTATTCTCAAAATTAGTTGACTATTAGATAAAGACATACATTTATTGAAGTTCTCTCTCACGCAAAAGAAATAAGTTTGAAGTCTTCCGAGGCCCACACGACGGGCTATTAGCTCAGTGGTAGAGCGCGCCCCTCAGCCACATAGATAGTTCAATGTGCTCATCGGCGCCTGACCCTGAGATGTGGATCATCCAAGGCACATTAGCATGGCGTACTTCTCCTGTTCGAACTGGGGTTTGAAACCAAACTTCTCCTCATGAGGATAGATGGGACGATTCAGGTGAGATTCAATGTAGATCTAACTTTCTATTCACTCGTGGGATCTGGGCGGTCCGGGGGCCGCCGCCATCGCTTCAGTCTGGGCTACGGTGGCCCTCTTCTTCTCCTTTACTACTTTTCTTTTATGTGAAATATCTTTCCTTTTTTTTTTTCATGTTCTCTTTTCTTTTCTCTTCCTCCCAAACCATTCATATCTCCCTTCTCAGTGTCTCACTCTCACTCTCACCAGTCACTAGGAGTGTTCATGGGTCGAGTGAAACCGAATTTGATGTAACTCAGATCTGACCCAAAATATATACCAGGCCTATTTGTTAGATCCGAACCCGACCCTAGACCCGATGAAACCTACACACTTTCGGGTCACGATTATACTGGGTGAAAACCAGGTCGTTAACATTACCTTCTTATAAGTTAGCATGTGAAAATATCCAAATTTCCAAGACTCCAACCATGATTTGACATGGTAAAATTCACTTAGAAAAATATAACAAGAACCAACCCTTCCCTAAAATTAAAGCATAACCACAATCAATACTAATATTGTCTAATAACACCAAATATTTAAATCAATACAAATAACACAATATTATGCATTAGTCTAAAGTTTTATGCATTTTAAACATAAAACATTAACTTATAGTCTTATAATAACTAATAACACAAAATATTAAGGTTTAAAATACTTAAATTTCACATAAGAATAGTCATCATCATTCACTAATAACACAAAATATTAATTGTGTATGATGACCGGGCCACCGGGCCGAATTCGGGTGACATGAACTATGGTCCGGACCTGACCCGAAATAATGACCGGATCTAATTTTGAGACCCTTACCCAGCCCTATACCTGGTGAAATCACACCAAATTAGCCCCTAAAAGGTTCGGGGCCGGGTCGAGTCTTCGAGTTGGGCCGGGCCATGAACACCCCTACCAGCCACATTCTCTCTCTCTCTCTCTCTCTCTCTCTCTCTCTCTCTCTCTCTCTCTCTCTCTCTCTCTCTCTCTCTCTCTCTCTCTCTCTCTCTCTCTCTCTCTCTCTCTCTCTCTCTCTCTCTCTCTCTCTCTCTCTCTCTCTGCCGGCCACAACCTTCCACTATCATTCTCTTCTTCCCTTCGCAACTCTTTTCTTTTGTTTCTCCTTATTTATTCTGTTGTTGCTTTGTTGCTTGTTCGTTTTGTTATTTTCTGTTTATAGAGATCTATATCTGAGATCCAGATCTAGATTAAATAATCCCTTTTGTGGAGTTTTTCTCCCATTTGTGGTGTATTGGTCTCCTTTATGGGTATGTTGGTGATGTTTTTGCATATTTAGGATGAAGATACAACGAGAGCCTTTTATCTATAGAAATATTTACAGTTTTAGATAGCATTTAGACCGATTATGAGAAGAAGAGAATATAAATTTTTGTGGTGCAACACTTCCTATATAGATTTAAAAACAAAAGAGATTGTAACGAATCTCTGATTCTCTTATATAAGATTCTTTGTAATCGAACTTTGCACCTCTTTTCAGACAATAGTTCAACATAGAACTTATCCATTTTCTTGTTTAGTTTTAGATCTAATATTTCTTCTGCAATATGTAAGTGCCGTTTGGCTATTTTCTTAAATGAAAGTTTTTTTCTGTAAAAAAAAAAAAAAAGACATACATTCATTGAATTCTTATTAGTTAAGTTTATTATCTCTTGCATTTTTTGTTTCTTAATCCTTCTTCTATAACTAACAAGAACTAAGAAATTATCATCACTACTTATTGCGAGTGTCATTTTAGATAGGGATGACAATATTACTCGAATTCACGGATTTTCACCCCGATCTTACCCGCTTGGAACGAATTTTTAGTAAGGATCTTGGACAGGACGGGATCAGATTTAGTAATAATATTCGCCCTACCCACCTCGGTATAAATATATATAATTTTAATATATAATATATGTAAAATAATTAATAATATTATATCGTTTTTAAGTTTTTATTTTAATTTATGTATGTATATAACGATGGTTATATAAAATTTTAATTTTAATTTTATTTATTGAATTTTAGTAATTATAGGAGTGAGTAGAAACGAAATGGATACTCATGAGAGTTAGTTAGGATTCAATTTTTACTACCCGCAGGTAGAAGCATGTGGATTCTATTTATTATAGGGCGGGGAGGGGACGGGTAGAGAAAAATCTGCCCTACCCGTCCCATTAACACTCTTGATTTTAGACCATAGCAAATATTATAGGTGTTTTTATAGGACATAACACTTGTTAAATCAGATTATCTTACTTTGTAATGCGTTAAGACATAAATCAAATTAAGCTGATTTGATTTATCTATATCTTTGTCTCTTTTTAAATTTATCCTGACCGCATCGATTTAATAAGTTACCAAATTCTAAACTCTTACATTACTAAATTGAAGTAGTTGGAGTTGATTTATTTATTTAGAACTTTTTGAGTATAAATTGAATTTGATTGATTTAATTTATGTGTAAATGTGCAAATTAAGTTTAAATTTATGAGGCCTGCTACACATACAAGTCTTTTTGGCTTACAAGTCTTACAAGTCAAACAAAACACACGCATTACACTCCCACATTCAAGAGTAAATAAACGCACGTTATTCAACCACTTCCTGTTTCCAAAGCGCGCTACTCACCATGCATTATGAACGACTCTTCTTCTTCTTCCTCCATGAAAATGAGTTTCTTGCCAAATTTGAAGATAATGGAACTTCAGAAATACACCCAAACGATTACAGAACCCTAAGGTTCCACCACCGAATTGGAGTACGAAATCATCTCCAAAGATCTCTGTCAGAGCAGGCATATGCCAAACGTGAATACCCCCAAAGCAACGGGAAGAACACCTGGTAGAGAAATCCAATCCTGAGTGAAATAAATCCCAAGACAAACTTCCTTCCTCTGCATTTCTGCTGGGAAGAAACTAGAGTAGTTGTCAGAGGTGGTCGATCTCTTCCAAGAGTTTGCGCTTGGTCTCCTTGGGGTGAAGGCACCTTTGCCCGGAGGCTTGATAGGTAAGGGGTCAACTAGGGAATGAGTACCCGCTTTGTCCTTCAACAAGGAGAGGTTTAGCTCGGAACTAACCTATGGTGCAACAAAACAACAGGGTATAGGAAAAGAGCTAGGAAAGAAGGCGACATAAACTCTCATTTCTTGTCCTCTTTTCCTTAGTTATATGAAAGCGCCTGCTCTATGGTATGTAAACCAATTGCCTTATTATATTCCTTCCTATGAAAGAACTCAAGCTTAAGCAAGTCCAGTCCACCTCTTTTTAGCTCTCTCTTATAGCGTATACACCCAAAGGATTACAGAAATACACCCAAACGGTTACAGGAATTCACCCAAACGATTATAGAAATACACCCGAAGGATTACAGAAATACACCCAAAGGATTACAAAACTACACCCAAAGGATTTAAGAAATACACCCAAAATTCGTTGAAGTACACCTTATGCATAATTCAGAACTCTTTTTCTTTCTCCTCCTCATCTTCTGCTGCTTCTTCTTCTTCAAAAACGATTTCAGAGCTTGATGTCAAAAAACAATGAAAATCGAGAATAACGAAGAAAGAAAATAGAGAGAAAAGCACGTAAATGAAGAAGGAGAAAGAGAAGGCAAGAAACGAAAGAAATGAAGAAGAAGAAGAGGAAGAGGAAGAAGAACGTGCAGCAAGAAGAATAAGAATGTGCAGTGAAAACGTGCAGTAACGGTTCAAAGCGCGTTAATATAAATGACTTGTAAAGACTTGTATAAAAAAATGCTTGTATGTGGAGAATTATTCTAAATTTATATAGAAAAAGTATAGGAGAATAACGTTTTTTTTTTTAACAACCTAAACAACAGGTTAATAATTAATTTTAATTTTAAAATTAAATTTTGAATTAATTAAAATATCATCTTTATTTTGAATGATTAGTAAACTTGAAATACAACCCGTTATTCACGTTGTTCGCATATCTCATTGTTTACCTAGCAAAATTAATTTATTGTAACCAAATTTTAATTCGGATATCAGTATAATTTTGGATTTTAATTATTTTATTAAAAGTAAATTATCAAAATAATAACATCTAAATTCAAACTCAATAAAAATTCGTCTTTACTGAACTTTATAATAAATTTATTTAATAATCTGATATAATATTAATTAAAATTGACTATTATAATGTTAGTTCTTTAGTATTATTTTTACTAAAACTATAATGTGAGACCTCAAGTAATATTACAATTAATTGGACCAACATATATACATATGTCTAAAATTCCACATGGTTGCTTCTCATTTCTTTCTCTAAATATTCCCTTAGAATAATTCTTTCACAAAGAAGAAAAAACAAACAAACGTTGAGAGCCTAAGTTTGAACACCCACTAACTTGAGAAAGAAACAAAGAATCACCGAAAGAAAAGGAAAACTTTTTTATTGCTTTTATTTTTTTTACATAAAAAATAAAATAAAAATAACGGAGGAGAAAAAAACACGTCACAAGAAGGGAGACAAAGAAACCCTAAAAAAAGAAAGTAATAAGTGGGGACCTTGGAATCTTTATATGAGCATTTAAAAGCTTCAAAGTTGCCACACCTATTTTCCACCACAATCTCAAGCCACATCCTCAATCTTATCAACATCTTTAACATGGTCAACACCAAATTTTTTTTTTTTTTTTTTTTTTTTTTTTTGGTTTCCCACGGTATCCCCCAACCCGGCAGGTTAAGGACTAATCCGTCGCGGTACTGAGCTCCATTTAAGGGTTTGCCGCTGGCCAATGGGTTGCTGCATGCACAAGGCGGGATTCGAACCCCCGACACTTGCTTAAGCGGACTAGTGAGCTAACCACTAGACCAACCCAACTTGGTTAACACCAAATTTTTCTTCTACACGAATCTCATTCTCTTTCTCTTTCTTGGTTAATTTTTGGCCTCAGAAAATTTTCCAACTCTTGGAAAAATAATTTATTTCTATATTAATTATAATAAGAATAAATGAAAAATATGTTTTTGACTTTGTATCTAGAAGGTAAATAAATTATCGACTAATTTAAAATATAAAAATATTTTTTACTTTTTAAAACGTAAGACATCTAAGTTCTTTTGAAAGACCGATTTGTTCTTATATATTTTAGGTAAAAAAAATTAAATGTTTTATATTTTAGAAAGTTAGGGACGTTTTTATATTTTTAATTAGTTAAAATCTTAAAGACTTATGTATCTTTGAATTAAAAAGTTAGATATCTATTTGTCTTTTTTTTTTCTTATAATAAATATTATTTGAATTTAGCTAATATATATCTAATATTAAAGTTATCAAATAAAAAATTTATTATGGAAAAATGTGCAAAAATTTAATTTTTTATATAATTATTGTGTATTTATTAAAACAAAAAATTTAAAATTTTTACTAATAGTAATTTTAATTTATATTTTTAGATACATGTTAATTAAATCGATACCATTTTAATATTATAAATTTTTAATAATTAACACACATTATTTTTATTTTTATAAATTAATATATAGCTAATTAATAATAATTATATTTTTATACCAGTATCAGAATTTTAGTGTATAAATAGTGTTACTATTAAAAAATGAAAATATAAGTTAAGATGACAAGAAAAATAATTACTACATAGGAATTTTTACTTCTTCTATTATTTTTTAAAGTTGAAGTATGCATTTATTTAGGTCTTATTATTAGAATTTAATAATTTAATAAAAAATTAGAATAAATTCACAAAGGAAAAATATCACCTTTTATTATGCCAAAGGAAAAAAAAACAACTTTTGATGATTTGATCCCATATAATTGCAAGGAAAATAATTTTATAAGTTAAAAGGTGCTTATGATTGTGCTCCATATGGTGCTGAATAAAAACATAATGGAAAGTAGATTATGATTCATATACTTTTTTAACTTTTGTGTTTGATTAGAGATAAAGTGAATATTATTTTAACTTTACTTTATGCTTCAGATATGATAACGGAAATATTTGATAATAAAATAAATTAGTCAAAAATAAATTTTAATATTTATTAATTATTATAATAATAATAAATGTTAATAAAGTAAATTATAATTTTTTTTGTCGTCCTAATATTATCGATAGAATCATATAGGGATAAATATATAGTAAATAATCAAATAAATAATATCAGAGAAAGATAAATAAATTTCATCTATTAAAATTATACAATAATCTATTTAATTCATTCTATAATTTCTTTTTTATTCATCTATTAAAATATACTTTGTCTCTATACTTTCTTTTTTTTTTAATGCATTTTCATACTTAATTTAATGTCTTGTTATTTTTAATACTCAAAATTAAAAATTTAGATTCTTTTCTCAAAACCAAACAAATAATATAGTTAATTTAAAGTTAAAACTTCAAAATGTTTAAATTAAATTAAATTGTGATTTTTTTTTTGTTTTAATCAATTCAAACTGCATGACAAACATTCACAAGTTATCCCCTTTGGCATGAGTTTTTTTTCCCTACTAAAACTAAAATTAAAAATCACAAAAAAAAAAAAATTTATCTACCATTTTAATTTATTTTGAGATGGATAGACTACCATATATGCTTTACTTTATTAATAAATGAATTTTCAAGGCAGATTTTAAAAATTTTATCTTTAACAACCAACCCAACTTGAATTAGATTATTAGATAGATTATTGTTAGGGATAAGGTTGGTATTTAAAAAAGGTAAAAATAAAATAAAATAATGAAACGAACCTAAATTATTGGAAAGGGTATTATAGTCAAAACACATCCCCAGGAGCTATATAAACTCCCTCAATTCACAACGCAATCATCACACGCATCCTTCTCGTTCCAAAACGCGGCGAATCGCATCGTTTTGTTCATCTTCAACTTCTTCTAGGGTTTTCTCAAATCGTTTACTGCGTTTCTTGCTTCGTTGTTCCCTCAATTTCGTAATCCGTAAGCACTTTTCAATTCTCCGATTCTTCTTTTTCGTTTGTCCTGGCGTTTACTGAATTTGATTTCGATTTTCGCATGCAGTTTTCAGGTATAATTTTCGATTTGTGTTTGAAGAGTTTATCTGAGGAAGAACGTTCGTTTTTTCTTCTCTTGTAACAAACTTTATCAATTCAGGTACGTTTTGTTTATTTAGCTTGCAATCTTATGATTTAGATTAGCGACTCATGTTTGATTATCTCTGTTGTGGATTGGAAGTGATGTTCTTTTTACTTTAAGTTGTATGTTTGATGGTTCGGATGGTTTTGATATATATGCGTTCAATATTTAGAATCGTTAAAATTCATACGTATTCGGTGTTCATCGTAAAATATATTATTTGGATTAATTTCTAGTATAATACTTCATGTCATAGTTAGCTATCTCCCTTATAATTATTATGTTGTTATTTTCTTTCTGTCGTGAACCTTTTTGTTTTGTTTGGAATCGTTAGAATATGTAATTATTTTGATTAAGTAATCAGTTCCCAAATTTGGAGTTTAAGATCAAGTTTACGATTTCACGTCATGTCTATTTGTCTTATTGTATTACATGTCTGGTTTTGTTAGATACATATCTTAATTTTTTATGTACTCATGTTTTGGCTTCTTGAGTTACCAATTATCATTTAGATATATTTCTTGATCATGTAATTGTTTATCCTGCCATTGTTCTGTATTTGGTCAGCTGTTTGTGTTAACCTCTCAGTTTTTGCTGTTACGAAGCAGGATTGAATGATCTAATGGAGTCAAAAGGAGGCAAGAAGAAGTCTAGTAGTAGTAAATCATTATTCTACGAAGCTCCCCTCGGTTACAGCATTGAAGACGTTCGTCCAAACGGTGGAATCAAGAAGTTCAGATCTGCTGCTTACTCTAACGTAAGTTTTATTTTATTAAAAGTAATGAGATAATATTGCTTTGTTGTATTGTGGAAACTATTTGGATTTTGTTGATGACCATTGCTAATACGTTTTAAATTATATGGCTTTTTGTGCAGTGCGCTCGCAAGCCATCCTGATACGTCTCGATTGGAACCGTAGTTTGTTAGCTGCTTTTGTTTTCTTTAGGTTTTGCGCACTGCTCTCCTCCGGATATCGTCTTTCCAGCCCCTCTTTGCGATCGTTCTTGTTTCCTACTTTTCCTACTCAGTTTTTGGTTCTGATTGTGTTCATTTCGACTCTGAAAAATTATGGCTATTGCAACATCTGCAATTGGTTTCGAAGGCTTTGAAAAGAGGTTAGAGGTAGCCTTTTTCTGCCCAGGAATCTTCTCTGACCCTGAGGGAAAGGGCCTTAGGTCTCTAACGAAGTCCCAGTTGGATGAGATTTTAGCACCGGCTGCGTGCACCATTGTTTCCTCATTGTCTAATGATGAAGTTGACTCATACGTTCTCTCTGAGTCGAGCCTATTTGTCTATCCATACAAGATCATCATCAAAACCTGTGGTACTACCAAATTGCTGCTTTCAATTCCACCCATTTTGAAGTTCGCTGAGATGCTTTCCCTTGACGTTCAGTCTGTAAGGTACAGCCGCGGAAGTTTTATTTTTCCATCTGCTCAGCCCTTTCCCCATCGGAACTTTTCCGAGGAAGTAGCAGTCTTGGATTCCTACTTTGGGAAGCTTGGCTTAGGAAGTATGGCTTACACTATGGGTGGCTCAGACAAAGCACACAATTGGCATGTATACTCTGCTTCAGCAGAGCCTGTCCGAGTGTCTGACTCTGTTTACACTCTGGAGATGTGCATGACTGGTTTGGACAGAGAGAAAGCATCAGTTTTCTACAAAGAACAATCTGATTCAGCAGCCACGATGACTGCCAATTCCGGTATCAGGAGTATCCTTCCGGAATCTCAGATATGCGATTTTGATTTTGAACCTTGTGGCTATTCAATGAACTCTGTAGAAGGAGCTGCTGTTTCTACAATTCATGTTACTCCGGAAGATGGTTTCAGCTATGCCAGCTTTGAAGCATGCGGATATAACTTGGAATCATTGAATCTCAACCAGTTGGTCGAGAATGTTCTGACATGCTTCCATCCAAGTGAGTTTCTGATTGCTGTTCATGTGGATGTTGCTACCCATACATTTAAGCAGAGTTGTTCTTTGGATGTGGATGGATACTGCCGCAAAGAGAGGTGCTACCAAGGGCTGGGAAGAGGTGGTTCTGTTCTCTACCAGAAATTTGTTAAGACTCCTGGCTGTGGCTCACCTAGAACCCCTCTGAAACTCTGGAAAGATGAAGAAGAAGAAGTGTAGTTCTGCGAATTAGTGTCTTAAATGTTGTGTGTTTTAGTTCAAGTAAAAAATAAATAAATGCTTGCCTTTCAGGCTGCATGTGCATGTTTGTGGTCTTTATTTGGGGGCAGTGCTTAATGCTTCTATGCTTGGAGCTGTTTGTGTTTACTTTGCATCTTTTTTATCTTTTGAGTGTTGAATTTGAATAATGGGGGTGTTATGGATTGAACACTTATTTGGACAACTGGTTTTTATATTGATGTACTATTATGATGTTATTTCCCATTCGAATATTGAAATAATCTTATTAAGTGAATCGTGATACAAGTTTCAATTATTTGGACCTGTTCTTTTTGTTTTTTCAATTTTATTGTATTGTATTTGCATAAATAGTTTAATTATATAAGCTAGGTCGTAGCATATTAGGTGAATGAATTTAGCTGCTTCAACTACCAATCTTATATTAAGTACAACTGAAACAAGTATAGTGGACAAAATATAAGGAATGAAGTCAATGTTGCTACTTGCTACCTCAATCTATAAAAAATACCCATCACAAAAAATATTCCCAAACAACCAAAAGCCAAACCCATCACAACTTGTGGTCCAGTTGAATCTGAATGTGTTGTAGCACTTATTAATGCACCTTTCTTCATGGGGCTTGTTTGGTGAGTCCTTTCTTCCATTTTCCCCACAAGTAGTTTATTAAGATTGTCCAATTGATGCATGATTTGATGCTGACCCCTTACAATACCTGATATCTGATTCCATGGAGCACTCACAGCAATTAGAAATGGTAAGTTTTCGGAAGCAAAAAATATCATGTATTTGGATATGTCATTGTCATTGACAACAAATTATTTCTAGCATTCAATCCAGTTTTAATTTCTTCAACTCGTCGAGATTAGCAATTGGGATCATAGATTTTCACTTTTTGTTGGGGGTAGAATGGGAATTCAGAGTAGGCGAAAAAAAAAATACCGTTCGGTCAAACATGTTGGCAATGAAATTTTTTCTCTTATTCTATTATGTGCGTGCGGAGCACATATGCAAGAAGAAAATTTCATTACTAATTCTCGTTGAACTATTTTAGGTCACATGAAAGTAGTTGGAACATAATTCAAATAATGGAAAGCATAGAGTTAATTACCAACTTGGTACCTATAAGATCAGGCATTAACAAAAAGATTTTGAAATATATTATCGACAAAATAATCTTAAATGATTTGAAAATATGACAAAAATAATTAATAAATATTATATTTTTTTATGTGACAAAAAACACTTTCCTATATAGCAAACAACTTATCCATTTGATCCGAATTTTTGCGGCAATATTTGAATAAATATTTAGAAGATGCACAAAAAATTCGGCGCAAAATTTGATTTCTACCTTTTTTAAAAAAATTCACTTGATATAAAATTACCAAAATTTTAGAATAAAAAGATCTTATTTTTTTAGTAATGCTTGCAAAAAAAATTGTATCAAAATCTTATTTTTAAAATTTTTTTTAGAATATATATATTTAATATCCAATTCATTTTTTCGTATTTTTAAATCTTTCGAGAATTTATTTGTTGCTAACATCTTTTGAGATTATTTTTGTCAGTAATGTAAACTTTTGGGTACTATTTTGATAGTTTACTCGAAAAGCATATACTTTCACAAACCAAGAAATCATAATACTGAAAACAAGAGAGATGTAAGCATTAAGGAAAACTACCTCATCCATTAAGATAAACTCCTTAGTTGGTGGTGGCGACCCGACGGAGGAACCGTTGCTCAAGCTAGTGATGAAGTAAGAGGTGGAAGAACAACCATTGCATGAACCAACTTGTAGGTGCATATTTTGTTGGCAATGACAAATTTTCTTCAGAGATAACTTGAAGTTCATCTCTTCAATGTAGTTTGTAAAATCATCCATTCTATCATATAAGCAAGAAATTCTTTCCACAAGTTTAGTTATGGCTCCCTGTCAAGTGCACAAATATTGCAAGTAAAAAATTTGCACAATAATTTGTAGGTGGAAACTCTAACTTCATGTGAAGTTGATAGTTGAAAGTCGTTAAATGATTTGAGTATGACAGATTTGATTAAATTGTCATCTGACAGTTCTCAACTATCAATTTTATATGAAGTTTAACTGTGCCTGAGTTTTCACTTAATTTGTAACCTCTATTAGAGAATAAACAGAGAAATTCGTGGATGTTCGTCGAAAATTGCGTGAATATATTCACAACTAATAGGATTGTGATATCTTTTTAGGTGAAAATTCAGGTGAAGTCGACTTCTCGTGAAGTTGATATTTGAGAGCCGTTAGATGAAAATTTAGTTAAATCAGTCAAATCATCTAACGGGTTTCAAGTATCAACTTTACGTGAAGTCGACTGCACCTGAGTTTCCACCATTTTAATGATTGTTTACACTAAAAAGTTAAGCCAAACATTAAGGAGGAATTCTTGTCTACTTTATCTTGTATTCTACTTCTAAAATACATAAATCAATGGTAAAGTACTTGCAAGAATTTAATTACCAAAATTAAATGAAACTTACCTCATTTGCCATTGTTTTTGATTCATCCAAATCATTTCTTTCATGAAGATCTCTATTGTTGGAGACATAACCTCCAAGTTTGGCTTGATTCTTGTCTCTTAGATTTGTAAATGATCTAGACAAACCTCTGTTGAAGACACATGGAAAGTTTTATTATTAGTTAAATTAACAGCAACTTATTATGAAGTACTTAATACAATGGAAAGGTATGTGACTCATTTCTGCTTTTATTTTCAATATTTTTTCTATTTTCAAGATTTTGTGAAGAAGAAAGAAAATGGTGAAAACCACAAAATCTTGTTTTTTTTTTTTTTATTTCCTGTTTTTCCTTTTTCCTTCGCAAAATTCTGAAAGCTGAATATTCTGAAAATGAAAACAGGAAATAAAAATGTAAACCAAACGCACCTTTAACTATTTAGGGGAAAACATACAAATCATTTTATAATTTACCATTTAGCCCCCATAGAAAAGAAAATCATGTCAATTCCTCTATAGATCAATCAAAAACAAAGAAATTAATGATCATGCTATTCTCAATTCTTACAAACAAAACATGTTAACTGAAAACCTCAGTAGATCTTTGTAGTTAAAAATTAGCCACATGTTCCACTAAAATTGTACTAAAATTCATGATTAAATTACAGCCATGAAGTACAAGAAAGACATCATATGCTCATGAAGAACAAGAGTATCAAAGCAAATCCCATGAAATATTTACATTTGCTTATGTTTCATGGTCATGGAAACCTGGTCAGCAAATTCTTTCGGGCTCGACGCAAAGTCCTCGTCGAGGCTCAACGTCGTCTTTAAATCTTCCGGCAGGGCCTGCAGAAGAATTAGACAAAGAATGCTGATAGGGGACTATATTAGCAGAAGAGAAGTTATCATACCATAACTTCATTTCCAAGCTTTTCATGTTGAATCTGTTCAATGTAGGTTCGAGGAATGTAGGAACCTTCTAGACCCAACTGCTGCGCTTTGTTAATTACAAGTAAACGATCTCTTCCAAGTACCTGTTTGTTCATACACCAGAAGTTCTATCAGCCAAAGATCAATAACAAAGTCTTATCCAACTAGGTGAATCGGCTACATGAATCAAACGATATAATTGAGTCTTATTATGTCTACAGTAAGATTGTTTACACGTAGATTTCCTTTGACCACCTCGTGTATGGTCTTCTTATGTCTTCTTTTACCTTTTGCCTCTTGTATATCTTCTATCTGATTCACCCTCCTAACCGGACGCTCTGTCGATCTTCTCCTCATATGGCCAAAATATTTAAGACGAGATTCTAGCATCTTCTCAACAATAGGCGGTACTCAAACTTTCACTCTTATATTCTCATTCCTTATTTTGTCCATACGTATTTGACTACTCATCCATCTAAGCATCTTCATCTCTACTATGCTTAGCTTACGTTTATGCTCATTTTTTGCTGCCCAACACTTATGGCAATGCAATAAAATTTATCTTTAAGTTTTTAAAATACATTTTTGTCACGTATAAAATCAGACGTATTCCACCACTCTGATCAACAGTTCAACACACTTGAAATATATATACATAGATTATGCATCTAAAGTGCATAATCCTAGTAATATGATCTATCCTCTTTGTTCTAAAATGTCAGTCTCTTTGGAAATTTGATACATAAGAATACTTTAACAATTCTATGTATTTGGATACAGTTTATAACAAAGATACACCGAGTTATGAATGTACTAAATTTCCAAAATATTTTTGAATAGATGGAATGAAATGGGCTAATTGTAGCATTACCTGAACATAATGTCTATTAAGTTGCTCAAGCCAATCTAGTTTAACACAAACACTATCATCACAAAAGATATGGCTGTTTCTTTTAAGGATGGTTGCTATTGTGTATCCCAACGCCATTAGTCCTCCGAGGAGACGAACACTGACCGAAAAAGTGATTCTCGGGGATATCACAAATGGATCATCTGTCACCCATTCCTGAAAAAAGTTATTGGTTATTCACTATGAAATCTGTCTAAAATGCAGGGTAACGAAACAGAACAAGGCGAACCTCGAACATAAGAACATATTTTCCATCTGTATTTCGCATTCGTAAATAGGATTGGCAACTCTCTGGATCTTCACCAGGAGGTAGAAGATATATGTCATAAGTCTGCTCCTTTGTTTCGCGAAAATCTTTGGAGATCACATCTTTAACTTGTTCCACTATTACATTCCTTGCTGACTACAATATCAAACAATCACAAGCATATGAAAACAAACTAGAATTTCTTTGAAGTTTTGATGAACAAGTATATATAAATAGGACACTAACCTTTAATATGTATGTAGGACTTTGGAATGCAGTGAATGGATTGAACTTGTTAATGATTTTGATGTGTGCAGTTTGAAGATCTGGCTCAATAAATGCTTTGTACATTGGATATACCTGCAAAAGAACAATTTTGAGAAATTCTTGAAACTTTTTTCACTTTTTTTAGATATAAAGGGAATGGAGAGAAGGTATGGAATGCAACAGTTTCTGATATTTGATGAATGATTTCTTCAGGTTCTTGTCCGGCTCGTTGTACGTCGCGTATAACTCTTTTAACAAGGTCAAGGTGTACTCCACCGGTGACAGATACTCGAAGGTCTAATAGCGGCCGTAACTTCTCATTCAAGGCATAGATTCCCTCTATGATCACAATTCGGGAGCTTGGAACATCAACAGTTCTGAAAAAGTAGTATACATTTCAATGAGAAAGCCTTTTCCCAATAGGCGCGCTAACTACATGGATCAGACGATATCATATTGCTTTTATCATGAACCATATCTGCATTTGAAGTCTAAATTTATTGCAATACTTAAAACAATTACAAATTTTTTAAGCGAACGAAACAAATATCAAAGAATTAACCTGTATCCTGTTCGTGAACTCGATTTGAAATCATATATAGGAACCTGGACTGCCTTTCCTGCCTTTAAATCATGTAAATTTGGGAGCAATGTTTCATAATCCGTTAAGCGTGGATCTGTTCAAGTTGACATATGGTGAAAAGAAAAGAAGTTTAGGACTGTAAAAGGATCAAAGAATAAACAAAAAGGTTGAAAATGGAAATCTTACCATCAAAGTTTCCATCAACAATTCTACTAGCATCATTGTAATTGTCCATGGAAATTACTGCAATGCTTGGCATGAAGTTTAGGATCTTTTCTGTTAACATAGTCTTCCCTGCTCCTGAAGGACCTGCCACACCTACCAATATCATTCCATCATTCTTTTGCGCCAACATCTTGCACGCGCGGATTACTATAAAGAATCCTTTCTCGAATGATAACTGATCTTGGATTGCTGCGATCTCATAGCGATCCAAGTCTTTCCTTTTAACCAAATGAACTCGATCTCTTAAAAGGCCGGAACTTCTATGAGGCAAATCAAGATCCAAAGTATCTTCAGCCATTGAAGGAATTCCGATAAGAGACTAAGCGATCCCCCTTAGGTAGAATCGACTACATGGATCAAACATTGTCTGAGTGCCTTATTGTAAATTGTAGCTAGTTAAAGATAATTATTCAAAAATATATCATAGCTTCTTCCACCATTAGTGCAAGTATATGTAATAGAACACATTAAACTTATTGATGAAAACCAGAAACATTCATTGTTTTTGAAAGGAAGATCTTATAGCTCCTTATAAAAGTCATTTCTCTAAAGACTTCTAATATATCCCTCTAGTTGCTAGAGCCAAATATTTTGATTTCTCATCATATCTTGATACTTTCTTAAGCGGACAAGTGAGCTAACCACTCAATCAACCCAAGTTGGTTCTAGAGCTGAATATTTGGAACGCAAAGTTTACACGACCATATGCATGTTCTATGCACAACAACCTAGGACAACACAAACAACATTTTGATTCAAAACACATCATCCAAAAAAAGGATAAACCACCAAAAATGCACCTAAATTATTTTGTCGCTGATAATCCCAAATTTTGTTGTCGACAGAAATACCCTCAAATTATTTTAAAATGTGACAAAAATGCACACTCGTGAACTAAAACATTCAACGTTAACGGAAAACATTGATATGGCAAACGGAACTTTTTATGTGGCAATTGAGACTCTAACATTAACAAGTAAGCCATGTCATGTTTTTCCATTAACAGAGCAGGTTTCTGATCACAGTTGGACATTTTTGGCACATTCAAAATTATTTAAGGACACTTTTGTCAATAACAAAATTTGGAGGCAGTTTTGTCCGTCCCAAGATATTTCAGGTGATTTTTTGTGGTTTACCCTAAAAAAACCAAAACAAAAAGGAGAAAAACCTTAAACCAAAACAATGAGAATCCGTGTAAAAACAAAGGAAAACAAAGAGAACAAAACACAGCACAATAACAAGAACAACGTGTGATATGAAGAATTTTGCAAGCAAAATATAGAGAATGCAAAAGGGTAAGTGAATCATAGAAAAGGGATCCAATAATGTGTATTGTTTGTTATATGTGATGATCATAAGAACACTGCTCACCGTGGCAAGGTATCCTTCAATGAGTGGTGAGTTCAGCGATAACAACAAAGATGCATGGCCATAATTTCAAGGTGTCACAAACCTACGTATATTATTCATATATACGTCTTTGATCCTTTCCATGGAACAACACAAAAAAGAACAGAGCTTATGCATAACGAGAGAAATTAGCTCTGAATTATTTATTTATTAACGAAAGAATTATTATTATCAACGTATTTATATAACATTTTTATGATTTAATTTTTATGCATTGAAAATATACTTTAAACTAGTTAACTTTTAAATCTATTCTGTGCTCAATCATATAAACTTTTAAATTTAATAGAGCATCTAATTATGAACTAGAATAATATTTGAAACTTACCTATTTCTTGTATGATAATATTAAAATATATACATGTTTATTTATGATTCTGTTAATATTTGATATGTATGTGTATAAAATGTGTTTCAAGTAATTTATATAGCGTTGGTTATTTTGTATTCTATGTTCATATGCAATTAACCTTTTCCTTTGTGTGTTCTTGTTATAACTTAAATTTATACTAGTCAAGATATTTTACTATAGCAAATTTGAAGATATTTTATATTCAACCCATATTATCATCCATAGAAGAAGTTACCTTAGCACTTATAGCGGAAACTAATGAAACACTAGCGACGAATGAATTAAAATAAGTTTTGAAAGAATAACTGAATAAGCGATAATTAATAGTACCAAGTCAAAGGAAGAAAGTCATTTTGAACTAAATTTCCTCAACAAGAATTCAATTAAAAAAAATGAAAATTCGAGTGTTATACTTTAAGCACACTTTTAAATATTATTGACTAATTGTTGAATAAAAAGTTAAAAACAATAAATTGTGTTGATCCTCTAACATTGCTCCAAACATTTTTCACTTATTTTTCTTTCATCAGAATTAGAATTTATAATATTCAAATCAACATAATGTTGGCAAAGTTCAGCACCACTAATATCTATGACAACCAAGTCTTAAAACAATTTTGTTCAAGAAATAACCAGAAAACATTCCTGTTCCTAGTGCTTTACACTTAATTAAATTGAGGAAATTAAATACCAAAGCATGTAAAAAAAAGACATTATCATCACAACAAAATGTCAGACACCAAACCTCAATCCGAGGAGGTGGAATGCATAGACCAATAGTTTAAAACATTCAAAATTCTGTCCAACTTTCTGCCTGTTGAAATTAGCATCTGTTGCCTGAATTGAAATCAGTATGAATACCCCCCCACAACAACAAACTCCAAAAAGTTGAATCAACATTTGAAAAAAGTTTAGCATCCATGGCCAAGAGTGCCGAAGAATTTCGAAGCTAAGACAATTCATCTGCAAGAAAGAAACCAGGCAACATCTACCTCAGTTTAAGGAAAACACACACAAGATTAAATAAAACTAGTGCAGATGCCTATAATTTCTATATCTATTTATATTGAAACCTAACACGATGGACATTTTGAATTCCATCTTGTCTCAAGAGAAACACAATGCTCAAAACATACATCACGAGAGAGGCAATGGCTTGATGAGTGTCAATTGCTCAAGCCATTTTACTTGTGGAATACCCTTCTAAGGCTTTTAAATGTTATATAATTAACTACTATATTAAACATGATTCCACATAAAAATGTGACTATATTTGTAGAACTCCAAAGTGTGAAACAACTTGTCAGTTGCCACCATTCAAAATTCACCTTTGCCTTAAAATTACATTATGGTCTTGCTTTCCATCTCAATCTTCATGGCTATCTTCATCTTCTGAATCTGCATAATGGAAATGCAGCAGTTTGAAATCAAATAATCAGTTGGAAGAAATTCATATTAAGCTTTTGAAACTTTTACAGGCTGAAGCTATTACTGAAAATAAAGCAATATAGTTGAGGTAAATTCATCAAGATTTATTGAATAAAAGTAAACTTCAGACAGCAATGTGTTTAGGCACAAAGATGTCCTACAATCATATACAATTACATTGAAGGAAGCAATTTAAGGGGAAGAAGTCAACCAAAACCTAGCTACCATATCAATACAGATACCAGATTCAGATGACACAAATTAATAACTCGTGCCAGAACTTCTAAAGCATGTCTACTTCCATGAACACACACTAAGCATGCAAAACATATTGAGAACAATGTTCTTTGAATCAAGAGTTTACATTAGCAAGCCAGGATCTTTCAACTTACCAGATCGAACATCATCACTAAGTTTTCCTCTTGCTTGAATTTGTCTAACAAGCATCCGAAATATCAGCACCCACCAGTATATATGCAGAACAAGCAAGCAATATAGAAGACTGTTGAACACATAATAATATATTGGACCATCCACTTTGTGCTTTTCCTTATCCAATGTGAGCAAAACTTCATAGCTGGCAAAGAGAGATGTAAAACTACTGAGCATCGAAAAGCAACGATATACAGACAACCAACAACTGTAGTATTACACTTCATAATCAATTGTTGAAATTTATGCATGGAAAGATCTTCTTTCTAATTTAATGAATATTTTATATGAGCTATTATTTGATAGGAAGGGGAAAATACAACATAGGATAAAAGATTACCAAAAAGAAACCACAAAGCTAAAGGAAAACAAATGATACCCCCCCCCCCCCTTCTCTTCTTTTTTCTTCCCCCAAAAAAAACACACAAATACTCAGACAAATAAATAAATAATAAACCAAAAAACCATGGAAGAGAAATCCTTATTTTACTTGTTCATATAATAAGATTGCACAAGATTTATATACAAAATAACCCTCACAAAATAATTATAATTCTGCTCAGAATTGGAGTTCCGTGTGTTTTTGGGTGAATTCTATGCCAAAGAATCAAAATAATGCAAACAGTGGCCCTAGGCATATCTGACTGTGTTTCATACTTTAGTCTGTCCCATAAAGTTATAATGGAAAGACGAAGGAAAGGTAATGTATATTGAGAAACAAGTAATACAAACCTTGTACTCCAGAGAATCCAGAATGGGTAGTAAATGAGGCGCAATAAGACCCAAGATAAAACAAATAGAATAAATGCAATGCTGGCAATTATTTCAGCACCACTGTATTTGGACATTTTCCCTATCTCCAGAAACACATCACTAGCATCATGAAGAGCTAAAACAACAGATCCAACACGAGCAAACCTGAAGGTGTTAACATAGAAGAGAAAAATGATACCATTATATAAAAATATCAAAATGAAGTGTATTTATATCAATTAGCATTAGAACTAGCGTGTGCAATAGGACCACAATCTCTCTCATGTGTTTTACTATGAACCTATGGTTAATATGGTGTCTATGACTGTATTTACCATTGATGCTTAAGATTTTAATACAGTATTTATCCTTTAGATTTCCATTAGTAAGTTAAAATTCACCATATAACTCAACTCATTATGAACAAGTTCATTGTGAAAAGAGGACATTATTTTAAAATGAAAGGAATTAGCATGATTTAATCAAGAATCCTCACAGATATAACCCTTTCAGTTTGAAGTTTGAGAAATATAAATGAACACAAACAAATTAAGAAAATTATAGACTTGTATCTCCAAAGAAATTACAATTAAAAAAAAAACTTGCATGACAAGACAATAAGAAATTAACACACCTAAAAATGTAAGACAGCACAATGAGAATGACAGTAGCCACATGGTGACCCATGGACACCCCAAAGTCAGAGCGCCGTGTTTCCCAAAATATTAAAGCAAAGATGGAGTAAGAATAAAATCCGGCAGCATACATGTAGAGTGCCTTCAGTTTCAACCTGAAATGTTAAGAGCTTACAACTCTATCACCAGACTTAATTTGAACACAAAATTTATAGCAAGGGAAAATGATTGCAGAAAGATATTAAACATTGCAACTGGATAACTATAATAACTGGACTTGTAAGCAAATAATCTTACTTAATCTTTTGATCTGGCCAGACCTGGCTCCCTGGCCCCACCCAAAAATTTCTTGTATTAGTAAACCAAGGTTCATCATAAGTTACGGACAGAGCAAAAACTTCTGCTGACAGAAAATAAACACATTTCCAGGCTGATTCCTTGAACTTCCTAATCTTTTTTCTTCTCTCATCATTCTGGAAATCCAGCTGCTTATGCCCCTTTCCAAATATCAATCGTCTACCCAATTTCTGTAAATGTTGTTTACTTCAGTTTATTTGAACAAACTAGAACCAGAAATAGAAAATTCTAAAAGTAGAGAACGACCACAGTGCAAGGCCACCAAATGATGACTCCTAGCATCATCACAGTTTGATAGAAAAAACAAGTGATGAAAAGCATAAAGAAAAATAACATGAAAAAATAAGACGAGAAAAGAAGCTTACATTTTACCAAGATTATATAAAGTAAGAATGTAATCACCTAAAACAACACATATTTAAAATCAGTTTTACCATCTATCCTGAACGAGGGAGGGGGGATGAAGCATGCAGATATTCATTGTCTTTGGAAGTTCCAATGATGAAGGGTCAGCATTTTCGCTCTTTTAACAAAAAAGTATGTTAACATTATAAAATTAATTAGCTTGTGAAGAAAGCTAACGAAACCCTCACTGATAAACACACTAAACCAATAAAGAAAAGCAAAAACGGATCAAAATGTTGATGCTGAAGCCCCCATTAGAAGTAAAGAAGATATCATAAAATATCAAGGCATATCTGTGAAGATAGCATAGAATCAATTTTGTTATTTACTTTATATATAATCAAATCACACCAGTGTTATTTTAAGCAAAATTACACCATTTATTTGCACTGAATTTTGTGAAAATTGAACATCAATAAGACTGACAACTCATATTCATGCATATTTGAAACTGTTATATATTACTATCAATTTTGATCTATAAAAGAGTATGTCTAATGATTTTAGATTGATATGAAATTTTATAGATTTGATCTACAATGCACAAACTTCTAATCCAACCTATTCAACGTAATAATTTTGATATAATTCTAGTTTCTATCTCTTCCTCTCCTACCTAAAACCCTCAACCTCAACAGAGCTCCAGATAACAGAATTGGATTGAATTTAGGGATTCAAAAACACATTGAAGCTACTGTAATCACCCCCAAGCTAAACAGTGTAGGAACCATCTCACACCTCTGAAACTATAATAACAAGAATGCCGCACAAAACAACACTCCTTAAACTGATACAACAGCTCACACATATTATATTCAAAAACTCCGTTCCTCAACAAATTCTCATGAAAACTCAGTAACAAGTAACAAACGTAAATAACAATACATTCAAGTCAACGGCACCATCAAAACACTAACAAAAAAGAATTACGAACTTCAATGTGGAAGCCCTTGCAATCGCAATTGTACTTACCTCAATCAAACCTAGTGTTCACATCTAATTGCGCTTTCAATGATTAACACACAAAAACGAAATGCGAATCGAAGGAGAAAGTGTACCTCAAAGACGAATCTATCGAGGAAGAAGCGAATGCAAGGGAAGAAGAATAAGAAGAACGGAAGGATTGAGAAATCATGGTAGTCAGGGAAAGATTCTTGGTGCCAGTCGCAGGAGTACAAGGACTTGAGCTGCTGAATCAAATCCATTATTACGAACGAATCTTTTTCTCTCTGTTCCTCGCAATCTGGTAAGTAATTAATTTTCTCGGGAAAGTAAGGGAAAATCAGAATCAGAATCTGGAAGAAGGTTTTAGAGTAATAATGTTAGTAATAATAAGTAAAAACGCATCGATTGTTCTTCTCTTCATCGGAACAAAGCTCACAAAGTGTTTGATCGTAAAAAGTTTTCAGATTCCCCCTTTTTCGCTACTGTTATGTGTTCTCTCTCTCTCTCTCTCTCTAATTTGTTTTACTTATTTCTTCTCTTATTCTCCTATGCCACCATATTCACTATTCAAATTGACAACAATATTCCGCGATTTTTAGGTGAGTATCAAAAGATTATACTATTGGAAGCATTTTAAATACATCAGGAATATTGGTATTTCAGTTATTTTAATCATTTATATGAATTATAAAAAATATATATAATATATATTAATTAAAATCAACTGTTAAAATAATTGAAATACCGATACTCTCTAGTGCACTTAAAATGTTTCTTATACTATTTGAGTAATAATCGATGAAACGATGACGAAAAGTATTTTTGTTCTTGAATAAGTAATAAATAAATTCTGTATTTGACAGATAATTTTACATTTTAATTCAATTTTTTTAAATATTTAAATAATTATTTAGAATATATATACAAAATACATAATTTAATCATTAGATTTTTTTTTTTTTAGTCACCAAAAAAAAAAATCATTAGATTTTTTATTTTTAAAAAATGTTTAGTTATTCACAAAAGAAAACATAAATCAACAAAAGCCCAAATTTAAAGATAAAAAGATTTTTTTTATACTATAAACGATCTTATTTTCTAATTATAATTGAAAAAAACGTATAAAATCAAATATCTAAAATTTTTTTGAGAATATATATTTAAGTTTTGTCGTATTTTTAAATATTTTAAAAATTTATTTATCATTTATACTTCGTATTTTGTTAGTAATATAAAGTTTTAAATATTATTTTAATAATTTAATAAAAATAATATGATTTTTCCATTCGAAAAGGCGTTAAATATTTTTATCAACATAAATTTATTTAAAATTATTTTTTTTAGTAATTAAATTTAAATATTTTTGAAAATATTAATGACGTGATAACAACTTTAATTTTTGGATACTTATTGCAAGTTTATCTCATTTTTAATATTTTGGCTTTATGAGTTCAAGTTATTTTGGAGGGATGATCATTTTTTTCATCTAATTTAGTTGGCTCTCTAATAATAAAGTATATATTTAAAAACATTTATAATTATTTATTATTTACTTTTTTTACTATAATTTTGAGGGAAAAATAATTTTTTAATCCTAAATCTTAAACACTATATTTCAAATTTTAAAATTTTTAAAATCTAGATCCTAAATCTTAAATTTTAAATTTTAAATCGTAAGTATTGATATAAAATATAATAAATAGAAAATTAAAATTTATTTAATTAATAAAGAATATAATACTCTTTCTTTAATAAAAAAAACGTTTAATTTAAGGATGAGTCAATCTTAAAATATTGTAAATGAAAGCAACGATAAAAAAATTTCTGATTCTCTTTCTGAAATACATGCTAAATATGGTTCAAATGTATGAAAAAAATTTCTCCACAAAAGTTGAAAAAACCTTCGTATAATATTAAAATATATTTAATATATGATTCACAATAGGTACAATTGTTTATTTTTAGTTTTCATACACATATATAATATTTTTTAAGCATTATAAATTAAAAATAAATGGTCCATGCATAATATTTTTCCCCCAAGAAAAAACTAAATGTCCCCTTAGTATAAAACACAAAAATGAATTAAAAAAAAAAAATAATAGACAACAGAAATTTCATTGTCAAAATGGGTTGTATTATTGTTTATAATAATATATAGTTAGGGAAGATTTTTAAATGTATCGTCATATCAGTGTATCAGTGATTTTTAACCGTTGATCTTAATTATATATATTATATATATTTTTTTATAATTAAAATCAACAGTTAAAAATTACTGAAACACCAGTATAACGGCACACTTGAAAATTTTCCTATAGTTATACAAAAATAATGTTAACATTTTGGGTCTTTGATGTTGACGAAATTGGCCTTTGGTTTCAGTTATTGGTGCAAGTTGATGAATTATAAGAGAGAGAGAGTGAGATAGGGACAAATGAAAGCGTATGGTGTATAAGTATAACAATACATGTACATTACTATAGGATCCACATAGATTTTACCATTAACAGACTTAGGTTTATTTATTATTTATTTACCTAGTACATATATAAGTACGCTGCTACCAACTACTAACTACTTACTCATTTATTTCATTTTCTAGTTCTTCATTCAATAAATTCTGACAACAAAAATGGAGGCTCTTAAATACTATATACTTAAGGAAGATTTTTAAGGATACTGTTATATTGGTGTATCAGTAATTTTTAACTATTGATCTTAATTATATATATTATATATATTTTTTATAATTAAGATCAACAGTTAAAAATAACTGAAACACCGATATAATGGTACACTTGAAAATTTTTCTATATTTAATATTATGTCATAATTAAACAATCGATAATGTTAAGAAAGTAAAAAAAATTAAAATTTGTTTTATTTAATATTTATTAATTATTATAATAATAAATAAATAATAAAAAGATAAATTTTAACTGATTTTAATTAATTTTTTTTATTATTAAACATTTCCGTTGAACCATTTACGTACACTACTATATGTACGTAGGAAATTACCCTTTTTTTTTAATATCAAAGTTTGATTAAATTAGGTTAAAATATATGGAGGTGGATGGTTACATTGATGTAGCTCATGATGGTGTCTCATGGTGATGATGGTGGATGATTCAATCTATTTACATTAAATGAACCTGCCGTAATATACAGATTGTAACAGAATAAATAGTCAAATTCGTCTTGAAAAATTATTTATTTTTTAAATTAGTTTTTAAATAATTTTTTTAATTAAATTTATCATTCAAGAATTTTAAATTAGCTGTGTTATTTAATTTGTCATTTTTTTTTTGTTGACGGTGTTAAAATTTGATTATTAATATGATAAGTTTATAAAATTATATCAAATCAAATTCTAATCGAGGAAAAAATTTGACACATTAAAATTTCTCAATTTGAGATTGATTTGATCTAATTTCATAAACTTATCGGTAGCATTTGTTTTGAGATACTGAAATAGAGATTGAGAGACTAAGACTCAGTATTATATTTGTTAGTTTAGAGATTGGTACTAAAAATTTTATCTTTGTCTCCAAAATTTCAGTATTTCAGTATCTAAAAAAAGCAGGGACACAGAGGACTAAAATTTTTAGAGTGGAGAGTGAAACTTTAATAACATTTTATACCTAAAATACCTTCATTTCAATTAATTAATTCTAATTTTACCCTTTGTACACATTAAATTAGAATTTCATTCTTATTTCAATTTCTGTCTCTCACTTTGCATCAAACAGAATACTAAGATTTATTTCAATCTCTGTTTCTTAGTCTCAGTCTCTCAGTCGCAATCTTTTTGTCTCTGTCTCTCCACCAAACGCTACTGTGTTAGCTGCTAATTAGAACTATTAAATGTGTATTGTGGTATCACTTAACATGTCATATCAACAAAATTTGACGCAATTAATAACAAAAGTGACTGAAGAACTAAAATCACTAACTTAAAATCTTTGAAGGACAAATTAATTAAAAATATCTTTTAGGAACTAATTTAAAAAATAAATAATCTTTCAAAAGCTAATTTGACTATTTATTTGGTATGTCCTCATATATATGCAATTTTTTTTGGCTGTCCCCTCTTATATATGTGTATATAAGAGAATAAACATATTAATTGGTTTATTTATTGTTTTTATTAAATTTTTGAATATGTATATTAGATAAATAAATCGCAACAATAAAATTGTAAAATAAATTCATTTCTTTAAAAGGATGTATGAGGATCAGTCTATTTAAGGGGAGTTATTCTTGAGAATTTTTAAAGAATATTTGTTAAAAAAATTATAAAATTTAAAATTTGTTAAAAATTAATTTAGACATTTATTTATAATTTTAAATATTAAAAAAAACAAATATTTTACTATTTACTATTCTATATATTATATTTAAAAAATTGACCACAAGAATAAAACTAATGTATAAAATTACTCATCTTTTTTGTTTATTCTTTCGTCTTTTAATTTTCTCTTAACTTTCCGTACTTCTTCGTATACTTATCAAACTGCTATCATTACCATTGTCACTACTACCACCACCACCTCTATCTTGTTCTTTTAGGTGATTACAATAAAGTTTAACTTATTGCTATTTACTAACTAGCTAATAAGCATAAATTTTAGGGTTTTTTTCATGAAAAATATAATAATTGAGAATCTTAACTCATTATTTTAATTATTCTCTTAATTTTTAAATAAAAAAATTGATTTTTTTTATTATTTTTGATATTTTTAAAAGATAACATGTATATTTAAACTTTTTACTCTTTTAAGTATTAAGATTATAATTAAAAAAAAATAAATTAAGACTTTAATATATCATTTCTCTTTTTTTAATATTAAAATTTAGATAAATCCAACATCGATCAATCATCATATATACTAGAATTTGAAATATATACTTTTAGACTCTTTTAAACATTTGAAAAAAAAAAAAAATAATAATAATAATAATAATACTTAATTTCCAATTGTACCAACTTCACTGGAATAATTACATGGTAACATGCTGAATAAGAGACAGAATTTGACACTTTGGAGAATATAGGTGGAAACACATGAAAGAGGACCTTAATTAGGTTAATGCTGATGCCATTGCTAAAAGATAAAAACACTGTTCCAATGCAAGCAACACCTGAAGAATTAAGGGGTAGGCTCCACTTTTGAATTTTAACATAATAATAATAATAATAAAGTTTAATTATTCTGTTAGTTTTTATAATTTTATCAAATTTTTAATTAAATTTCTATATTTTTTTCAATTAGATTTTTAGACTATTTTTTAATTTTGTAATTAGATTTTTTTAGTATAAAAAATATTAGAATTAATTAAATATTTCTTTACAAATTGAAGATATTCATAATTAAAAAATTAATCAGATCTTTATCCGTATATATTTTGAGAGAAATATTCTATTAATTTTAACTTTTTGATATGAAAATTATCTAATTACAAAATTAAAAATAATATAGAGATCTAATTTAAAAAAATTATAAAAACTTAATTAAAAATTTAATAAATCTATAGAGATCAACAAAATAATTAAACCTAATAATAATCTAATATATATATTATTGGTGACAAGAATGAATGCTGAGGTAACACCAAATGAAGCAAATACAAGGCATTTGGTGGCACCATAACAGTGTAAGATATATAAAAAGTATTACACAACAGTTCTTGGGATTTCATTGGATACCTCCATTTTTAGTTTCTTCTCTCATTACATACAGTGCTTGTTATGGTTGGAAGAGTTTTAAGTGTACCGAAAATACCGGTGTTCTAATTATTTTAATCGTTGATCTGAATTATAAAAAATATATAATATATATTAATTGAAATCAACCATTAAAACAACTAAAACATTGGTGTTTTCGGTGCACTTAAAATTTTTCCCTTATTGGTTATTACTTATTACTCCTCTAAATGATGATCCCACTATATATCACCACCACCCCCACCACCATTTGTCTCTTCTTTGGAAACTGTTACTCTTTGATTTGCACCAATTATTGACATGCTACCTTATTTGTGTTTTCTTTCACATTCACATCATGAATTTATTTTTATATATGTATGGTAAATATAAAAAGGTTTTAT
This sequence comes from Arachis hypogaea, assembly GCF_003086295.3. NCBI lineage: Eukaryota > Viridiplantae > Streptophyta > Magnoliopsida > Fabales > Fabaceae > Arachis > Arachis hypogaea. The sequence continues at coordinate 1,196,135 of NC_092046.1, forward strand.
ATAAATAATTAATGGTATATATATTATCATATCAGCAAACTAATTAATTTTTAAATTTACTACTTATAAAATTATTTAAAATGCATGAATTTAATTTTTATATTGTTAGGACATCGAAAACAAAAAAGTATTTTAGTGTTTTTTTTTTTTTGGGATAAATATTAAAGAGTATGTTATTCTTTTTGTGTATATTTGGATGAGGATTTAGGATAAACCTTACTCACATTTCTAATATATTATAATATATAATTAAGATTTATTATATATGTATAATAAAATAGATGTGAATTAAACCCACATAGTCTCCTTTTTTTAAAACTTTGTAAAATCACGGAGGCAATCACCTTAATTGATATTGTAATATATTTATTTTTCGTAAATTCTATCTGAAATAAATTAATTTATAGAAACAAATTGATTTTATTGCGGATAAAGTAAGATAATAGGAGCAATGAGCTATAACTCAAATGACATAGTCTTTTTATACTCACATAGAAGTCATGGGTTCAAGTTTCATTCCTAATTAAAAAAAAAAAGTAAAATAATAGGACTACAAATTTTAAGATGTGATGGATAGAGTTAGAATTAAAAAATCATCAACCTACGAATATGAAAAATTTTTAATCTGCGAATAAGATTAGAATTGAGTCCAAATTCTCCCATACCCAATCCATTTCCAGCCCTACCAGAAGCTTCCATTATTGCCACCTTCTCTGCCACCCACACTCTTCCACACCACGGCAAACTCTTCACCATCAGCGGCAGCAGCGAAATCGGCCTTCACAGCCAAGAATGAAGAGCTTCATCAGAGGTGTTTTGGTTATTTCATGATTTATAGGGGTCATAATAGAAATATATAAAAGATGAGTGTCAATAATTAATTTTTGTATAAACAGGCTAAAGGTTCATCAAGGATTCCAAAATTTTGCGAATGATAACAAAAAAAATAGCTAAAATCAACAAAAATTTATTTTATTTAACATTTATTAATTATTACCGTAATTAATAAATATTAAATAAAACAAATTCTGACCCTTTTTTTATTTTGTTTTCTAGCATTACCAAAAATTTTGAGTCTCACCTTAACGTTCACCCAACAACAATAACCAAAACCAACATAACTGCCACTGCTAACTGTATAACCAACTAACTAACTCCCACTGATATTTTCATTTTTATTTAATTAATAATTATACTCCAATGCAAGCAAGCTAATTAAGATAAAATCATTATTCAAGAATTATTATTAGATGGAGAAACAGTAGACTTTTATATATATATGTATATAGTTTCTTTTTTAAATTTCATTAAATTCTCATATAAATTAAATAATATTTGAATTTTTTATATATATGTATTTTTCTGAAAATACGTCCACTTGTTTTTTTTTTTTTTTTTTTGAGGATTATTCATACTTAATAACATAACTTTTTGAAAGAAATTATTCAAAATAGAATAGAAGTTGATCAAAGCTTTTTTTTTTTTTTTAATCCTTAGTAGATATATGTTTCTAATTAAACTCATCATACAATTTCTTGTTGATAAAAATCATATAAAACAGAGAAGGAACTCATCACACAAGTAGGTATATATCTAGTATAATAGTATATAGTATATATCTTTATAATGTTCAAAATAGCCTCATTTTCATAGCAATTCCCTAGAGTTAATTGAGTTATTGTTTGAGAATTCATCTCTACCACCGGAAAAAATGGTGGTGGTGGTTGCAATTTGGAGTTTCGTGAACATTCGACGAAGATCGGAAACTTCTTCCTTAAGACACGCATTCTCTTGTAGCAATTTTTCATAAGACTCAGAGACACGATTGAGTTGGTCAATCAGGTTGTGATTCTCGTTTCTGAGTCTCACAACCTGCGACCATAATTCATCCAAGTGCTTTTGTTTTCTCATCCTCGATCTTCGTGCCGATTCGCGGTTTGATATCATCCTCCTCTGCCTCCTCTCATCAATGATGTTGAGTTGATTCTCTTCAGCTTCATCCGAAGTTGTTGAATTACTACTAAGGTATGAAGGAGGAACAAGAAGTTCACTATTATTACTATTATACCCTAATGAATGTTGTAGGTAATAGCTTGGAAATTGGGTTAAGAGGGTGTTTAGGTTAATGTTTGATATATCATTTTGTAATAAGGTAAAGTTTGGTGGAAATAAGAATTGGTTTTCTTGTGATAGATAGAAGTTATGAAGATTATTCACCTCACTAGGAACCATGCCTTCAATATGAATGAATTTTATTCCAAAAAGTGATATAAAATATGGTGATTTTTGTGTATGAATATTATGGTTTTGGTTAGAGGGTTGAGATGAGAGGAGAATGCAATGGTAGTGTGATGAGAATTGTGTGGGATTTATAGGAGGTTTAGGATTAGAGAAAAGTGGGCCAGCATTTTTTTTTTTTGAGGAAAAATAAAAAAAGCAAAAGAAATTAAAAGAAAGAAAAGAGGCATGTATAGTGCTACTTTAATTTCAATAATTATTATTTTGGATTTTGCTTCTGAATTCTCTAGTAGTGTAATCATGTGGTGGTGCATGCTCTTAGAGCATCATGGATGAATGATTTGTACTCATCTTATTTAAGATCTTGATATTTTTTAGTTTGATAATGTTAAAATAGATAAAAAAAATTTATAATTTATTTTATTTAATATTCATTAATTATTGTTAGAATTAATGAATATTAAATCAGATAAATTTTAGTTGTTTTTGATTAATTTTTTTATTATTAAATATTTTTGTTTTTAGTTATGCTTAAAGGTAAATTATTCATTAATAGTACACAAAAAGAAAATCATTTATCAAAAGTAGATAATAATTTTTTGAAGATTTATTAATTATATAACACTCAATATTTTGTAAAATATTACCCTCTTTTACATATATATGAGATATGAGATAGTGATATAGTGATCTTCCCTTTAGAGAGATAAGTATAAACATAATAAATTAAAAAAAAAATAGTACATGTAATATTACCTAATCTAATTAACAAGATAGATGCATGTTATTGTCTATATACTTTCACTTATAATTTAAAAAGAAATAATTTACTAATGCATTTTGGCACAAGATTATAATAAAAAGCTAGCCAACTATGATAAAGAGAAGTGGATAATGTAGTGGGTTGGGAGGAATATAGTGCTTAAATTCCATGAATAATTTAAGGTGAAAACTCCGATGCAGTTGATTTTACGTGAAGTTGATAATTGAGAGTTGTTAGATAATTTAATTAATTTGACTAATTTTTTATCTAACAACTCTCAACTATCAATTTTATGTGAAATTGACTGCACCTGAATTTTCACCATAATTTAATTATTTAATTAACTAAAGAAATGAATATAGTTAACCTAAGAAAGGTGCCGAGGTCAATCCCATATATATAAGAATATAATGTTTTTGTTCTTATTATAAGGATCCTATTCCCAACTTCTTCAGAGGCATAATTCTGAAAATTAATTTAAAACTCTTGTGTAGCCAATAACTCCTTTTAATTAATAGATGACGCAATGAAGGCCAGTTTAAAAGGTAATAATCTATCTTAATTGGAATTGAGATTTGATGATCATTTAATTTTATTATATTAATATTATAATTGTGATGACTCATAAGCCACTAACATGTATGTACGAATTGGAGGGACCCATGCAAGATGGTTGGATTGGAATGAGTTTTATTTTTATATATAAATTGTTTTTATCAATAATTAATTAGTTAATTACTAGTATTTGAAATTTATTAGATTTTAACCTACACTTTAGATTTTTCAATGGTTGAGCCTTCAATTATATTAAACTGTTGAAAAAATTAAAAATAGGTGGAAACTCAGGTGCACTCGACTTCATATGAAGTCCATATCTGAGAGCCGTTAGATGATTTGACTGATTTGACTAAATTTTCATCTTTATCATTTTGGTAGTTGTCGTTTTTTTTTTTTTAAGATTCTATCGCTACTACATATTGCATAATTATCGACAGAACACTACTAAAAAGCTACTCATTACAGATGAATATTTTTGACAGATTTTATTCCATAAAAATACAAACAGATTTTGTAAAAAAATTTTAGTCGAAAACAAAAAAAAATGAATTATAGATGAAAAAAATCTATTAATAATTCTGTCAAAAAAATTAGTTTTTTTTGTGAAAAATAATTACTGATAAAAAATTTATTTATATTTTAATAAATAAAATATTATATTTTTTATTGTTCTTAAGCCTAATTCTAACCCTGTCTCTTTTCTATTTTGCTTGAAATTAAAAATAAAAAATACTATTTTTTATATAATTCTTTTAGAACCTATATATATTTTATGTTAAACATCAAATTCTCTAAAGTTATTACATTAGTTACATAAAAAACCAACAAAATATTATTTAAACCACTTGAACCAGCTAGCTAATAATAGTGGTGAGTAGTTAAATTAAACATGATCTTACATGTACCTAAATTCTACCCATATCATCATTATATAAATCTTCCATGGAATAGAAACAAGCTAACCCATTAACTAAACAGAGAATTGAGTGGTAACACATCATATCCTATGTGACCATTCTGTTTTTCTCTTAGTTGAATTTGTTAGGTCCTTCTGATATAATCTTTTTATGCTAAGAGAAGCCAATTAAAGCAGTGATTAGGGTCCTCAAAAATTACTTTAGGGCAAAATTCCAATTAAAATTGAAACAATAACCATATTTGGATTATGATAACGTTATAGTCCAACTTTAAATTCATCCTTACACTACAAAAAAAAGTCTATAGTCACAGTAAAAAAAATTGTGACCATAACTAATAAAAAAAGTGATTATAGATCTATGGTTACGATTTTGGATTTATGGTCATGATTTTTTATCGTGGCCTATTCTTTTGTAGCCATATATTTATGGTCACAATTTTTTTATTTATAGTCACGGTTTCTATGGTCGCAATTACAATTTTTAAATTCTGACACTTTATGTCACATTTTTTCACCGTGACCATAACCTTATCTATGATCAAATTTATGAACAATTTTTATAGAATATATACGGACTCATAAAAGATGTAATTTAAATCGTATTTATGTAAGATTTTGTATATTTTAAACGATTCATCTAAATATAATGCTTTGTTTTAATTTTTAAATTTTTTTCTTTTTTTTTTTCAGTGTTTATTAACACCTTATGCCGATTGGATGAGAACCGAAAACAGCACTGAATATATATTCATTTTAATTAAAGGCAGTGTCACTTTATTAGGACAAGTTTATGGTTTTCCATGTGTTTCAAGAACACTGTAGTAACCATCACTACTATTCCTTTATGTCTTCATCACTAATTCACTATATATGTTTTCAATTATAAAAAAATATTAATTAATACATGCAACCCCTTTTAATAATAATGACCTAAAATAACTTATCAGAACTCTTTCTAGTTTAGGTTAACAAAAAGAGCTAGTATGTACTTGATAGAGAAAGCTATATTATTGCAACTATTTTTAATTTGATGTTTAACACTAAGAAATTTAATGATGTAAAAATTAATATAAATTAATTAATATATTCTATAAAATAGATTATCAGAATATATACAAGTTAAGCTAAAAATATAAAATATTTTAATTTATACTCCCGCTGCAGATGATAAGGCGCAATAACATCGTTTAATCTGTATAATTAATTTTACTTAGTGGGATAAAGCTGTATTATTGTTATTGTTGTTATATTTAAGATGATTCGATAACATTTAAATTTTGTATTAATTGAAAATATAAAAGGAATAGTATAAGTAGATAATGAAAATATTAAACAATGTGAACAATAGATATATCGGATGTTCAATTCATTAAGGTAGCGTTTGTTTTAAGGTACTGAGACAGAGACTGGAAGACTGAGACTCAATATCATGTTTGTTGGTTCAGAGACTGGTACTAAAATTTCTGTCTCTGTCCCCAAAATTTTAATATTTCAGTACCTCCAAAAAGTGGAGATACAGGGGACTAAAATTTTTAGAGATGGAGACTGAAACTTTAATAACATTTTATACATAAAATACCTTCATTTTAATTAATTAATTCCAATTTTACCCTTTGTACAAATTAAATTAGAATTTCATTCTTGTTTCAATTTCTGTCACTCATTTTGCACCAAACAGAATACTAAGATTTATTTCAATCTCTATCTCTTAGTCTTTGTCTCTCAGTCTCAATCTTTCCGTCTCTGTCTCTCCACCAAACGCTACCTTAAGTATGCGAATGGTTATTCTAATATTAAGATTTAGGTGAATAATTTAGAATATAGTATATTTTACTTGAATTGGACCAATTTTAAGACTTGTTATTCATATTGTTCAAAAAAAGTAATTGGTTACCTATAAAATTATCTATACATACTTAGTGTATTATAGAAATGACATCCTATACATGATGCACCATCTATATCTTTTTCTTGTTTTTTGAAAGAAAATTAGGTGAATTGGATATTGATCACCAATAAAATATATAAGAGCATGCAATTTAAAAGTACTTATAAAAATATTTATAAATCGTCTATCAAAAAAGTGCTTGTATGTATAATAATTAAAGAATTTAAACTAATCACAAATTTTTTAAGATATATTTCGAGTCACGTACTAATTCTATTTGGCTGTACCAATTTTATCTAAGTATCTTAATTAGTTAAAGACATTTGTCTAGTACTTAGTAAAAGTATCATCATCACCTTTTTATATCCACAAAAAATTAAAATTGTTCTTGATAATTTATCTACTAATTTAATTCATCTTTCCACTTGCATGACATGATAATGGAATAATTATATACCATTAAAGATTAGATGCAAAAAGTCCTAGCAAATCTAAGATATATATTTAAGTATTCTTTGTAATTTGCTAATATAATATAATATATATAAATGTTGGTGATTCCCCACTATAGAGTAGGGGTGAACGCGGATCGAATCGGATCGGATATGGCCAAAATTTCGATTTGATCCGCACTAAAATCATCGGATCGGATCCAATATCCACAGTTTTTAAGGTTGGATCCGATCCACACATTTGCGGATCGGATATCGGATATATCCACAAAACACAAAAATATTTTTAAAATCTTATTTTTATTAAAAAAATATCAATAAAATTCATTTTTTCTATTCTTTTAAATATGTTTACTCTTAAAATAATATTAAACATACTTTTTTTGAATAATAAATTAAAATAATACAACATATATAGTAATTATTAGTTGAAATAAAACATAAAAAATATTAACTTATTTATTTCTTTATTTTTGTGGATACGCAGATCGGATATGCGGATACTAACACAAAATCTGCAATCCGATTCGACTAGTGTGCAGATCTGATCCGATCCGAAAGCCTTGCGGATCGGATCCATATCCGCAATTTTTGGATAAGATTCGGATAAATACAGCGGATATGCAGATCGAATTCGATCCATGAACACCCTTACCCTTACTATAGAGGAGCTTTTAATTATTACATTCTAAAAATTTATCTGATAGGATGAAGTACAAATACTTGGTAAAAGAAAAAAAAATAAATAATAGATAAAAAATATATAAAAATATCACAAGTACAATTAAAGAACATTCCCCACAAACCAAAATTAAATGCAAAAAGGTCAATTCAAGACTTCAAATGTGTCTGAATATATATGGAAGCTAAGATCCTTCTTTATGTCCATTATTATACTTTATATAAAATTCCTAGTAAAGACATTGCATAATGCTGGACCAATATGTATATATTAAAGTAAGAGGAAGAACCTATCAATAATAATGGAAATGATACCACACTAATATTTATAAAGTTGTATCACTCTCTAGCTAGCTAATATTTCATTAAAAAAAAAAAAAAGAAAAAACCAAGAAATTAAATAAAAAAATTAATTACTTTCACTTTAGTGATGCCTAGCTAGATATTTTGGTTAAAATAACTTTGTTCCTCCTAAAAAATTTAAAAAAAAAGAGGTTGATATTCTGATGACCCATTAGTGTCCACCATAAAGATGCATGCATGTTTATATAGTGCAAAAGATTCCCCCAGGATTAAACCCTATGAATTAGTCGAACCTTGCTTTTTTTTTTTTTTATAAATAAATCACTTACCTCAAAAGTTTAATTTAAATTGATAAAACAAAAAAAATTGAGAATCAACAATATTAAATGATGCATACACAAAAAATTAACTACTAAATTAGCTATTTGCATCAAATATGTTCCAGCCCGACTCGACCCGCCTAATGCAGCGTCCCGGTCCGAGTGGCCGATCCGACAAATTGCTGACAACTGACCCGAGGGGAGCGCCCGAACATTCCCTCTCCTCGAGCAGGGCTCCTGACAGTTGAGAGGGGAAATTTTTTTGGAAGGTATGGTTATTCTATGGGACCCGCCCTAGGACACAGAGTATAAAAGGGAAGGGTCCTACCCTTTCTCTATGGTACGTCACTATCCACTCACCTTTATTGTCATCTATACGGATCTTGATTTGGGCGTCGGAGTCCTTTTTGCAGGTGGCTCCTCCTTTACACCACAACAGCTCGGGAGATCGCGAGATCCCAGCTCTATTCCCTCCGACATTGACCCAGTAGATCCACCCATTCACCAACAGCCAGATTCAGATTTTCCCATCTCACTTGCTTTACCAACCCAATCCGTTCGACAACCAAACTACCGAATAAAATACATATTACAAATGAGTTAAACAATATATATATATATAATAACTTATTTGATGACTAATTTTTTTTCTCTACGTCGTATTTTTGTTTGAGAATAAACCTCTCTAATCCTATCAAAGTTTAATTTCTGAAACTTGTTACTTAACAAGAATTCTCTACAGAATTCAAATTATTATGCGAGTAATTTCCAATCATAAAAAGTATATATAGTTGACCAAGAAACCAAAAAAAAAAAAAAGTGTTTTTGGCTTTTTGATAGTAGTGTTCAAGTTCCACTCTAATAATGATATAAAAGAAAAGCAAGAAGAGACACCACAAATTAAAGTGGTAATATAACCTTTACCCATTTATGTACCAAGCAAGCTTCCATCATTTCCAATAATAATGCCCTAATCAAATGCAGCACCATGCTAATCTCTTTGACAAAATTAGGTAAACGACTCATGTCATAATTTTTTAGAAAAAACTGTTATTCCACCTATTGATTTGGACAATAATCATGTCACAGTTGATAAAGTAATTTAAAATAATAAAAATTAAATAAAATAAAAAGAGCATGTGTTTTTTTTTTTTCTAAAGATGTATGTTTATTATGTTATACAAAATATAAATGTCGGATAATCAACATTTTTATTATTTTTTCTAAAGATGTATATAAAATTAGTCTTGCCAACTTCATGGGCAAACACACATACATACGCTAATATTTTATTTATTTATTTACAGAACATATATACACTAATAATGTTATATTTTTACAAACAAAGGATTTTTGTTTTTTGGGTTTTTTACGGTATTCTCCGAGTCGACAGGCCAATGATTAATTTGTCGCAAATCAGAGCAGCTCTATTTAAGAATTTATCACTAGCCAATGGATTATTATATATCACAAATTAATCTTGCCAACTTCATGGGCAAACACACATACATACACTAATGTTTTATTTATTTATTTATTTATTTACAGAACATACATGAATGTTACATTTTCACAAATAAAGAATTTTTTTGGATTTTTTACGGTATTTTTAATCTGGCAGGCCAATGATTGATCTATTATAAATTGGAGTAGTTCTATTTAAAAATTTATTACTAGTTAATGAATTATTATATGTATAAAGTGGTATTCGAACTTCCAACAAAAAATCTATTCTATTATCCGAACATCAAAATACTATAATTAAATGTTGTTTGGATTTGTAATATAAAATAAGGTGAAGTCAATACTACAACATATCTAGCAATTGACGACCTTTTTTCTGTTTTTACTTAGTGGTGGTTTTTTTTTTATCTTTTCATTTAGCGGCGGTTTTTAAATACAATTTTAATTTTTCTATATATTTTCCATTATGAGTCCTAATTTTCACAAAGCAAGCTTAGTGCATGAGTGGTAGCTAATTTTGGTGCCACCACCCTCCCTTGTAATTGCATAGCACGTCAACTTCAACTCAAAACTCCAAAACAATAATAATGTCACCATTATTTTCCATATATATATATAATGCTTCTCTATTTTTTTTTTTCCATTTCTTTCCCTTCTCTTCCTTATTATACACGTGCATGCATTCCAGAACACTAACATGAAGAAAAAAAAATTCTCCTCGAATCATTACCAATTAAAGGGTCAAAATGACCTCAACAAATGGGTTTAACAGTATAATCAAATATATTATTATTATTATTATTACCATTTAAGATACATTTATAAATTTTTATTAAGCTTTTAATAAATATATTGGTTCTTGTTATTTCAGAAAATAGTTTTATTTATGTATCTTTAGAATAGGTAGAAAGAGTGCTATTTATGTCATCAACAAATTTGTCATATTCTATATAAAAGGAAAGGAAAAACTTTACGTTATATATATAACAGAAGAAAGCACTTAGATAAACGCTGAAAACGTCTTTTTATAAAGATATTTTTTAATAATTAAAATTTAACACATATAATCAATTAAATTGTGTTGTTTTTGTCAAAATTAGACTAGACAAATTAATTTAACCGAAAAATGGTGAATCAAATCTTGATCTGGTCTAAATTAATATTATTTTTTTTATAGAAAATGACTACAATACTCTATTATAGAAAATGACTAAAGTACTTCTATTATATATATTAATTTTGAGAATTCTAAATTTTAGTCCTTTATTTTTCTATCGTAGGGTTAGGATTTAGAATTTTTAAAATTAATATATATATATATAATTTTAATTTATATTGATTTATATTTTTAATTAATAATTCAATTATTATTTTTAGTTCAGCAATCCAACATCATATTTTTAATTAATATTTTTAAATATTATTAATTTATTACTGATTAAAAATAATAAATTTTGTTTATTCTCTATCATTTTTCTATACCTAATTTTCATTAAATTGATCATGTGCATGAATCATGATGAATTTCTTGAAATTTCTACTGGTCTATATAATAGTAAAGGTGCAAATTAAATAAACTTTCAAAGTCTGTCTCATTTTAATTTGGATTACCTATTCTTTGGTACCATATCATGTCTCTACATTACTCCCCACTATAGCAACCCAATTTTTTGTGCTTCTTTTCTCTTTGGTTTTCATATTCTCAGCTGAGATGACCACATTTTATTGTGATTGGTTGGATTATATTATTAGGATAAGCTCCATATTGCTTTGTACATTTATATATTATTTTAGAGTTTAATTATTTTAATTTTAATGATAATGTATTTGTATACATTATATTTTTATTACGAAATCAAATTTTAAATATATAAAGATACTTAATTATAATAAAGTTTTATAAAATCAAATTTTTCTTATTAGATTGTTTTTACATAAACTCGAGGTTTAATTACTCTATTATATTGGTCCCTATAGTTTCATAAAATTTTTAATTAGGTTTCTATACTTTTTTAATTGGGTCTTTACACCAATTTTTTTTTCAATTAAGTCCCTTTTAATAGTAATTGGCTTAATTTTATAGGGACTCAACTAAAAAAAAAAAGAATTAGTACAGGGACCTCAATTAAAAGAAAAAAAGTATAGGGATAATTGAAAATTTTGCGAAACTATAGTGACCAGCAGAGTAATTAAACTTAAACTCGAATATTTAATTTTATAAAACTTAATATAACAAATTAAATATTAATATAAAATTAATATATTTATATATATGTATGTTGGCATTATCTACAAGATAGCCCTAATTAAGCATGCATACTCATAAGAAACTCATTTTAAATAATTTAATCTAGTTTAAATAGTTAATATGATATTCTCCAAATCTTTTCACGTTTGGTTTTTTCATTATGGCAATCTCATTGTTGATATCTATTGTAAATAATTATTATTAATTAATGAAAAGTAGCTGCATATTGCGTGGTACCTTTAGAATAAGAGAACCCTGCACGCAATGAAAAGTATATATTAAGGTCATAATCCACCAATAATATAATGTGGATGCTAATAAGATTTAACTACTATCTTAGTGAAGATAATATTACAAGTTATTTAAATATTCATAAAATGATCTCTTCACTTTATTGATGCTTTAATTTAGCTATTCCCCTAAAGTAGTTTTGAGCTTTTACCATAATCAATAATTATATATAAAAAAAAAACATTTTTTTCATTTACAGTTTTAAACTTAAAAATAATGCATAATACTATAGTTAAATTATTTATGACTTTAATAACTTTCATTCTCATGATATATATTTTATGAATTTAATTTTAATATATTATCAAAATATAAAAATTCTAGTATTACAAAAAATTATCTAAAAAAATAAATGAATTAATAAGTTTGCAAAAAAAAAAATATTACATGAAAATTAAATTCATATTTTATTTAAATTTTCCGCAAAAATGATTAAGAGGATTCGCCAAGAATATCAATAACAAAGAAGTGATCCACACACATAGAATTTAGCCATTTTCATTAGTGACATCAATAGTGAATTAGTGATAGTAATTAATTCTATAGCATAAAGGGCACGTCATCATTATGTGTAAAATTAATAATGCGCCATATATATGCATCTATGTTTTAATTTGCTTTTTGTTTTATCAACCATATTTGTCTTCAAATAAAAAATGTTTCGGGACAATAGAAATCAATATAAAACACTTAAATTTATATTATTATTTATTTATTAATTATTGTTAAAATAAACAAATAATATTAAATATAATTATATAACTATAAATATTATGTACATAAAATTATAAATATAAAATAAAATAAAATAAAATAATATTAAATTACTCTTTAACATCATCCTTTATCCTCTAACCTAACAGAATAACCTAAGGTTTAAATTAGCATGTATTATTAGGGATGTCAATGGGGCGGGGCAAGGGTGGGGGCAGGAATACCTCCCTGCTCCCCGTCTCTGCCCCCAGAATTAATCCCCGTTTCCACCCTATTTCCCGCCATGGGAGAATAATTGTCCCATCCCCGTTTCCCGTGTTTCTCGCATTTCTCGCGGGACCCCATGTTCTATCTCCCTATGTTTAACATTCATATGGAAATTATAATAAAAAACATAAAAAAAAACAAAAAATAAACTACAAAATATTATTACAAACACACAAACATATATTATCCAAGATTATAAGTCCATAAATATAACATAGCAAATCATAGTCCATAAAATAAAATCTTGAACAATAGGATTATAGTTTTTCAATAAGTAAAATTACTAAAAGAACCCCTATATTAGAAATAAAGTAAGGGGTTATTAAGTAAGTTCAAAAATTCGGAGAATTATCAGAGATGGGGCGGGGATCCCCGCTCAGGTCCTCGCGCCTGTCTCGAGAAAATTTTGCTCTCCATCCCTATTCCCACGAAAAAAATTCTCCACCACTGGGACCCTATTCGAAACAATCCCCGCGGAGATCCCACCTGTTGAGAATTTTTTACCCCTATGTATTATCATATGGAATAATCTACTGGAAAAAATATTTCCATTAAATTAGTTTGATATATTCTTTTAATTAAGAGGTATATATACTAACACTACCAATAAGGAGATTTAGATTTAAAACATTATGCATATTATCTAAATATAATTATTTCATTGTTAATTTACTAATAATGACATATATAATTTGTGTATTATTAAATTATATATGGTTAATTTTAACTAATGTGATACCACTTTAAAAATTTTTAGATCCATTATTGTGAACTTTATCTTTGTTATCCTTCACAATTATCACCTATATATTTGTGACATGCATGAGTTTGGATATTTTAGTCAATTGCCCATTTCAATTATAGTGGAAAAATATGCCGGTGATTAAATAAATTAAAATTAACAATAATTTCTCTCTGTATCAATACTTTATTATTTTCTGTGATCAACTTTTGGAACAAACACTTAAAATTAAAAAAAAAATGTTATAACTATTAGCAAGAGTATAATAACTCTCTTTAATAATTTCTTTACACTATTCTTTTTTAGAATTATGTAATAAGGGTATCACTGCGAGATACACGCTGAATAGCAGCGGTTAACCGCCGCAAAACGAAATTCCAGTGGTTTTTTTAGACAGATATTTAATTTTGCGATAGTTTTAAAAAATCGCTGACAGAATCGCAACAAATCAAATTATTTTCTAATTATTTTCTAAATATGGATGTGTGGCTCAAATTAAAAAATAGTCTCTCTTGAGTCTAACATGATCTCAGAGAAAATATCATCCAAAAGAAATTAAGTTAAAAGTGCTTTTCATTATTTAATATTTATAGAGCAAAGAAAGCCACTCATCATTCATGAGCACCAAAGAGATTATTTGAAAAGTCTTGAGAGGCAATGAATGTGCTTTTTGACTGAATGAAAACACCTGAGTCATATTAATTTTCTTCATTATATTATTCCCATTATTTAGGAAGAGAAACTCTCTCTCTCTCTTTTTTTTTCCATGGAGTATATATAATTTTTTTCAATTATATTTTCTCTTTATAAAAATCTTTAATTTATGTTAATCAAAGAAAAAATAACTATTATTAATTTGTAGTGTATAAAAAGTTTCTTATTTACAAATGGGACAAACCCTACTTTATTCTCTTTTCCAAAATCCATGCACAAAGTAGATTCACATTATGAGGCTTCCTTGCAATCTTACCATAAATGTTTTGCATTTAATCTTTTTGTGATGTGTATTTCTTTTGGTGAACAACTTTTTGTGTGATGTATATATTGTGTAGTCACTAATCTTAAAAAGCTTCCAATTTAGATGCAAAAAAATAGAAAGAGATAAAAAAAAATCAAAGATATATATATATATGACAAAATAAAAACTTCTATATAGCTAAAAAAAATTACTGTTTTAAAAAATAATAATATTTACACTGCTGTCGAGATACATTTTAAAAAAAGTTTTTTTATTTATCTCGTGAGCAAACTAGATATATACTTAAAATTTTGTTACTTGTATCATTAACGGTACAAATGGAGATGAGAAATACTATTTGTACGCTAAAATCAGTCACTAAAATCAGCCACCAATGTATTTGTGTATAAATATATGTATGATTTAATTTATTTTTAATGTGTATTTATATTCTAGCATGTATTTTATACTGGTGACTGACTTTAGTGACTGATTTTAGTGTACACGTAGCATAACCCAAATGAGATACATTATATGAAATAAGTAATAGAGTTAATTTTAATTTTTTTTAAATGTGTCTATATCGATAAATATATATGTATTTTATTATTAAAAAAAAGAAATGATACTATCCCATAAAAACAAAAAGACTTTTGAGTATGACTTTCACAATTTCATAGCGCTAACCGCTGATAGTGACATAGTGTACACAACTTTCTTTTTTTTTTTTTTTTTTTTTTTTTAAATATACACAAGTTAATTTTATTTTTGGTCTGGAGGCTTTTCCATTATTGTTTCTGTTAAAAGGAGTACACAAAACCAACAAAAAGTATGACTAAGACTTCAATAATGAACAGCCCACAGAAATATTTTGTGGGCTTAATTCGAATGTTATCGGCCCAAATTGATTATCCAAACTATTAATGTAGCCTCCTCCACCTGCTTTCCATAACAAGATTTTTTAAAATGAAAAAGTTAATAAAATAATAAAATAATGAATTAATTACTTTTAAATTAAGATAATAAAATACATATTTTATAAAAGTTATAAAATTAATAATGATTAATCTTTTATTTTACCAACTTTCTTATTTTAAAAAATCTAAATTTCTGCCTTCCCACCCCAAAGATTTTAATGCTAGTGGCAAATGTATAAACTTCAAAAACTACTAATATTTTTATAAATTACCTTGATTTGGCTGAGTAATTAGTTTATTAATTTTTTTTAAGTAATTAGAGGTTTGTATTCCACTTTATATATTAACAATAAATTTTAAATAGAGTTTAGATTTGTGATGAATTAATGCTTAATTTGAGTGAGTAAAATACCATTTTTAATCACAAAAATTTAGAATGCTGACAAATCTTTTCACAAAAAATTAAAATTAATTTTATATCTATAAAAGATGAAATTTTACTAAAAAAAAAATTATTTAAATTCTAGAAAAACCACTAAAATTGTTTATTTATTTTTTTTTTTAAAAATAAGTCACGCAATTGATTACAAAACTAAAAAGTTTTGTATATGAAAAAAAAAAAAAAAAAAACTCTAATATCTAAAAAAGGTAGTACTCTAATTAATAATTATCACTATCAACGTGTTTGGCAGCCAAATATATAGTCAGGTTCGTTAAGTCTTAACTCATTATTAACATGCCTAACCTAATAAGAGGAAGGAAGGCATATGCCAAACATAGATTTTCTAAAAATGATACAACAACAACAATAAAACTTTGTTCTAGTAAGTGAGATCGGTTACATGAATCAAATGACGCCATTGAATTCTGTCATATATTATGTTTATAGAAAAATCATTTATATGTAGATTTCATTTGACCAACTCATGAATGGTCTTCTTAAATCTTCCTCTATCTTTTATTCATTTTTCATCTTTCATTTCATCCACCCTCCTGACTAGATTATTTGGATTATTTTTTACTTTATCAATATAAACTTCATAATTAATTAGTCCTAATATTGTTTATTCACATAAACAGTTAAACACTTCAATAACAACTCGATATAATCTCAATATAATTTTCTTTCAATAATAAGATAATAACATATTAGAATGAAGAACAACACTACAACAATAATATACATGTATACTTTCTATTATACTCTAATAGAGAGAAATTAAAAACTCTCTATCTAAACCCATATTAACTTATGAACTTCATTTGAATGAAATCTCATACATGAACTTCTATTTATATTTTTGCTTTTCTCAACTACGTGCCTCTGGATTTTTCTTGGGTTACTATTCTTATGTTACAAAAACCTATTATAATGAACTTTTATTTTGTTGATATATTTATATTTATTTTTACTTACGATTTAATAAAGTATATAATGTTAAGTTTATGTGCATAATTTATATATGCTGAAACTGTTTTCAGTGTTTTACTCTCTTTCTACTTTTAATTTGTGATAAATTGAATTGCTGATCATACATATATAATTGTTAATTTTTTTATAAATATTTTAAATTTATGAATTATATTTACGTATCGTCTTACGATTCTACAAATTACGATTCTAGACTAGTCTTTCGAGTCGAAATAAAAACTATGAATTTACTATATTGATAATACCTACAATATTATTAGAGTAATTTTATAGAAACGTCATAATATTAATACTACTTTATGTCATTCTCTAAACAAATATAAGATTAAATAAAAAATTTTATTCTTTTTTATTTTTTAGTTTTTATCTTTATTTACATATTTTAAATTTTTTAATAGTAAAATTTAAAAATTAATTATTTTAATTCCCTATCTAATCCATAAATATATTAAAAATTTTAACATACTATTTAATTTTTAGTAAAAAATCACATATATTTATTTTTATATAAAATTAATAATTAAAAAAGATTAAATAATAATTTAATCAACTATATTTTCTAACACGTCAGCAAAATCCAATTGCATAATAAGAGATTTTCTATCATCACTATCAGTATTCACTGCTCAGTTCTTATTACAACTTTCCTTCATTATCTCTCTCACTTATCCGCCAAATGATTTCGTTAACCGCCGCGAGATTTTCCAGTGTACCTACATTCTTCATTCTCTCTCCGTCCTCTTCTCCCTTCATCTTCGTCGGAGCACGCCGGAGACCATCGCCGCCGAAGAGAACAGTAGCCGCCGGCGCCAGAATGGGAGGAGGAGCGAGGTTCGACGGTCCGGTTCCAGTATCTGGCGACATTGAGGAGAACGACGTCGTTTTTGAGCACTGCGTTACGCGGACTCTTCCCCCTGCGGTGACTTTGGAGGAAGGCCTTCGGAAAATCAAGGATTCCATTGAGACGCTGAAGCTTTCGCCGCCTCGTAGCTCCACCGGATTCCTTAGGTTTCAGGTATCAAATTTGTTCGTTTCAGTGTTAGAACGATAAAATACGAGAAAATGCGAGAAAGCGTGAGTAAAGAGACAGTCACAGAGAATTTAACGGTTATTGAAACTAACTGAATCTAACAAACTGCACCTGTAACTATCTAACTAACTAACTAACATCACGTGACAGTAACTGAAACTAACTTACTAACTAAGTAACAGCACGTGATGACAGTAACTAACTATGAAGCTGTGCTAACTAATGTAGCTTCGAAGGAAGCTCTGACACTGAATTACAACCAGCAGTGGTGGAGTGATTGGTTTTCTTATTTTTGTTTCAGTTTTAGATTTAGATATATATATTTATGGAATATGTGTTGTTTTGCAAGGATAATTTGTGTTTTGAAGGGATCATTCAGGTATGTTTGTTTGTTTGTTTTTTTTTTTTTTTTTTTTGCAAAATTGTTTGTTTTTCAGAAAACAATGAGCATTGGCAGACTGGCAGTGTGAGTTGGTATCTTTATCTTAGTTTTATTTTATTTTTGGTTTTTGATGAAATTAGTGTCATGCAAAGGTTGTGGAATTAGTTAAAAGCCTGTCTCAAATTATTGTTCATGTATGTTAATTTACACTCCTGCATTTCAAAAGCCTAAAAGCCTAATTATGAAATTGAAGTTCTTAGTTTAATGTAAGGACATCTAAACCAGCTGAAAGTTTGGAAAATGTTGTCTATGGTGAAATGCTGAAACGATGCACTCCTGAATTATTGCTATGTGGATGTCATTTTCTTTTCCAGGTGGCTGTGCCTCCAAGTCCTAAGGCATTGAATTGGTTTTGCAGTCAACCGGAGTTGTCCGGAGTGTATCCTCTTATATACCTGTCAAAGAATGTTGATAATCCAACCTTGAAATCGCTGTATGTGAATGGAAGCCGTGGTCTCTTTGGCATTGGCTCTGCTGTTTCTTTTTCACGTTCATCCAGTGGAAAGCCTAGTATGATCAAAAGGTTGGTTCAACCTGGTCTTCATTCCTTCTGGTTCTATAAAATTCTTATTAGTTGCATGAAAACATCATATAGGACCGATCCAATCTTTGGTTAAAAGCTGGCCTTTCAAAGGACAGGCTCTTGGGTGATGCAGTCATGTTTGAGAGGCTATATTAACTTGCCACTAAAGATGCTTGCAGATTTAAATCTGAGAAAGAATTGAGTTGTTTTTATAATTTGTTTGCAGGTACATCTCTTCTGATTCAACACATATAGTGGCCTACGGTTTTGTGGATATTAATTTTGATAGTGACTCGATTTCCATGAATATTGAGGATGGTTCTTTTTATTTTTTCATTCCTGAGGTAAAGTTATTATTGGAATTTGAAAACAATCTCACTGTCTTCTTCAGTTCTTCCTCCTGTATTTTTTAGAATAATTGTTTAGCATGTATTCTTATTGTCTCACTAATGTGATATTGCTTAAACTGTAATACCATCATAACAGATTGAGTTAGATGAGTTGGAGTGCATTTCCATTTTGACGGTGACACTAGCATGGAATGACTTTTCCCTCTCCACTTTTGAGGAAGCCCTTCATTCACTTGAAATTTCTCTAAACCAGGTCCCAAGCATGCCTTAAATGTATTTTTGGGACCCTTTTTTTTTGGTCTACTTCCTTCTGTATTTATCCTTGATGTCATGTTTCGTTTTGTGCAGATTATGTGTTATACCTGGTCCGGTAGTGACACATTGAAACTAAAAAGCGTAAGATCTGGCCTCAGAAAACTGAATTTGGTAGAAGATAGAGCTATTGCAAGGGTATAAGTTCATTTCCTTCCTAATATGTAAGTCTTACTTGTAGCAAATAACATAGTTGTTTCTCCCTTAATTGTAGTTGTTTAAAGTTGGCTGGTTAGGAATTATTTACCTATACTTTTCCTATTTGTTTTATGTACACATATAGTATCTCATGAGAATGTCAGGTTTAGATAGGGAACTAGAAAAGAGGAGAAAATAGGGACTGAAATATATGGATATATTACTGAATATGGTGTGATGCTTTACAGGAGAGGAATCCTCACCTCTAGTTATCATCATAGGGAAACCCTAATCCAAACAAATAAGGAAATAATAGTAGATATCATAGGATATTCTTTTTATTCCGACAGTATTTGTTCCTTGCATAAGGCATTTGCATTCACTATCTCGGGGGATGCTTAGTATAAAAAAATTTATTTTCCTCTCTCTTTCATGTATTTTGAAATAAGTTGAAAGCGGTTGAAGTATATTATTCCAGTGTTTTTCCTTTATTTATTGCTTTCCTATGTATTTTTTAATATTAGTATATATTAGCATAATGCTTTTGTTCCAAATATATATGTTACGAGCTTTCTGGGCCATCTAAAGCTTGCTTCAAGTCTCTGATTGGTGTGTGTTCTGAGCATTGACTGTTGTTGTATGCTTTTCTGCATGAGCTGCTAGGTCTACATGAACACTATCACACCTGGAAGAAGAGAAAGCGTGGTTGACATCTTGGAACTGGTATCCTGTATTTTCCTTGTTCCTGCCTTTACTAGCATTAAGTTCACCATTTTGTGTGTATTTCTATCCTTTTATGCTTCTGCATTCTGTTGCATATGATCATTTTTCAATGTCTTCCTCGATTCTATTGTAGAAAGAGTCTCCATCTTCCAGTCAATTCTGTGTCAGGCTTTCAGCAACCCATGCCGTTTCACATAACATGGTATGCATTGTTTTGTCTGTATATACAGAAAAAGCATACATTAAGTATTCATCCAATCCCTTTGCAAAACATAAAACAAGAACTATAATATGTGCATAGATATATCTTATTGATTCTAACTTTATTATAATGCTGGAAAAATTGCTGAAGCCTTTTCATGTTATGTCTACTGTCTCTAACTATCAGTTGGATCAATCCAATAAATTATCATCCTCACTAATTGAGTGCGCCAATATCAATGCTGTATGGGCATCATTAATTGTTGAAGAATGCTCAAGGCTGGGTTTGACGGTGAGGTGATCTAATAAATTATTATAATTCTTCTCTCCATTAATAGATTCAAGCTTGTGAATTTTTTCTTTTTCTAGTATTTTTGTGTAGCACCGGGATCTCGGTCTTCCCCTCTTGCTGTTGCTGCTTCAAGTCACAAGTTAATCACATGTATTTCATGCTTTGATGAGCGTTCACTTGCTTTTCATGCTGTTGGATATGCAAGAGGGTCTCACGTGCCGGCAGTAGTCATCACATCATCTGGAACTGCAGTTTCAAACCTTCTTCCTGCGGTGAGATCAACCAACATTTTTCTCCCTTCTTAACTAACCTGGATTTATTTGGTATCCTGAATGCATAAATGATGACCTAACCTTAGTGATTCATTTGTTGTCATTCTTTGGGCTTCTACTAATGCATGAGTTCTAGAAATATATTGAACCGCTTTTGGGGTTTGTGTGCCGTTTTTTTTTGGTTTAGGGGTCTAGGATTGGTACAGCCAGACATTACTTTGCTGTTTATTAATTAATTGTATTCATGCATGTAGTTGTTACGTTAGGCTCCATCAACTTAAGTTGTAGTTACCATTTTCCTGAGGGATTTGCAACCTGAGTTTGTTATGCACGTAAGGTTTTGGATCAGTAAAGTTTTACTTTAGCCCTGATGGAAAGGTCATGATTTTCCTAGGGGATTTCTGATATATGTTGAGATCTTGGAAAACTTTGCCTTATCGATATCTCATCTTCCTATGTCTAGTATTCTTCTCTTAATCATAATAAATTCTTTTATTGGAAAAAAATGTAGGTTGTGGAGGCTAGTCAAGATTTTGTACCACTTCTTTTACTTACAGCAGATCGACCTCCAGAGCTGCTAGATTGTGGAGCTAACCAGGCAATTGATCAGGTTAAAAACTTCAGATGTTTCTCAAAGTCTCATGGTATACATTGTTTGTTATTTAATTAATTTGCGGTCAAAAAATGCCAAATCAAGAGGCAAGGTGTGGAGGGCTGCCCGGGAGGCAAAGATAAATATATAGTTGTTTATTTATTTATGTGATAAAAGAGTAGAAATAGGATTATATAGGAAGCTAAAACTACTAGTGGATAAGTTTGCACCAAAAGAACAACAAAGGTAAACAGAAAATGAAAATCCCCATATAATTGGTAGATAATGATACAATATACTGATACAGACTTAATCTTAGGGTATTTGTTAGACCTCTCTCACAATCTTCCTAGTGACTCCGAATCTTATCTAATTGGCCCCTTCTCATTTTCTATGGCAAGAAATCTTTGCCAATTCTCATAATTTGTTATGCAGAATCTGATTCCTGCTGTCTGTCAAACTTTTTCTATTGTAGACCTTCTCTATAATAGTCTTTATCTTGATTCCTTTGTTTTTACCTTGCTCACCTTGGTCCAGAAATTGTCGTGTGCATTTTGCAGAAGTTGCTTCTGATTTTGTGGTTTGGTTAGAGTCAAATGCATGAAGCCCTTCCCTGTATGTAGGTAAAGGGACTGCTTATGTGACTTGAACCTGCACCACCAAGTTAAAGGTAGCAACTTACCATTGCACCAAGATGTGCTCTATCTTCTTTGGTTCACCCCACAGCCACCGAATTTCTTGGTCTAAATACTGGTATCCAGAACCCATTGGACTCCAACTATGGGAGTAGAGCTCAGCACTAGCTTTTTCACCCGTAAGACTCAAACCTGTGATCCTATCTAAGGGAGTCAACTAACTTGAACCAACTAATTGTTGTTAAATATTCTTATTTGTTATTGTGATGGGGATTATATATTTCACTAACTAAATCTGGAAAGTCTACAAAAATTAGATGCTCTGGTCTCTTAACGAGAATGTAACTAGTTACACTGGTCTGAAGATTAATTGCTGTAATTCAAGAATGTCTGTGTCTTGTTTTTCTTGGTTACTCATGGTACACATTGAACTTTGGAATCAGGTGAACCATTTTGGTGTTTATGTGAGATATTTCTTCAATCTTCCTGCACCAACAGACCAAATTCTTACGAATATGGTACTTACCACTCTTGATTCTGCTATACATCGGGCAATAACTTCACCGTGTGGTCCTGTGCATATTAACTGCCCTTTCAGAGAGCCTTTGGAGAGCACTCCACGTAAATGGAGGTTAAGCTGTTTAAACGGGCTGGACCTCTGGATCAGTAATGCTGAACCATTTACCAAGTACATTCATATGCGACCATCTTGTATAGATGCTGTAGGAGAAATGATGGAAGTTATAGGCCTGATGCAAAAAGGCAAACATGGTCTTATATTATTTGGTGCAATCCATACAGAGGATGAGATGTGGGCTGCGCTGCTTTTGGCTAAACACCTCTGTTGGCCTGTTTTTGCTGATATTTTGTCAGGGTTGCGCTTGAAAAAGATCTTAACTTCTTTTCCTGATATTGAAAGAAACTTTTTATTTATTGATAATCTTGATCATGCTCTACTCTCAGATTCTGTCAAGGGCTTGTTGGAGATTGATGTGGTTATTCAGGTACCAAATACTCATGAATCTTTTCCCACTTCCTTCTATAATTTCTGCTGAATGCATTTTTGAACGTACTAGTAATGTCCATTTACTTGTGTGTGTTTCTTTTTGGTTGTTTATTCGGAGCAGTTGGGAAGTAGGATAACTAGCAAACGAGTTTGTCAAATTCTAGAGGAGCGTGCTCCTTTTCCATATATTGTGGTTGACAAGCATCCACTTCGTCATGATCCATCACATATTGTAACCCACCGGATACAAACTACCATTGTTGATTTTGTGGGTTTTTTAGTTAAGGCTGAATTCCCCCATACAGAGCGCATATGGAGCACTTCATTACAACTGTTGAGTAAAATGGTACTGATTCTAAGAAAATAAGACTAACTTATTGGTATGATGATATTAGCGTTTTTCTTCTTTTTTTTCCCCTTTGATGGAGTTATTGTATTTGGTAATAATCTTGTTAGATTCAGCTATTGGCAATTTTTAGCAACATTCTCTAAAACTTATTGATCTGCAGGTTGAATGGGAGATACTGTTTCAAATCAATGCTGAGTGCTCCCTGACTGAACCTTATGTGGCACATATGATGTCAGATGCTCTTTCTTCTGAGTCTGCTCTTTTCCTTGGTAACAGTATGCCCATTCGTGATGTAGATATGTATGGACTTGGTTGGTCTACAAGCAACCCAAGTGTTGCATCTATCATGTTAAACTCAGACCTACCAGTTAACTTGATGAGGGTGGCTGGTAACAGGGGGGCTAGTGGTATTGATGGATTACTTAGCACGGCCATTGGGTTTGCCGTGGGAAGCAATAAAAGGGTAGCTATTTATGTTATCAGAATTATCAATTTACTTATATTAGCTGGTGGAAATGTGTCACTGCACGATTTTATAATTTTGCAGTTGTATTAAATTCATCTTTCTTTGATTTGTATTCTAAATGACTGTTTTTTTCATCCATTAGTTGGTTTAGTATCTTTTTTCTCTTCACTTTTTATTTCACAATTTCAATCAGGTGTTCTGTTTAGTTGGAGACATTTCTTTATTGCATGATACAAACAGTTTGGCAATTTTGTATCAAAGGTATTTCTTTATCCTTCTGACCATTTTTGTCTCTCCTTTTGCCCGATGTTGTGTTGGACGAGTGGACACACAGACTCTAGATAAAATAAGATTTGGGTGTTTCTTCATTGAAGAGAAAGTAGAACCTTTTTTGGACAAAGTAGTAGAATCTTCCCTTAGTATATGACCTATAGATGTTACAAGAAGATGGAGCCGTTATATTGACTAAAAACTGCTCATAATAACTCATCTCAAAATATTATAGGATACCATAAGGATATTACTAGACTAAGAGAACTTTGGGGTAAAGGTAAGGTTGATGTTTTGTGATATGGTGATCTGGATGTAAATACTGGGAATAGCCTTGTGGTAGGGGGTCGGGGGTAAGGGGTAAGGCTGCTTGCATCGACCCTCCCTAGACTTCACCTTGTGGGAGACTTGTCCACAGGGCCACCCCTTACCTAAAGATATGAGATATTTTCTGTAGATATTCTAAGTCATTTCTACGATAAACTTGGAAAACTTTCATATTTCTTTGTTACAAGATTACCGTTTATACTTATCACTTGTAGCTAATGTTCTGAAAATAACTCTACATTTAGGAAATTACGGAAACCAATGACCATTTTTGTGGTAAATAATCACGGAGGAGCAATTTTCAGTCTTCTTCCATTGGCAGATAAAGTTGAGCCTAGTATCCTTCATCAATACTTCTATACCTCTCATAACATATTTATCCAAGGGCTATGCATGGCACATGGGTAAGAATCTAGATATACTTTGGTAGGAATTATTTGATCTTTTTTTTTCCATTGATCATTCTATTTTGTCTGAGATATGTTTGCATTTCTTTGTTCTACTCTTTGCTTGAATGAAATGTCATCTAATTTGTCTCTGGAAATCTTGTAAAATATTTATCATTGGATGGTAGTCCAACGCGAGGTAGTTTTATGAGGTTTAAACTATCATCTGTGTGCTGAAATTAACTGGGGAGGTAACTAATATTGTTTTTGTTTATGCAACCGGTGTCAGCATAACATCAAACAGAAATGCTGTGATATATATAATGGCAAGACAATAACCATAAAATTATATATTTTGTTAGAAATTGGATAATTTTCCCATTGACTTTACATACATAGTCCATGCTTAATCAATCCTACTATTCATGAGGGGAAAAAATCAATATGCGTGCAGAATCAAACATTTGCACGTGAAGACCAAGGCAGAATTTGAAGATGCTTTACGTTTAGCTCAACATGAGCAAGTGGATTGTATGGTTGAAATTGATAGTTCAATCGATGCCAATGCTAATTTTCACAGGTTACACTGCTGCTGATTTAAGATTCAGTTAATGGATATCACTTCATTGCTCATGAATTTGTATCTTGACTCAGTATTTTGAGAAAACACTCTCTGGGTGCTGTGAAAGATGCTATGAGGTACATCCCAAATCCCGGTGCTATTAAAGATCAGCATTATTTGTACAAAATTCGTACAATGGAGTGTTTGAGATATAGGTAAGTTTTCACATTATGCAAAAAATTCAAGTCTCCAATGACACTGCTATTTTTTATTTATTTTTTTTTGGTTGCGGGGAGGGGGACGACTTCTATTGAACTGTTAACCTTTCCTTCATTTGATTACTTTCTTTGGATTTTGTATAATGATTTGGTTGCAGATTTGCACTAAGTGCACCACCAACATCAGCATCTGTTGGTGATAATCATGATGAATTCTATAGAGAAGGATTTATCATATCTTTAATTCTTGAAGATGGAAGTGTTGGTTTTGGTGAGGTTGGTATCACTCTGATATTATATCATCTTTCATATCTAGTTTAAAATGTTTCCAATCTTAAGCACATAGAGAAATAGATTGGTGAGGGGCTGATACATATTACAGCCCATCCCTTGGGTGTTATGCATACCAGTTGTGAAGCATACTGTAGACAAGAAGAGGAACATAAAATTTCTTTTCCATTCTCCTGTAAATCTACTCTAATATGTACTTGATGTTTTGTTGTTGGCATCAAGCAGGTTGCTCCGATTGAGATCCACAGAGAAAATTTGGTAGATGCAGAATATCAACTTAGGTTCCTTGTTCATATCATGCGACAAGTTAATATTAGTTGCTTCCTCTCTCTATTGAAGGGCACATTTTCATATTGGATTTGGAATGAGTTGGGAATTGTGGTAAGCTGTCTCACCTACATTATTTAGCGTAGGGTTAGGCATTTTATGTGAACAAAAACCAACTTGAATTTTTGGGTGACAGTTTCCTTGACATGGTATTAAGGTTATTTGTAAATGGATTTTGTTTGAGGGTATGTTTAAATAGTATTGACATGAATAGTATTAGATTTCTGCATCAACTAGAGATAAGTTGTATAGGTGTTTTGAAAACCCCTTAAGCTAGTTTGGGTTTGAGTTAGTCTTATCCAAATCCAATGAATCGAAACCGCTCCTTAAAATGTACCTATTACCTATGAGTTATCAAATATAAATTTAAGAACAACTACTTCATTGGCAATGAGGTCATCAAGAAACAGCTTTCCCAAAAAGCTTAAGCTACTATGTAATTTTTTTTTCTTATAAAACGTTTTTATTGCATCTCTATTATGTCCCATCCCACTAGAGCAGAGTCCTTTGCACTTGAATTGTTGGTCCACTTGCCTCTGAGGAAAAGACTTACTTATTGTTCATGAATTTAGAATTGTGGGAGTTGTGAGGACTGAACACTAGATATATATTGGTGTGTTTGGGTAAGCTTCCAAAAAACAAAAAAGTACATTCTAAAATATCAATAGAATCAGAAGAAGCTCTATTTTTATTTATTTATTTATTGTTGTTTATTTTTTAATAGCAATAGGAATTGATGCTAACTTTCTCAAGAAGCTTATTCAAATAGATTATGCAAACCTCAAAAGTACTGCCTCTATCAAAAGAGAGACTTTTCTTTTTGGGAAGGGAAAATTAAAATTAGAAAAAAAAAAAAAAAGCAGCAGCATAAATAATAGCACCCTTGGTCAAAGAAGATTGGCTACCATATCAAGATTCAATTATCCTAGAAGCTTAATATGTTGGGTGAACCGTTGACGACACTAATGGTTTATTTATTACCAAGGTTATCAAATTATGACATACAGAATTGATATATACTTCATGTTCTAATTTTCTATGATGCAGCCATCTTCTATTTTTCCTAGTGTTAGATGTGGTTTGGAAATGGCTATCCTCAATGCCATAGCTGCTGCAAAAGGCTCCAACTTGTTGAACCTACTTCATCCTCCTATAAGTGAAAAAGATGAATGTGAAACATCATCAGTTCAGGTTTGTGCACTACTTGATTCAAATGGATCTCCAACAGATGTTGCTAATGTTGCTGCCACATTAGTCGAGGAAGGATTTTCTGCAATCAAACTCAAGGTAAGCTAGTTTTCTATTGTTTTGACTTCTTTCTGGAAATCTCTCAGCTCTGCTTCATTTTATATGTAGATCAATGGTTAGAGAAGTATAAAGCTAACAGGTTATAATGCTATACAGGTAGCACGTCGGTATAACCCAACGCAAGATGCCATGGTAATAAAAGAGGTGCGAAAGAAAGTCGGATGCCAGATAATCATACGAGCTGATGCAAATCGGAAGTGGACTTATGAAGAAGCTATGGAGTTCAGCTCTTTGGTTAAGGATTGCAACTTACAGTTTATTGAGGTAGACTAAGTTCACATACTTCATAACTTCTGCACTCATTTTTAATTTTTACTATTGACTATATTTCTTGTTGCATATTTGCAATGTATTAATAACTTTTTTTTTGAATATCACCTTTGCAGGAGCCTGTTCAGGATGAAGACGATATAGTCAAGTTCTGTGAAGAAAGTGGCTTACCTGTTGCACTAGATGAGACCATAGATAAAATTCAAGAAAATCCCCTGGGAACGCTAGTAAAATTTACTCATCCGGGAATAGTTGCTGTTGTAAGTTGAATTTACAATGGATACTTTAGGAGCTGGGTATTCTTAATTTTTTTCGGTATGAGGTAGAGGCATTATGTGGACTCTTTTAGTAGGATTCACAAAGTTACAGTATCAAGCTGCAATGCTACATTTCTTTAGAATAAATTAACTAATAGCTCAACCAATCCATTTTTGGTCCTATGTTATTCATGCTCAGCAGTAATACAAACTTGGAAAAGAAAAAATTTATTATTCAGCTTAAGTTGGTGTGTATAGATGTTGAATATGATACTGGCTAAGCTGGAGAGTATTATTGATTCAAACAGAATTTATTTTATGATTCCTTTAAAGAAGTGCACAATACTCCAACTTACTAATGATGAACTGATGACTTCTATCTAGAATTCCAATTCTCTGTCTTATGATTTTATATTTTATTTTTCAGGTTATCAAACCAAGTGTTGTTGGGGGTTTTGAGAATGCTGCATTAATTGGACGATGGGCACACCAGCTGGGGAAGATGGCTGTTGTCAGTGCTGCATTTGAAAGCAGTCTAAGTCTATCTGCATATGCACAGTTTTCTAGTTATCTTGATATGCTAAGTTTTGATACAGTGAACAAGTTACATGGTAAGAAAGTTCCTTCTGTAGCCCATGGTCTTGGAACCTACCGTTGGCTAAAGGAAGATGCAACAATTAATCCAGTTTTAATTGGCCGTAATCCACATAGTGGTATTGTTGAAGCATCTGTACCAAATGCTAGTAGGCTGCTACATAATTTCCAAATCAACCAAAATGTCATATGTGATATTATTGATGAGGAGCAAGTTCTTAAATACCAACTGAAATTAGAGCTTAGTAGTTTATCTTGTTCTTTTGAGGTTCAAGAAACTGGCCAAAAAACAAATGTAAGTACAGAAGCCTCCATACATATTCATTTTATCTTTTTTAAAACAAGAAAAGAAATCTTTATTAAACATTTCACTTGTGCCAACATTTTCTTATTACCTTAGATGCACAATTTTGAATTGTAACATGCTAACATAAATATTCATAATTATTGCAACACATTCTAGTTTACTGATGCTATGACACTGTAATAATTGGACTAGTATGACTAGTTTTAAAATCCACCTTGACCATTTTCTTCTTTGAAGGGGAAATCTATTGTCATAAAATATAATTCATTTTTTGTGTTTAGAAAGTAAATCTGATTCCTGCATACAGATCTGATTATGTCTGATTTAGCAAATGTAGGACAATGTACTAGTATTTCTTCATGGTTTCCTTGGAGCTGGTGAAGATTGGAGTCCTATCATGAAGAGCTTTTCTGGATCAGCAAGATGCATCTCAGTGGATCTTCCTGGTCATGGAAAATCAATAATACATGGTGTGAATGATGCTTGTGAGGAACCATTGTTGTCAATGGAAATAATAGCTAATATATTCCATCAACTATTACATCATATAACACCAGGAAAAGTTACACTAGTTGGGTATTCGATGGGTGCTAGGATTGCATTGTATCTTGCACTCAGATTCAGTAGTAAGGTATGGCGGTGGCATTCAATGTAATATCTTTGTTTCCAACTTTTCTTCACTATGGATCAGCAATTTGAACATTCATGTCAGATAAAAGGAGCTGTGTTAATATCTGGAAGCCCTGGATTAAAAGATAAATTATCACAAAAAATCCGCTCAGCTAAAGATGACTCCAGAGCAAGTTCTATCATTTCTCATGGTTTAGAATCTTTTCTCAATTCCTGGTATGCAGCAGATCTGTGGAAAAGGTGACTTGTTTGTTCTAAACCTTTAGAATGTGCAGTGATTTTGGCTGATCTTATTAGACTTATATGGCATACTTTTCATTCCATTTTCCTTCTTTCCCTTTTACATCATACAGCTTAAGAAGCCATCCTCACTTCACACGAATCACTGCTAATCGCTTGCAACATGAAGACCTGCAGAGTCTTGCCAAGATGTTGTCTGGATTAAGCATAGGAAGGCAGCCGTAAGCTAATTCAAGTTTAACTAATTGTTCATTCCTCTTGGCTTTGTCATTCATGGGTGTGCCAAGTAGCTTCGTCTTTGGTATATTAAAACTTAAAAAGTAATATAGTGCTAACTATCAAGAAAGATTGGAATGATATATTGGATGAATGAACACATGACAAGATAGATTAGGAATGAATAAATTTATAGGCAAAAGTATTAAAATACCCTTTGGTATACATGTATATATGATATATTCAAAATTTAATTTGGCATTATGAAGATTCATGAACTTTATTGTCTCTGTTGTGGTTTCTCTCTATGCATTGCAGATCGTTGTGGAAAGATCTGCCAAATTGCAGAACACCTCTTCTTATCATACACGGAGAAAAGGATGCAAAATTTAAGAAAATTGCTCAAGAAATTATGAACAGAGTCCGTTCCGGAGTGGGGAGCAATCAAGAAAAAGTGAATATAGACATCCATGAGGTGGTTGAGATTCCCAACTGTGGCCATGCTGTCCATTTGGAGAACCCGCTTCCTGTAGTTTCCGCCTTGAGACGATTCCTAACTACACTCTGAAAGGTAAGTGTTGTTGATGTCCAACAAGTTTGATGATGATTAGAACATAGTATGGTATATTGTTAAAGATGTTAACATGTTAATTATAGTACTGCTTTATGCAAGCTCATATAATTGATATTCAGTATTAGCTCTGACTGAATTTAATAATTTTGTACTATAGACCACAAGCTAAATACTTCAATAGCTTGCGGCTTATAATTCAATTACATTCTCAATGACACATTTACTTTATCCTTGTTTTTCCCAGTTGATTTTGTTATGATGATATTTTTTTGCTTGTTTTCTTTGGTGGACAGCAACCCCATTTGCCTTATTTACACAAAGTTCTCCATGGTGCACAAAGGATTTTTAAAATCTTGCAATCATCTTGGACTTCACATTTAATACTCATGTTTGTTGGTACCCTTGGGATACCAAACCCTGTAAAAGATATCATATGCACAATTTTGATATAATTAGTTTTATATAAACTTTCTAATATGTTCTAAAAAATAAAGCAAAGTTAAAAAATAAAATTTACCATTAGTAGCTATTAAAGCAAGAAGGACAACTGCAAATGTTATGTGAACTGAAATTTTAGTTATACTCTGTCCCAATCCCTCAATCTCAATTCTAGCGCAGTCTTAGGTAACCTGGGTGCTAGCTTCATGTCCTGTTAGTAGGAATTTAAGTAACTTAAGGATACTTTCTCTGGTTCTAAATAAGTACCTATTTTCAAATTTTATTTAGTCACAGATAAGGAAGTATAATCAGTAAGATTCCTGATTCTTCCTATAAATAAAATTCTCAATGGAAGATAAGTGTTACTCTACTCAATTCAATGATAGAGAGAGATGACTTAAGTACAAATAAAGAAAGTTGGGAAATTGCCTTAAAACATTTAATGCTTTACCTAGCACAATTTCGAAACCCCTATAGTCTATAGATCTCTATCTTCCCTTCTCATTGAAGTGTGGAAGGAGAAAAGGTGAGCTTATTAAAGAGAGGAAATGGGACTGAAAAGTAAAAAGACAAGTGTGTGCCATCCTTATTTGAATAAGGTTTGTGTTTGGTTGACAGTAGAAATAATATGGGAAGAATATGGTTTTGAGTTTTGTATTGTTGCTCAAAAAGAAATATGGTTGAGCTTAATTTCAACAAAGCCAAACAATGTGGTTTCAGCTAAATTTGTTCTCCTCACACACAATGACTTGGGAAAAAAGACTAATGTGATCGAATAAAATTTTGAGAGATCTATTTGATTAACGAGTAAAATTTGATGGATTATTTTAGTCATTTACTCTGGAATTAAAATTATAAACTAGAGATTGAAATTCATGTTCC
Source organism: Arachis hypogaea (assembly GCF_003086295.3). Taxonomy (NCBI): domain Eukaryota; kingdom Viridiplantae; phylum Streptophyta; class Magnoliopsida; order Fabales; family Fabaceae; genus Arachis; species Arachis hypogaea. The sequence continues at coordinate 1,228,718 of NC_092046.1, forward strand.
GAAATAATCTTCAATCCGAGATGTGCTAATGCTCTTCATGTAGTCATGTAGACATTCATATTCTTTTCTGGATCATACTTTAATAGAAACATTGGTGAAAGAGAACTACTGATGATTTCCAAATAAAAAAATGTGCCTCAATAACACGTCGTTATAACAATCCTACTAATAAGTGTTGAAATATCATGAATTATTATACATGGAAATTCATGACTGACAGTTTTAACTAATATTTGTGAAGAATCATTTTATAATCTGATATAAAATCCATTATATTAAGAAGTGAAGGTGCCAGACTGCCTGTAACAATGTTAATCATGTCACCTTCAATTGTTGTGACATGAAGTCCCTAATTTCATCTAACATCAAAGATGATTCAGGCAAATCCTCAAACACATAAGACCCATGAAATGCATTTGGATACTCCACCAACCTCACTCCTACTCCTGCACTCTCTAAACCCTTGCAATATTTTCTTTGCCAATCTTGCAACGGGTCGGATCCACCAATCACCACGAGCGTGTTCGGGAATTTCGAGCCCGAAAATCTTGCCGAATTTGGTCCGAACACGTTCGCGGCAGGATGGTTCCGGTTCGACCCTTTCGGCAAGAATGCTTTCCAGAACCAATCAGCCCGGTCCACCGACAAACCCGGAGCCCCGTTTCCAATTCGGATCTCTGACTCAGTCCTTTCCTCCCCGCCAAAAAACGGCTGAACTGCAATCAGCCCACGCAATCTCACGCGCTCAAATTTACACGCGCCAGCACGTGCCACTACGTGGTGTCCCAAATTCCCACCAGCGCTATCGCCCATGATAAAACACCGGCCAAGATCTGCGCCAGGAGGGAGGCGCGTGGGGTCCACGGAGTCAAGAAACTTGACGACGTCAAACCCGTCGTCGTATTGGGCGGGGCAGCGGTGCTCAGGGGCAAGACGGTAATTAACTGAGATCACAATGGAGCGGATGTGATTGGACACGCGCCTGGCAAACGAGTCCATGAAGACGGTGTTGGCAGAGTTAGTTGCAAATCCGCCGCCGTGGAAATATACTACGACGGGGAGAGTGTCACCAGTGGCAGTGGCGGCGGCGATAGAGTGGGAGGGAGTGTATTGTCGGAACCAGAGGTCGCGGGAGGGGTCGACGGTGACATCGACTGAGGAGGGTGGGGTGGGCGGTGTTTTGGGGTCGAAGAGGCGGAGGAGGCGGCGGTTGATGGTGAAGTTAGGGCGGAAGCAGGCTTTGCGGATGCGCGAGTAGGCTGAGATCATAAGCTTGATCTTCCATGGAAGCGACATTGTTGTAAGAAACTAAGAATGAATGAGTGAGTCCGTTAACGACAAGTGCCGAAAGTAACAAACGCTTTTGGTTTCTGTTATGGTTAGGTTAGTTATTAGTTATTACTGTTTTTCTTTCTTTTTTTAGTGGAAACTTGTATTAATAAGTTGGTAATTGGTTGACATTTAACAAAAAGGCCACGTGGAGTTAATTTGTCAGGGTAAATTTTATATTAGAAAAATCTTAAAGTCAGCCGTTTTTAGCAATTTTTATTATAAATATTAAATAAATTTATTAATTTATGTATATAAATTATAATATAAATATAAATTTTGTTAACTCATATGTATAAATTATTACTAATTAAATATTTATTAACTATGTAGTACTTCTGAATTTAAATTATATAATTGAAGTTTTTGATAGCAATATGTCTGGTTGCATATATATATATATATAGGCTCCATTAATCATTTTCATCGTATTATTTTATAATGAGTAGTATTTTAGTATTAAAATTAAAAAAATATTAACGTAACATCTTCTGGTGTGTCCGTAAGTATATATATTTCTGATCAACTTATTTTTTAAAAAATATATTTTTTATAATTTATATAAAATTTAATATTTAATATATAATTATATATACCAATTACAATCATTAATATTTTAAATTATTTAATTATATTAATATTCAATCATTCTAATTATCAGTCACTGTAATATAATTTTTAATCAAATATAATTAACTATAAATATGATATTAACATTAATAATTTTGTTAATATTTTTTATTACGTATGTGTGTACTTTATTAGTATCAAATTTGACATTGATATATCAATAATTAATTTCTATCATTAATTTTATGCTACTAAAGATTATATAAAGTATTTTTTTTTTGTGATTTTTTTGAGTTTAAATTTAAAAATTAAAGTATTTTGTTTAATTTTTTAAAAGTTAAGTACAATTTTGTTTCCTATAGTTTAGGTCGAAAATTTTATTTGTCTTTAACTTTTTTTTTACATTTAAATTTGTTCCTAAGATTCAACTTAGTTTTAGGGTAAGTTACTTAATTATATAACCAGAAGAAAGAAAATTAAGTGTGTCCCTCAAAGTATAAAAGGCTACATCAATGTCTCAAGTCGTATTTCTATGTAAATTGAATTGAATAAATTTGAGGGTAAAAAATCTTAATAAGCAAGTCAAGAATCATGTAACGTAAATACGCCAAAGCGAAAATCGTTTCAGCAATAAGCCAAATCATATTTTTATATAATTCGAACCATGTTGGTTCGAATTCCATTTCTACGTAATTCGAACCAGCTTGGTTCGAATTATACAGAAACACATGCATACACGTAATTCGAACCAGCTTGGTTCGAATTACACACAAACATACGCACACACATAATTCGAACCAGCTTGGTTGGAATTACACACAAACACACGCACACACTAATTCGAACCAGCTTGGTTCGAATTATACACAGTAATTCATTGTATAATTCGAATTATGATGTTAAAAAATTAATAATTTATTTAAAAAAATTTATTAAAAAAATTAATAATTTAAAAATTAAAAAAAATATATTTTTATTTCATACGTTAAAAAAAGCTAACAAAATATTTAATTACGAGACTTCTTTAAAATATTAATGAGCTATCAATTCGAATTCCATACAATACTTTTCTGTCCATTTTTAATAGTTCATGAATATTTTTTAATAAATTTTTTTAATAAATTTTTTTAAATTATAGTACAAAAAATATTTTATCCTATGCAAAACAATTTAAAAAAAATGGCTTAAAAAATGTTAGGAGTACTATAAAAATTTGTAATGTTATAATAACTTAGGTAAATACATGCATGTACTCAAATTTTAAATAAAATACTCTACATAGTCGATAATAATTTAGAAATGAAAGAAAATATTTTATTCCATACAAAATAATTAAAAAATATATTTTATTCTATACAAAATAATTTTAAAAAATGGCTTAAAAGAAGTTATGAGTACTATAAAAGTTTATAATATTCTAGTGATTTAGGTAAATACATGATAAAAATATTTTTTCTTTAATTTCTAAATTATTAGTGACTATGTGGAGTATTTCTTTAATGTCCTAAGTCATTAGGACATTACAAATTTTTATAGTACTTCTAACATCTTTTAAGCCATTTTTTAAATTATTTTGCATAGAATAAAATATTTTTTTGTGGTATAATTTAAATAAATTTATTAAAAAATATTCATGATAATTTTTTAATAAAATTATTTAAATTATATGGTGAGAAATTACATGATTCGAATTACGCATAGGGAAGTTCGAATTACTCTGATTCAAATGATATGGTGAGCAATTTGAATTCTATACAATACTCTTCTGCCCATTCTTGATAGCTCATGAATATTTTTTAATAAATTTATTTAAATTATACCACAAAAAAATATTTTATTCTATGTAAAATAATTTAAAAAATGGCTTAAAAGATGTTAGAAGTACTATAAAAATTTGTAATGTCCTAATGACTTAGGACATTAAAGAAATACTCCACATAGTCACTAATAATTTAGAAATTAAAGAAAAAATATTTTTATCATGTATTTACCTAAATCACTAAAATATTATAAACTTTTATAGTACTCATAACTTCTTTTAAGCCATTTTTTAAAATTATTTTGTATAGAATAAAATATATTTTTTAATTATTTTGTATGGAATAAAATATTTTCTTTCATTTCTAAATTATTATCGACTATGTAGAGTATTTTATTTAAAATTTGAGTACATGCATGTATTTACCTAAGTTATTATAACATTACAAATTTTTATAGTACTCCTAACATTTTTTTTAAATTTTTTTGCATAGGATAAAATATTTTTTGTACTATAATTTAAAAAAATTTATTAAAAAAATTTATTAAAAAATATTCATAAACTATTAAAAATGGACAGAAAAATATTGTATGGAATTCGAATTGATAGCTCATTAATATTTTAAAGAAGTCTCGTAATTAAATATTTTGTTAGCTTTTTTTAACGTATGAAATAAAAATATTTTTTTTTTTAATTTTTAAATTATTAATTTTTTTAATAAATTTTTTTAAATAAATTATTAATTTTTTAACATCATAATTCGAATTATACAATGAATTACTGTGTGTAATTCGAACCAAGCTGGTTCGAATTAGTGTGTGCGTGTGTTTGTGTGTAATTCGAACCAAGCTGGTTCGAATTACGTGTATGCATGTGTTTGTGTATAATTCGAACCAAGCTGGTTCGAATTACGTAGAAATGGAATTCGAACCAGCATGGTTCGAATTATATAAAAATATGATTTGGCTTATTGTTGAAACGATTTTCGCTTTGGCGTAATTACGTTACATGATTCTTGACTTGGCTTATTAAGGTTTTTTACCCTAAATTTGATTTAGGCTATTACGTACTAAATCGAATCCAATAGATTCAAATTACATGGTAAATTTAATTGAAATAGACATGCTTTGATACCAGCTAATTGTGCCCATAGTAAATCGAAGTCATAATGATTTTTATAAATCAAATTCCATAGATTCGATTTACATGCACGTGGTTTTACGCTCAATCGAACTCAATGGCTTCGATTTAGTTGCAATGCAACTATATATACAAGTCAAAGCAATATATAGATTAGTTTGATAAAGTTTTTGTTTGAAAAATAATTTATTAAATTAATTTTTAAAAAAATAATTTTTAAATAAATTTTTATTATTTATTTTTTATAAATTACACTAAAAATAATTTTTAATAAACACAATTAATAATAATTATATTTAATAAATATTTTATAATTTTAAAAATATTATAATAAATATAAATATATAAAAATTAAATAAATTTATATATTTATTAATATATAAAGTTATATTAAATCTTTTAATTTTAATAAGAACAAACTAATAATTTGAAGAAATATTTCTATAAGAGAAAGAAATAAAAATATATTATATCCATCTTGTTAAAGATTTAGTCACTCAACATATTCTTTCACTACTCTTTTCAAATACTCTAAAAAAAAATATTATTATTATTATTATTATTATTATTATTATTATTATTATTATTATTATTATTATATATGATCAATTTTTTATTTATTTTATTCAAAAAGATCAATAATTCATACGTAATAATCTTATTATTGAGAATACTTAACAAGAGTACTAAAATGTCAACAAGGTATAGCTCAAATGGTAAAATTTCTCCATACTCATCTAAGAGGTCGTTATTTCTAACAAAAATTATGTTAACAAGAGATGTCGTGCGCTGTCGCCGTTTCTGCTCCTGCGCCAGCACGTCCATAAGCGTATGGGTGTACGCGGATCGGATCGGATATGATATCTGCGTTTTTTAGTATCGGATCGGATATCAGATATATCCGCATAATTGAACCTTCTCTTTTTAATTATATTTCTATGTAAAAAATTCAATAAAAATATTTTTTTCTAATCAAACTTTTCCTAAATAACAAAAATAAAATAATACAATATATGAATAATAATTAATAACTAAAACATATAAACAAGTAAATATAATACCAAACATATATATATATATATATATATATATTTATTATTGTGCGGATCCGCGGATAGGATGCGGATATTTACCGCGGATCTGTGAATACGATCCGATCCATGAACATCCCCTACATGAGCGGATGTGGTGGAGACGACGGAGTTAAAGTCGCGTCGCCGTTTTTGTTTCCCAGAGAGCTTTGCTGCGTTGCTCCTCGCCGCTACACCTCGCGTTCTCGTTGCTGTTCCATGGGGTTTGAAGTCTGCTTTTTATTTTATTTTGTTGATTCTTTGATATCTGAAATACAGATTTTCGGTATTGGTTTCTTCTTCTGTTTTTTGTTTATTACATTGTTTTTTCTTGTTGTCTTGTTGCTATTTTTTGTTGTTGTTGCTTTTAAAATTTTTATTGTTAGTTGTTGCCTTGCTTGTTGGATGAAAAAATAAGAAAAAGAAGAGAAATCGAGTATTTTGGTGAAAAAAGTTGTTGGAGAAGAGTTATTTGAAAATGGTATTTTAGTCCATAAGACGATATTAAAATTAAGTTATACCTTAGAGACGAATTCGAATGCAAAAAAGGATTGGAGATGAATAAAATTTTCGGTCTAATCATAAGGGATCAAAATCGTACTTAACCATTTTTAATTTGTTTTTCTTCCTTAATTATTTCATAGAATAAGAATGTATTATTTATTTTTTTATCGAAATTGATCTTTTCAATATACAAGTTATAATTTTTATGATATTTTTTTGATGTAGCAATTCTATTATTCTTTTAATAATTTGATGATTGTTTTTACTCAAACGTATTCTTTTCATCTAATGTTACGGCGCAATTTTTCTTTGCCGCAATTGTTTACAATGCACCACATCAATCAAATACCACCTCAAGTTGTATACTTGTATTCACTAATTCATGTTCTAATTACATAGATATAAAAGTTTAATGAACATGCAATGAACTCTATTTTACTGAAGGATGATTGGATCTACTCATATATTATTACTAACATAATGGAATGTGGGTAAAAGTTTTTTTAAGAGGAGCTCGATTTTTTATCGAGCAATTATTTCTAAGGAGTTTCACAGACCAAGTTCAAATTCTATCTCCTCAAATTCTTTCTACGTCTAGTAGAAAATTTTTGAAGTGGAGCATATAATGAGATTGAGGTTCTTCAATTTAGGTTCAATTTTTAAAAATTTATGTTAGATTTGGAGATGCAATTTCAAATATTGATATTGTGTTCATTTTTTTCTTGTAAATTTTTCATAATTAAAAATAATTTTATAATAAATTGTACTTTTTTTTCGGAAACTACCAACCATTTTGTACGTCAATGCAATGTTATTGATGGGAATAAAAGTCAATTTAGTTTTTTGTTGCGACTAATCTATACCTTACCATATTATATGGATAGCGGATGATAAAACTTATTTAATAAAATGATGGTTTGAATTTGTACGGATTCTAAATGTTCAAACTGATGAAATTATTTAAGTGGGTTGTTTAACTCTAATCTATATTGTCTAAAGCCTAAAATAGCTTAAATATTTAAATACTTTGATTCTAATATTAGCATTTGATTATATTAGTTTTAGAAAAATTTGAATTGTTACCTCAATTTATACGATTATCATTTTTTGTTATGTTATTTTTAAAAATTTTAATATAAATGTTTTTTTTTTGTTTATAAATTTATTTTTATTTTTATTGACACCCAATATAACTAAAAAAATAAAATAGTTAAGTTAAAAAATGGCTAAAATAATACTTTTAGATTATTATTCAAACTAAAACTAAAACTTATATAATACTATTAGTTGTATTAAAGAATTTTATTGACGTTGTATAAAATAGTTAATAGTTAGGGTTAAAATTTATTAACAACTGTAAAGTTAAGAATTTTTGTTGTCCAGTGTGATATATTTAGTTGGGTTAAAATTTTATTAAGGATTAAGGGCTTGTTTGGGTGAACTTTTAAAAAAATATCTTTTTTTGAGTTATCTTTTTTTAAAAGATTTTATAGAGAAGTAAAAGTAATTTTATATTTAGATATCTCATGTAAAAAGGTCTTTTTATCTATCAATTATGTTTGGGTATAACAATATAAAAGTACTTTTTTTGTTTATTTATTACATGAAAAACATCTTTTTTTTTAAGGAAAAAGGATCTTTTAAAAATAGATGTAAATTACAACTTCTCAAAAAAGATCTTTTTTTTTATTTTACTAGTGCTTTTACTTTTACTATTAGAAATTTGCCAAACACATTAAAAAATAAAAAAGATCTTTTTTCATTGAAACAAGATCTTTTTTTAACAAAATAATGGTGCCCAAACATGCACTAAGTATTATTTTGGTCTCTAACGTAGAGATCAAAAATTTATTTCGTCTTCAATCTATTTTTTGTTATAAAATGATCTCAAAGATTTCAGTTTATTTTAAAATCGTCTTTTTTTACTAAATTTTTTTTATTAGCAAGTGATTCTTTCCTAAAAAAATTATAAAATAAAATAAAATAAAAGAAAGAAAGGGAACACGGATAAAGAGAAGGGGGGTTGAGGGAAGAAAGAGAAAGGGCGGAAGGAAGAAAGGGAATATGGAAGGGAAGGTAGCGCTGCCGCTTTCCGCGCCCTGCGTCCTGTGCCCCACGCCACCGCCTGACGCCTGTGATGGAGAAGGATAAATCGTGTTTAGTGTCGTTGCTCGCCGTTTTTATCTCTGTTTTTGTTTTTGTTTTGCTTCTTCTGGTTTTATTTTTGTTGTTGCTTCATTATTCATTATTGTTGTTGGTGTTGTTTTTCTAGTTGTTATTATTTCATTGCTTCTGCTTTATGTTTTTGTACTCTACTTCTGTATGCTTCTGTTTCTGCATTTTGCTTCTGTTCCTGCATTTGGTTGATTTGGGGGAAGAGAGGGGAAAGGTATTTTCATCTGAAGGACGATTTTAAAATAAACTGAAACCTTTAGAACCATTTTGTAGTAAAAAAAAGGCTAAAAACGAAATAAATTTTTAGCCTCTACCTTAGGGACCAAAATCATACTTAACCCTTTTATTAACGTATAATTAATAGGATCATTGGATTAAAATTTAGTTATCAAATAATATGTATTTAGATATATAAGAACATAATCATAAGTATAAAAAAACTAAGTTAATAACTACAATTAAAAACTATAATTAATATATATATAATTAATTTAGCATTAATTAAAATTTTATTTTTTCTATTTTAAAGATATCAATCCTATCATTAATTCATTATTAATATTAAATGAATACACAATTATAATTGGCAATATTCTACATAATTATAATATTTTTCATAATAATAATTATTATTTCTATTATGCTACTATTTGCATGAATGCATTATTAAAAGAAAATTATCATATATTAATTAAATTATTTACTAATTATACATAATTAAAATTATATATTTTATTATACAAAGTAATAATTAATTAATCTAATTTGTTATTAGACAAAATCAATTAGCATACAAGTCATGTCTTTAATAGTGATTTATGAAAATTACTGCTATTAATAAAGATTGCCATAATTTATGAAGATTATAATTTTATACATACAATAATATTGATAATAAAGAATAAAAATATTATTGAATGATTGTAGTCTTAAAAATAATCATATATATAATAAAAAATTATTAATAATTATTTAAACAAAGTAAATATATCTAGATAATCTGTTTTACGTACGCTAAAAAAATTATTAAGCTATAATGAATAGGATTGTCGAAGTAAATTTTAGTTGTCCAATAATATATATTTAGATATATATAAAAAATAAGTTAATAGCTAGAATTGATAACTATAATCAATATATATCGAATTAATTTAGTATTAATTAAAATAGTATTTTTTATTTTAAAACAATTTAATTCTATCATTATTATTATTATTATTATTAAATAAATATACAATGATAATTAACATTATTTTAAGTAATCATAATACTGTCCATAATTATTGTTATTTCTATTATACCACTATTTTCATGAATATATTATTAAAAATAAATTATTATATATTAATTAAATTATTCATTAATATGCATAAATAAAATTATTTGTTTTAATTATACACTTTTAAAATAATTAATTAATTAATTAATTTTTTATTAAAGATAATTAATTAGCATACAAGTTCATGTCTTTATTAGTAATTTTATGAAGATTACCATAATTTATAGAAATTACACGTACAATAATATTAATAATAAAAAGAAATATTAAATAATTGTAGGCTAAAAATTAATCATATACATACAAACATATACGTATATGGAAACTATTAATTAGTTAATTAATTAATTAATTAATTAATATATATAAAAGAAAATCATCATAATAAGAAAATAGTTAATATATATCATTTAAATATATTTACATACAATTAATATATACATATATATAAATAAAAAAATATTTAAAATTAATTAAATAAAATAAATATATTTTGAAAATATAAAAATTATTAATTAGACAATTAATATACGTATACAAAAATAAAAAATTATTAACTAAAAAATTATTGTAGGTTTTTAATTTTACAAATCAATCACGTATAATTAGAATAATTAATTCTAAAAATAGATAATCAAATTAATTTAGCATTATGTGATTGTAAATTTTTTTATTTGAGACTTATATTTGTTTAACAATTATTATGACTATTAGATTATATTTTAATATTGAATTTAATATATTATTAAATATAATTTTTTTAAATTTTTAACTTATGTTCTTTTGTCTTTTTATTTTATCTTAATTTCTTTACAAATATAATTTTATTAAGAATTTTAAAGCAATATCTGGACATGAAATTTAGAAACTTAAAGTTAGGATATTTCAATATAAGAATCTATAAATGTGCAATGATCGATGTTAGAGATATAAACTAAAATTTTGATTGTTTACAAAAAATGTATACGCATATTTTTTCATAAAAATGAAGACGTTAATTTATTGCATACTATGCCTTTTTTGCTATATAGTTTTTTCTTAATATTTATATGAATAAAAAATAATAAATTTAATTTAATTTAAAGTTAAATATATTACAGCATATTTTTTTATTAAAATACTTCAGATATAGATAAAAAATTAATCATTTTCCGTGTATTATTGGACGGTACATACCCTAGTTTAATAGGAATGTATATGTTGCTTACCAAAATACCAAGTCTAGAAAAAAATTTACAGTAAAATAACAAATAAATTTTAAAAAATTTATATTTCAGATAAATTAATTTTTTAAAAATATCAATAAAATTTTTTATAATAATAAATGTGAATATATTATTTTTAGATTAGTCTTTATGATTAAGATAAAAAGTCCTAATTTAAACATAATTTGTTTATGTATGTATTTTTTTTCTAGGGTATAATTTATCTAAAATATAAATTTTTAGAAATTTATTTATCATTTTATTTAAAGATTTAATATAGAACTAAAATATAATATTTTTAAATGTATTATTTTTTGTTATTTTATCTAAAATATGACTGTGTTTGGCCAAAAACAAAACTTAGAAGGTTTAGTTTTAAGTTTCAAATTTTTAAATTTTTTAAACCACAAAAATCCAAAAGTTTGACTTCAATTTTTAAAATATTTTAATTTTTTTAAAATAGAAATTAGAGACTCTAATTTAAATTTTTTTATTTTTTTAAAAATAAAAATTAAAGAATTTACTTCCAATTTAAAAATAAGTCTGATACGTACTAGTATCACATCGAATTAGCAGTTTATACGTATCCAACACACAACATGTATTGTTTTCGATGCTCGCCACGTATCCAACACGCTGGATGCATATTGCGCCTAATCACGACACGTGTCCATTATGTTTTATGTGTGCTGAGTCAGCAAATAACCTATGTGTTAGATTTATTATACTTACAACGTCTACCCATTTGTATATACACTAAAAAAAGCGTATTTCTAATAAAAATTCACATATTTTTTCATATTAAAAAAAAAAAAAAAAAAAAACCGATTTCTCCACTCTATATCTTAAACGAGCTACATTTGGGGTTAACCCCAAAATTTCATTTTATTTTTTTGGTTTGTAGTAAAATCCGTGGGTTTCAACTTTCACCGATTTTGAAGGCAAGCAAGGAACCTTGGGAAAAGAGAAAGAAATAAAGTCCAAAGTTTGGGTTAGCTTTTCTAAACACTCTCTCTTCCTCTTTTTTCTTCATTCTTGTCAACCACACCACTCTCTTTGTATCTTCTTCTTCCACAGTAACTCTAACATTTTCTCATGGTCTAGCTTTTGGAATTTTTGTGCAAAAGTCTTAGAAGAAATGAAATACTCATCATAGACACTACTTAAAGTTTGAAACTTTACCACGTTTTAAAGATACCCACCAAAGCATTTGCAGCCATGCCACCCATAAAAAAAAATATATAAAGATGGCTTTGGAAATTTTTTTTTTTGGAAGGGAATTTCAACAACCATTTACATACATAGATGTTCCTTCTAGGATGCTGATTTTATGTTTCCGGTAAGCTCTTTGTCTTAATTTCATATCAAATATAATGTATTTTTTTTTTTTGGAAAAAATAAAAATAAAAAATGAACTGGTTCTTTGAAACCCGCCAGTTCATCGGTTTTTTTTAAAAAATCTCCCAAATCAAACCGGGTTTTACTGGTTTTACGCCTTATCCGGTCTTGTAACTAACCTGAACCGATTTTGAGGTCGGATTACCGGTTTTTCGGTCTAACTGATCGAGTCAATTTAGTTTTTACAATTCTGTTTGTTTTAGAAGCCAGATCAAATCATGTTAATTAAAAGGAGAAAATAAAAAGTGACAAGTTTTTTTTTTAGTATCCCGTTATGATCAAGAAAATCAATATCATAACCTACTTTCTTATATTTATATATAAACAGCATATTTGTTTGTATAATTTCGTAGTTTGAATCAAAGGGAATTGAATTGAATTAGCAAATTAGCAACAATGGCAAAGAGTTCAATGAAGCTAGCTTTTTGGATCCTCTTGTTAGTTTGCATATCTGGTTAGTCTCTCTAATCTTTTCTTCTTCCTAAATATGGTTCCTATTATTTTACTTTTTGAGTTTAAATAATAGAATGAATTTCCTTCCCTTTATTTGTCAAATCTTTATTATGTTTAATATTTTTAGACAAGGAAAAAAAAATAAAAGTTAAAGTAGAAGAGGGGAGAGAGTGAAATTAAAGAGAAAAATTAATGGTTGGAGAGTGGATAACAAGAAAAATATGTTTAAATAAATTTTCTACTTTTTGATATAATAATAATAATAATAATAATAATAATAATAATAATAATAAAAAAAAAAAAAAGAAGTGTCTTATGTGATTGTTATTATTGTAATTGGACAGTGGAAGTAGCAAGAATTGAAGCAAGGGGACCCTTTGAATGTCCAAGGATGATACATTGTGACAGTGTGTGTCAAGGATTTCCCAGTTGCTGCATAAATGGAAAATGCATTTGTCAGAAATGCCCTTCTCAGAAAACTGAAGATGATTATCAACCTCTACAGGACACTACTAAACCCAATTCTCAGTTAAATTAGGCCTTGTTTTTGTTCTTGTTCTCTTAAATGATGATCATCTACTAGCTGGTTAACAGCATTAGTATTGTATGCTCTTTGATATCTTTTAATAAATAAATAAATAATATTTACGGCTAATTTTTTTAGCAACGGAGACCTAGTATGTGTTGTGTTATGCACAGTTATGGAGCTATAATCTGTTTTTATGGATATAGAGATAAATTATTTTTTTTTTAAATTAAAATTTTTAAATCGGAGGCTTAGTTTTGTCTGCAATATAAAACCTAGGGTCCGATTTATGGCGTGGTGAAGGTGATGAACAAATCGGAGACTCAGTTTTGTTTGGGATACAAAACCTAGGTCCGATTTGCACCTTTAAGCACAAATCTGATCTTCACATGAAAAAAAATAACATCAAGTCTCCACATGTTTGAAAACACCATTGAAAAGCCAACACCAAAAATAAAAAGCAAATATGTACTTGTGAAAATAGTTGTGTGTATCTGTCAAATACTGATTTTCCACATTTCCAAAATACCAAAATCTCTCCAACTTCACTACTAAATATTACAATCAATATTTGTATTATTAAGATTAAGAGTGATCATGCTATAATCACAAACTAAAGCACCAAATCACTATAAATAGTTTAGAAACTACATCAAATGACTTTTTTGTATAGTAAATTGGTTTTAAACTGGTTTATAATATGGTGGACTAATTTAAATTAGTTTATATAGAAAAAAAAAAAAAAAAAAAAAAAACTAGTTTAGCATTTAAAAAATTGGTTTTAACCACTAATACCCTCACTTTGAGAATGTTTACTATCTGCAACTAAAAATTTATGGCTCTTTCCATCCACTCTTATAATACTAGAACCTGGAGCCTTGCTTATTCCTTTCTTCTTCATCTGTCATCTGATTGAAAAGCCTACAGCCTTCGTCGATCAAGCCAGAATGGCAGCAAGCTGTGAAAATGGCCAAAAATATGACCTCATTAGACCTCGTGCCGGATTCAATCAACTCTGCAAATTGTTTCAATGCTTCTTGACTTCTTGTCCATGTCCATTTATTGCATTTTTGCCATCTCTATACATCCTGTTTGATTTGGCTTCCATCAATGTATTCATGGACCCATCTGCGATAATCAAGAAGCACAAGACCGGCAGAAGCAGAAAGAACACTGGTCAATGTAACCCCATCAGGTTGAAAAACTGATGCCTGCATTTCATAGAACATGTCAAGTGATTCGTTCAGATTTTGGAAATTGGCATTGCACCAATCCACCTATCATACTAGTCTAAGAAACAATGTCCTTCTTAGACATTTCATCAAACACTTGCCTTGCATCATCAACAGACTCACACTTCATATACATATCCATCACAGCATTGCCTACCTCTAACCGACTCAGTTTCGCACAAGCGTATGCTAACAATAGTTGCCACATTAGGCTCAACATTCATTCTCAAAAACAATGCAATGGCTTCTTCAAACAACCCAGCCTTCACATACCCAGATATCAAACCAGTCTAAGTGTCTAAGACACCACATCTCTCATAGGCATTTCATCAAACACCTTGCAAGCACTGTACTTGTTTCAATTTGCTTCAAGCTCCAATCAAATTGCTTCAAGTAATTGCAGCGGTAATGAACCTCAGTGACATGATTTTACTGATAAAGTTTGAAACTTTGGAGATAAGTCACTGGAAACAAGGGCAGAGATCAATAATTGTGCATGGATTTGCTTGAAGGATCTCAAATAAAATTCGATCATATATTTTTGACCCTCCAATAAAATATACAGCATATTCAGCTGTTTCAGCTTTTTTTTTTCGGTGTACACTGTTTCAGCATTTTGGATCAACCCACTATGTATTGGGCTTATTATAATGATCTTATTGGATATATTATTGGGCTTATCAATTAGTTCCATCTTCTTGAGGCCCATTTATTTTCAATGCTATATATTTTAAAAAAAAAATAAACTATCATTTCTACCCACAAAAGTTAAAAACGCTGACATATTTACGCATAGAAAAAGAAAATTATCATTTGTACCAATGAAATATAGGTTTCGCATAACAAAATTATCCAAACACTAAAAAATTACCTAAAATCCGTAAATTACCCTTATCTTTACTACCATTTTTCTAATATCAAATCTCACCACCGCCCCCCTTCACCCAGCCACCCAAATGGAAGAGTTTCTAACCCTAATCTCTTTCACCCAGCCACCCAAATGGAAGAGTTTCTAACTCTAACCCTCTTCACCACTACCCCCTGTCCCTTCTAATCTCAAATTCCACTACCAACCTCTTCACCCAACCACCCTAAATGGAAGAGTTTCTAACCGTAACCCTCTTCACCTAGCCACCACCCCGTGTCCCTCTAAAACTCACACACGGAGACATTATACACACACCCCCACCCGAGGAAGAAGAAGAGAAGAGGAGGGGGAGGGAGACCGCACTGGCAACGTGGGACTCGTCGTCGCTATTGCATCATCGTCGTTGTTGTTGAGGGAGTCCGAAGAGGAGATGCGAGCCAGAACCAAGGAAGGGGGAGCTGTTGCCGCCAGGGCGCCTTGCTATTGCCGGCTCCATCGCGAATGTCGCCTCCATTGATTGAGTCTGTCGCTGTCGTTGTCGCTAGTTTGGAAGGAAGAGAGAGCGCAAGAGATCGGAGAAGGAAGAGAGGGCGACGGCGCCGATGGGTGTCACTGCCACCATCGTCGTCGACGCTGTTCAGTGAAAAAGGAAGAACTGTAACAAGGAAGGAGAGCAGGAGTCCGTCACTATCACTGCCGAGCGAAGGTTTGGTTGGTTGGAAACGGATTGAGACCTGTATCTTATGAGTGTCACATCTGCTATCCCTTCAATGAAGTTACAACAAGATATGGTTGAAGTTTGTACTTGTCTTGTGTTCGTACTTGAGTTATGGTGGTAGTTAGGGTTTAGGGTGGTGGTAAGGAAGAGTTTTGGTGGTGGTAGGATTTAGGATTGGAAAAATGGTGGTGTGGAGTAAGAGAAGTTAGAGATAGATTATATTAAAAGATAATTCAAAAATTTTAAATAATTTTTTTGAGTTTGGATAATTTTATCAACAAAAATTTATATTTCATAGATACAAATAATCATTTCTTTTTTATGGAAAAATATATTAGTATTTTTAATTTTCGTGAATAGAAATACTAATTTACTCTTTAAAAAAATTGGTAATTAAAAGCTGAGACCTTAACCCATGTGGTAACCTATATGCTTCTTAATATACTCATCCCAGTTTGAATTTTGACAAATGTGCTAAGTATTGAATTCATTTGACAAAAAAAAAAAAAAAAAACTAGTAAAATTACTTTTGATCATGAAAGATTTGAGAACAAATAATTTTAATCATAAAAAAATTAAATTAACTTGATACCATCAAAAGTTGGATGTATATGATAAAATTACCTAACGAACTATTGATTTTGAGAAATTAATTTTTTTTAGTGACTATCCAACCTTTGATGATTATTAAGTTAGTTTATATTTTCATGATAGATTACTCAAAAAATATGATAAACTAATTTTGATGTTGTAGTGTTTTTGTAAACGTTTAAATTAAGAAATAAGATACGGTAAAGGAAAATAGGATTTCATTCTCTTGATATATATATATATATATATATATATATTAAAAGGTGCAAATAAAATTTGAACTTTTCTAAATGCTCAAAATAGACTCTTCTACTATTTTTTTTTATCAATTAATTGATAAAGAAAATTACACACGTCCAAAAAGGGATGTTTATTAGGGTATCAAGTCACACGTACTTAAGCTCTTTAATTTCATCATCACAATGTATAAGATGTCATAATTAATGAACCCTAATTATGTCTGAGGTCACTTGTCTTTTTTACTTGGCTTATACATTTTATGTCTTTAACCCCTTCTTAAATAAATAGTACAAAAATATAAAGAAGCATTATTATCTTAATTATAGAAGAAAATGAAAAATGAAAGGAAGATAAAAGTGCTATATCCCATAAGAAATTTCGGCTAATTCTTTTTTATATTGGAAAATGAGGTGTGATTTGTGTTAATATTATCATGTTTTATTGTACTACATGAATATGCATGAGGGATAGTTAAATAATTCCCAAAACATAAAATTCTCTTTAAAGAAATAGTTAGTAAGTAGTAATGATTCTTACAGGAATAATTTTTGAAAAACGATGATGTACGAACGCTGATACGGATATATTATTTTTACTTTCATATTAAAAATAATTTTTTGTATTTTTTTTAAATAAATTATAATGCTATTTTATTGATATTAAAAAATAAAAGATTTTTTAATCATTTTAATAATTTTTTTAATTATTAAAAATATTTAAATATTTTTTATTTTAATAAATAATAATATATATTATTTCTAAACTCATTTCAAAAATACATATTAAAAATAAAATTGGACACGCTAACACGTGAGAGTATTTAAATGTGTCCAAGTGTGTGCGAAAAAAATTATTAAGATATGACAAACACATATGTCATACAAGTATCGATGAAGATCTTCTTTAAAATGTGTCTGATACGTAAACACAGTATTCAGTAAAATGTCCATATTTTATAATTAAAAAATAAATTATTATTCACAATTTGTTACCAAAAGAAGTTTAAATTATTTAAAAAATATTTCAATCATAGCCTTTTTTTTCAATTTCTCTTAATCTTAATCACATATTCAATCCTATAAAAATTGTCAATAACAATTTCTTGAAGTGGTTCAAACTCTTATTAGTCGGGTTTTTTTATTGTGATAAATTCTAACATCATAACAGCATATTATACCATTCTATTATAATATATTAGTATTATACCATCTCAAACTTTTATATTAAAATTGATTTACAAGAAATTTCAATGTGAGTTTTTGTATTTCATCTAAAATACAAAAGTTATCGATCAAGTACAAAGTTACATGAAAAAATAACAAACAAAAGTGGAACATATTATGCCAAAGTTAGCAATCTTCAATATGTGCCTCATGTCAGCTTGGTCGCTATAAAAGCTGGGAGCTTTGTCATGTGAGGCCCCCTCTATAATACTACAACGATAGCCTCTTGTGATCAACACGTATTTAAAATAAATCATATTTTATATTATTTTTAATATATATTATTCAGTGTATATTTTTTGTATGATTTAAAAAAATACTTTTTTTAGTTTTTATTTTATTCCATTAATTTTTGTAATTTTTATTACATTTTTAATTAAATTTTTTTATTTTAAAAATTTATATTAGATAAAAAATTATAATTAAATCTTCACTAGTTATATTAATGAATAATTTAGATACATTTAAAAATATTATATATTTATAGTAATAAATATATACGAAAGTATTCTTTGAGTACTATATCTATATTTAATTATAAGTATATTTAAATTATTCATTAATAAATTATTATTTTTTAACATAAAATTAATAATTCTAAAAATTTGTTTTAGAATATTGTATAATTTATTTCACATTAAATATAAAAATAAATATTTTAAAAATATTTTGTATTTAAAAAAAATTGAGAAGACTTAATTAAAAGTTTTTATTTAATATATAAAAATTTAATTATAAATTTTTAAATTATAATATCTTAAATTTAAAATTTGATAAAATTATAATAACTAATTAAACTATTATTTTAATATCCAAAATAAAAATAATACTGATACCTATAAGATATAGATATACACCTAAAATAACATACATGTAACACTCTTTCGTATTTAACTTGAGATTTTTGTGACGCATGGAAAGAAGTTCAAGATAAATTTCTTATATATATAGATATATATACACAAATAATAATTATATTATATTCACTCTTTATTGTATAACAAGCAAATTCATCCATTACTATCAGATTGAGTGTGAAGCTTTAATTAATTTAAGTGATGAGAACAATATCTCAATTCAATCCAAGTGATAATTGATCAGATACATGACATAAAATGGATAAAATAAGATATACTAATATTTAAATTTTTATTGAAATTTTTATAAAGTTATAAACATAAAGAAGTTACAACTTAATTTAATATAATGAGTCGGTTCAATATAATACATACTCAAATTAAATATTACATATATGAAATTGTAAAAAAGTCTTTTTGAAAAGATACAAGAATTTTGTCACAGAAAACTAGAAGAGTAATTAATAAATTTGAGTTTGTAACACTATTTTGTATAAGTTGAGATTTTTGTGACGCGTGGAAAGAAGTTTAAGATAAATTTCTTATATATACAGACATATATATACACAAATAATAATTATATTATTTTTACTTTCTATTGTATAACAAGCGAATCCATTTATTACTATCGGATTGGGTGTAAAATTTTGATTAATTTAAGTGATGAAAATATCATTTCAATTCAATCCAAGTGATAATCGATCAGATATATGATACAGAAGGGATAAAGTAGGATATACTCATAATTAAATTTTTATTGAGATTTTTATAAAGTTATAAACATAAAGAAGCTACAACTTAATTCAATACAATCAGTCGGTTCAATATAATACATACTCAAATTAAATATTTATATATATAAGAAATTGTAAAAAAGTCTTTTTGAAAAGATACAAGGATTTTGTCATAGAAGACTGGAAGAGTAATTAATAAATTTGAGTTTGTAACACTCTTTCGTATAAGTTGAGATTTTTGTGACGCGTGGAAAGAAGTTTAAGATAAATTTCTTATATATACAGACATATATATACACAAATAATAATTATATTATTTTTACTTTCTATTGTATAACAAGCGAATCTATTTATTACTATCGGATTGAGTGTAAAACTTTGATTAATTTAAGTGATGACAACATCATTTCAATTCAATCCAAGTGATAATCGATCAGATATATGATACAGAATGGATAAAGTAGGATATACTCATAATTGAATTTTTATTGAGATTTTTATAAAGTTATAAACATAAAGAAGCTACAACTTAATTCAATACAATCAGTCGGTTCAATATAATACATACTCAAATTAAATATTTATATATGTATGGAATTGTAAAAAAGTCTTTTTGAAAAGATACAAGGATTTTGTCATATAAATTTGAGTTTGTAACACTTTCGTATTTAAGTTGAGATTTGTGTGACGCATCGAAAGAAGTTCAAGATAAATTTCTTATATATATATATACACACAAATAATAATTATATTATATTTACTTTCTATTGTATAACAAGCGAACCTATTCATTACTATCGAATTGAGTGTGAAACTTTGATTAATTTAAGTGATGAGAATAATTTTTCAATTCAATCCAAATGATAATCGATCAGATATATAATACAAAATGGATAAAGTAGGATATACTCATATTTGAATTTTTATTGAGATTTTTATAAAGTTATAAACATAGAGAAGCTACAACTTAATTCAATACAATGAGTCGGTTCAATATAATACATACTCAAATTAAATATTACATATATGGAATTATAAAAAAGTCTCTTTAAAAATATACAAGAATTTTGTCATAGAAGATTAGAAGAGTAATTAATAAATTTGAGTTAGTTGACCTATTTAAATAAGTGTTAAAAATTTAAATTTTATTTTATATATATAATAATTTATTAGTCAATAATAAATTTTTAAATAAAATTTAGATCTATTATAAATTAATTTTTCTATTATTGAGTTAAAAAATACCATCAAAAGAAAATAGAAGAGTGATTCCAAATGCTGAAAAGGATGTCACTATGTTAATATAAGAACATTTAAGGAAACCCACCAAATTAAAAGTTCTCCACCACCTCCCCTTCACTAACTTTTCAGTTCTGAATCCTTTTGGATTCTAGTTGCTACCAAAATTAATAAATCCAAGTAATGTGTTTGACGTACTCTTGTTTAATTTGGAACTCTGAACTAGGTTTTGGTCAAAAGTCATAGAAGCTTTTACCAAAAACAATAGCAATAATTAATAGAATCAATCATTTAATTTATTTTTACTATAACATATTTGATAACAGCATTTTGATCAAATAAAAGAAAGAAAAGTTATTAATAACTTTAGAAAGAAAAGATTAATTAGCTAATTGATAATGCCAAAGAAAGGTGGAGAATCATCTTGAGTTCTTGACATATTGATATTTAAATATGAAGATAGTTATTTTTTAAAAATAAAGTACTGAATATTCTTCTACTAACTAGATAAGATCAACTACATGATGAATTAGATAATTATATATAGAATTTAAGATATATAAAATTCTAGAGTTCATTAGTTATTAATTTTGTCCAATTTTAGGTCAAGTGTGTTATTGTTATTACTGTTTGACTCAGCTTTAATCGGTGATGCACATGCAATGGTCAACATACATGATTACATGGCCTCATCATGAGCTAGAAAAGGCTATATATGGTTGGTGACATTTTGGTAGTGATCCTTAATTCTAGGACTTAATTATGATGGTATAGTTAGTGATAGTATTTGTCTTAGGTTTAGATGACCAAAAAAAATTATTCCTTCTAATAATTATCAATAACATGAGAGGTCACTTGAGCCAACTTAGTTGATTAGCTGGTCAGTTCACTCGTCTATTTAATTTAGAGTTGGAGATTTGAATTTCACCTTGTCTATGCAACAACCCTTAATTAGTGACAGACTCTTAAATAAAATTCAAATCTGCGATATATTAATTTTTGACCTATCGAATTAGGAGATACTGTAGACAACCAAATAAAAAAGGTCATTTGTGACTAAAAATTCATGAAATATTGATTTCACTGCTCTTATAAATTTGTCTATCTATATTATGATTATCATAATTAGTGGTATTTGTTCAACTTTAAGATTACATGTTTAAATTGTAAAATTAGTTATAATATATTTATTAGGTTAAGCTATATATCGTTTATTTATATTATATCGTTTAGATATAACTCTGTCTCGAATTTTTAATATGAAATATTTGTGTATTTGACTACTCGTATTTCTTAAGTTAATACGTTGTTATTAGAAGATTATGTGTTTTTCTTTGATATAGTGTTTTTTTTAATTTATATTATTTAAATCGAACGGCCCAGTTTGTTTAAAGAAAAAAATAAAATACAAATCGGATGGTCTGATTTTAACATTAAAATTTTTTTAATTTTCAAAAACATAAATCAGACTGTCTGATTTGTGATTGTTTGTTTAAAAAATAAAACAATATAAAAAAATCGAAGACACTAATTTATATAACCCATAGCAACGTAAAACACTTCTCTTCTCACATCATTCTGTGATACAGATTTCTCTCTCACACGAAAAAGAATAAACACTATTTCTTAATATTATGTTTTATTTATTACTATAATTTAATATATTTTTTATAATATATGTATCTAAATTCAATTCATATTATTATATATGATGTATTAACCTAAAAATAATGTAAAAAGAAAGATGTTTCATATAAAATACATCATTGACAATTCATCATTAATATGACATTGACACTAAGGTGTACTTTCTCATGCCATCTTTCTCCATTTTCTACAAAAAGACAAACATAGGGGTTACAAGTGTGAGCCATATTGAAGAAGAAGATAATAGTAATTTATGTCCAATATCACATAACTTTCACTATTTAAGCTCTACCTTGTAGGTGGGTTGGTCATAGTAGGCACCAAAATTTTGGGATTAAAAAAAAAAAAAAAAAAAAAAAAAAAAAAAAAACTAGATTTTTCCCCTAGTCTATATTCTTCTATATATCTTCTATCCACCCACAAATTTCAGCAATCATCAATTAATCATATGATGTGCAATAATTTATGCAAAAGATTAAGTAAGAATTGACACATACCAACCTAAATTTCTTTATTTGTTTTAGCTATACTACTTTTGTTCTAAGTGTACCCTTAGCTATATGTATGACTTATTATTGTCAACTATATTTTGAATTTTATTTTCATATATATTTTGTGACACTAATGTATTTTGATATATTTAACATTAATATCTGAGTCTATGGACAAAAGAATTTGGAATAGCAGGTTCTTGTGATTTTGATCATGAGGAAATTGTTCAGAGCTAGGAGAAGGATAGAGGGACCCCCAATCCATATCTAAAAAATCACTTTCACTTTCACATGATGAGAGAATGAAAATGGATAAGAGAGAACGCACATTATATATATATATATATATATATATATATATATATATATATATATATATATATATATATGAAAACTTTCAAGTGTACTGGTAGAACGGTATTTTAGTAATTTTTAATTATTGATTTTAATTATAAAAAATATATATATAAAAATTTTTAAATGTATCGATACATTGATATATCAGTAATTTTTAATTATTAATTTTAATTATAAAAAATATATATAATACATATAATTAAGACAATAGATAAAAATCAATGAAATATCAGTATGGTAGTTTACTTAAAAAATTTTCATATATATATATTTGTAGTTTTTAAGTCCATTTTATAAATTAAAAAAAAATGGATTTTTCCGGTAGAATTTAACATTAGGGTTTTTTATTTTTCTAAAAATAAATACCTAATGAAAAGGGTTATTGAAAAAAGTTTTGGAAGTAATAATTATTCAAGTCTCATCATGTAGTCTACATGAAATTCATAAAAACCCTAACACATGCATGCATGCATATATCTTTGCTTTGCTTGCTACCAATTTATGGCCCCAAAGTGTCAGGTATGTTCAATTAAAAAATGTTAATATAGCAAGTAATTAAACTTTGTTCACTTAATTAATTAATTGATTATCATCTCCAAGTACACTAATGAACATTATTGAATTTAATCAACATAATGTAAATATGTAGTTATATCTATCTCAAACACAACTTTCAAACTATCACTACTAGAATCTTTTGGATTATTATATATGAGACAGATTAACATTATACTATACTTATATTAATATTCACATAAGTACTAAATAGTTTTCAGTTTAGCATAATCATAACTTCAATTCAAATATAAAAATAATATGGAAATTAAACATCCAATTTTTAGTCTAATAACATCAAAATAAACAAATGAATTGAATAATTTTAATTTGGCACATGCCCTAATAAGGTTTATATATATAATCTTAGCTTAATTAATCCACAAAAAGAAAGTGTCATATCTGGAATAACAGGAAAACCTTCCTGCCACCCACTATTAAAGCATTCATAATAATGAATCATATCTTTACTAAAAATAAGAGATTATTTCATGAAAAAAGTAAATAAAATAAAAAAGCTGAATGCACCTTTAATTTTTTGTATTCTAAATAGGTTAAATTACACAGTTGGTCCCTACACTTTCAGTAAAATTGCAAATTGGTCCCTATACTTTAAAAGTTTGTAATTGGGTCCTTAAAGATAATTAAAATTTATAATTTAGTCTCCATTATTCAAAAAGTGTTTGATTTAACAGAATATTCTCAGTATATTCTCTATTTTAACATAATATTCTTAACATATTCTAAGAATATTCTGTTAAATCAACACTTTTTGACCGGCAGGGACTAAATTGCAAATTTTAATTCTCTTTAGGAATTCAATTACAAACTTTTAAAGTGTAAGAACCAATTTGTAATTTCACTAAAAGTGTAGAGACCAACCATGTAATTTAACCTTCTAAATAATAAGCAAATGTTGGCTATTTTAATCACATCAATAATTTGGTTTTTTTTGGGAGAAGAGATGAAAGATATGACCACATCAGAAGCATGTTTACATGCATTTTATAGCAAAAAGTATGCAAATAAAAAATATCATAATTATTAAAAGTCCAAATAAACATGCTACCCTTTAAATGATTAAAGCAAAAACATTGGATGGTATTTTCAGGACACACAATAATATATATCATCTCACTCTATGTCATGAACCACATGTTAGTTAATTAATTAATTAGTAAGTTGTTACTAACATTACCATATTTGATTTAATTTAATTAATATTAAATATTAATTATTGTACAATAGGGAAGAGGAAGAGTAATCATCAGCAATGTCTCAATGTTTTGATAGATTAATTAGGTTAAAGGATTATTGGAGGCCTCTGCTAAGAGATCTCGAATCCCATGTTGATTTGAATTGGATTTGGTTGCTTGCTCTATATTTAATAATTTTCCCAAAAGAAGAGCCATGCCAATTGCCAACCATGAACCAACTCTTACTATAGTATTTATATATTAAGATTAGGATTTCGGATTTAGGGTTTAGACAAATTCAAATACTAATCATTGTATTAAGATTAAGGAGACTACTTTAATAAAGATACTAAAAATTTTTTTTTTAAAGATGTTTATACGTGTCATTTTATTATTGGACATTTTTATTAAATCAGTTAATAATTTATTTTTTAATAAATCAAAACAAAATCGGTTTATTATAGCAATAATAATAAATCTAATTGTCTGCATTATAATTATTAGATCCGGTTTGATCCGATCGAATTACACAATCTAAATCGAATATCTTTAAATTTTTTGATAAAAAGACAAATATATCTTTGACTTTTTATTTTGCAGATATTTGAATCCCTAAAAATTTAAAAATACAATTAAATCACCAAAAAGAAATTGAATTTATTGTTATTGTTATAAAAAATAACCAGTTTAATAATACGTTCAATAATAATGCGACACGAAGTGTCTTTACAAAAAGACGTTTTACACGTCTTTATGGAAGTATCCCCTGAGATTAAAGCAAATTATGCATTTAAATATTTTTAAAAGTTTATGAAAATATGAATAAATAAATTAGAAGAAATTAAATTAACCTTTAATTAGTTAATATTTATTATTTTTATTTATTGTAAAAAAAATTAGCTTTTATTTTTTGAATAATTTAAAATTTAAAATAAAAAATTTAACTGATATTAACTAAAAAAAGTATGACTCTATAATTGAATTATAAAAAAATTTATAGATTATTATATAAATATATCCTACATCATATAATATTATAATCAAACTTAATTTTTTAATAAAGATATACATAATTATTATTTTTGTTAACTCTATTGATAATCTTTTATGTTTATAAAGTTATTAGTAACTTCTAATAATATTTCAGTTTTTATTTTCTCAATCTATTAATTAATAACCACTCCAATATATAGGAACTAAAACAAAAAGGAAAAATATAAAACAATAGCTAATATACACGTGGCAACACCTCATTGGATGAGTTATTTATTGGTACTAATTAAGGAATCTAATTCTCCTCCCTTTTGCTTAGGCTGCTGGAATTTTTGTATGTAGTATTTTAAATTTCTCCCTTTGTTTGTCTATTATTTGTTTTCTCATACCAAGCACTCATTTGTGTGTGTGTGTTATCATACAAAGTTTTTTTATTTTAAATATATAATCAAGAAACCAAAGCAGGCTTTTCCACTAATTTATTCAACTTAATTAAGTACAATTTCCACTGCTTATTATATATATATATGTGTATATATATAAGTATATATGTTGCATCTGCAGAAAAATATATATTAGATAATATCAACTTAAAAAATATTAATTTACTAATTTTTAGATTATCAGTTAAAATTTTTCTTATAATATGCTCTTATTTAATGATTCTATATAGAATATTTTTTTCTTTTTATATGTTATTAGTGATATACTTTAAGTTCTTTGTATATGTTTAAAAAATTAATATATCTAGACTATGAATATTTAAATAAAAAAGAAATTTAAATTTAAAAATAATATAACTAGTAATATATATCATCACACATTTTACATTATAAGCAATGTCCAACTCAAAGCAAAGAGGCAAGAGTTGAATGTATGTTAGATTTTTTTATTTTTATTTGCATTGTTTTTTACATACAAATAAAGCGGTGTGGCAAATTAAGTTTTTTTTTTTTTTTTTTCTCTTCCCATTATTGTAAACTATAGATCTTTGTGAATGCAAGTCCCAATGCATCCTACTAATAATGACATGGGAGGAAAAATAGGGACAGTCCAAATTTTGGTTTAAAATATATAAGAACTTTGTAGACATGTTTACTTGCAAGTGCTGTCTTCTTACTCTACCACCTCTTTGATCTTTTATTATTATTATTATTATTATTATTATTATTATTATTATTATTATTATTATTATTATTATTATTAGTAACTTTTGGAGTAATACATTATTTTTGTGCTCAACATTTGGAATAAACATTTAAATTGTTCTATTTGTATCTCTAATATTTATAAAAGTGATTTAATAATATTATCTTGTCATGAATTATACTACCAGATTAGAATAAATTTTTCGATTATTCTCATTTATATGTATTTATTCTTAATTTGGTCTCATTTAAATATGTTCGATTTTAATATTATTGTACCCACTATTTGTATTTAGGTTCAATTATATCTCTAAAAAAGTAAATTGTGTAAATATTACAGGGATTAATTTTAATTTTTGATGAGCTATTATCCGAAGTGGATCATCGATTTTGTTCCCTAAACATTTGTTTTCTAACTTCAAGAAGAGATTTTTAAAACTCCAACTAAAACTCATGACGTGTAATTGATGGCATAATAATATTAAATTATTTTTACAGATGTTACAAATACAAATAAGACGATTTAAAAATTAAAAATACAAATAAAATTTAATCTAAATATTAGAAACAAAAATAATACTTTACTCTAATTTTTTCTATTTATTTTTTGCTTTCTTCATTGTTCAATGCATGGTTGATGATCTGCATACATAGGTAGCCTTCAATATTAGAACCTTAATTTTAGGTCAATAGGTTTGGTTAAAATATCATGAAATCTCACCATAAAATAATCAGAACTCATTGCATGCTAGCTGCAATTTAATGTTTGTTAATTAATGCTGCTAATATCTTATGGTTCATCTTTCCAAAATTAATAGTGGTCCCTTAAAATGGTTGAATTAAGTTAGTTTAGTTTCTAATAAAAAATTTTTAAATTGATTTTGGATAATAAAAAAATATATGTGGATAATTAATTTTAATTAGACAATATTAATTATTTTTTATTGTAAAATAATTTTTTAACCTTAGTTTTTTAGAAAATTTTGGGTTCAGTTATAATTTAAATTTTAGAGTTTAAAATTCAAATAAAAAATAATTTAAAAAATTAATATATATTGATTGAAAAAAATTAATTTCCTAACCGAATTGAACTAAATTTTTGTTTATTAAAAACTTTTATTTTTTGTGTTAAGATTTTAAAAAGATCTAATCATGTCAGTTTAGTTCCTAATAATAAAATGTAAATACCGATAATTTATTTTTTTTTTTAAAAAAAAAAAAAAGAAAAAGTGGTGGGCTCAACAAGGAGTAGCTAGGACAATTTGCCTAATTTAGGTTAAGCCTATGCAAGTAAAGGTATATATTAATTAATAATAAGCTCCATTACAAGAATGAGCTTGAAGAATATGAGAGCTTTAAATCTGACCACCTTTTTTGGTGTATCAATATGTTTGCAACGTAATTAATTTGACTAAATGTTAACATTGTTCACTTTATAATGTATGTCTTGATATTTTAATGATGATTTATTACAAGACAATACCTAACAAATGCTAAGGATATTATAAATAATGAAAGACTCCATACTGTTACTACTTAATTAGCAACACTATTACTAAGTGTTGTTAACGCATGATGAGTGGTAACCGTAAAAGTTAAACAAGAGTGCTAACTACTTCTAACTTCTAAGATATAATTAAAGAAAAATGATAGATTTAATTATTCTCTCATCACTTGGATTGCGTTTGTTTCTTAAAACGGGATAAGATAAGATACTAAAAATAAAATACAAAAAATAGAGACACAAAATTTTATATTTTTATATTTTGTATAGTGATAAATTAGAATAAATTATAAAATTTTAATTTATTCTATTTTTTCATTCAAAAAATTTGAGAAGAAAAATATAATAATAAAAAATATAATTATAAA
The DNA here is from genome assembly GCF_003086295.3 of Arachis hypogaea. Taxonomy (NCBI): domain Eukaryota; kingdom Viridiplantae; phylum Streptophyta; class Magnoliopsida; order Fabales; family Fabaceae; genus Arachis; species Arachis hypogaea. Next base: position 1,258,087 of record NC_092046.1, read on the forward strand.
AAATTAACAAAAAAAATAAAAAAAATAAAAAATAAATTGTGTCATTTGTTAGTGTCTTTATGTTCTTCCTGTCAAAATAGATACAAAATACACTAATTCAATGTTTCTGGACATAATATCTCTGTTTAAATCTCATTTGTCAAACACAATTTTGCGTCTTTATACTCCTGTCTTAGTGTTCTGTCCTTATAAACAAACACAACTTTAACTACGTAATACTAGATCCGTTATAAATATGAACAAGTAGCTATAGACATAATGATTAAATATGATTATTTAAAAATTATAAGTTAAGAATGCGTTTAATTTGGTTTTTTATTTTTTATTTTTATTTTTATTTTTAGTATTTTTATTTTTAGAATTCTATTGTTATTATTATTTTTTTCATAAATTTCAAAAAATAAAAATACAATTAAATGCATCTTAAGTTTGAAGAATCTCCTTTGAATAATATTTTCAATAATAATAATAATAATAATAATAATAATAATAATAATAATAATAGTAATAGTAGTAGTAGTATTAGATAGAAGACAATAATGATGATGGTGCAATATTTTTTTTTTCAAATCAAGCTATATAGCAACTCTTTTGAGAGATCTTCTATACATTAAAATCATAGGAGAGTTACAATATATCATATATAATTCATGATTGTAAAATACTTTGGAAATTTTCTTTTATGGCTCCATAAATTTGTTCATTATCAAAGAGAACTACGGTAAATAAAGAACCACCAAATATATTTATATTTTCAGTTATTTATATATTGGACATGAATTGACGAAACTAGTTAATGATTTATTTCATCTCCATATATAGATTTATACAAACCAACAAGGGGGTATGTTCATTGATATGGCTAAGTTGTCACAATTAATTAAAAACCACAGACAATGAATCTTCATATCTTTATTTTTGTTGTTTCATTTCATTTAGTCTCTCTTGAAACCCTATATAAGTGCATGACTCATATCACTTTGTTCTTTAGCAATTAATATACTTTAGAAAAAATTTCAAGTGTACCAAAAATATCGGTATTTCAATTGTTTTAATCGTTGATTTGAATTATAAAAAATATATATAATATATATTAATTAAAATCAACGGCTAAAACAACTGAAATACCGATGTTTTCGATATACTTAAAACTCTTCCTATACTTTATTTTATTAGTAATATTATTAAAATATTTTTTTTCTAAAAAAAAATAAAATAAAATAAAAATGGGGGTAGATGGCCCCAGCTAGATTTGGGGGCCTTGACCAAAACCAACCAAAACTCTCATTAAAAATATTCATAGCAAAGCTCTTCTTCCAAGGAATAGTAAAGGACAATGTAATAAGATCAAAAGGAAAAAAGATATGGAAAAAAAAAAGGAAAAAAAAAAGAAAAAACCTGAATAAGAGTTGGCAATGTCAGTTGCAAGCCAAACTGTTATGATTATCTCTTCTTTAAAATATTGAACATTGAATGACTTCGACAAAACCAAAAGCAACCTCCCTTGAAATTCGAATAGCTAGTAAACAATGCAAAATATATTAAACACTTCTTACATTTATATTAAAAATAGATTATTATATATTTATATATATTATAACATGAAATTATGTTTTTTACTAATTAGTTTTGATTTTTATGTATGTTTTTATAGAGAGAAGTTCTAGAAGTATATGATCTACGCATAAGTCATAGTAAGATAGAATATATAGAATGTAAGTTTGGTTGTTGAAGGAAAAATTCTAATACAAAAGTGAAGATTAGAAAAAACATTCTACGAAAAGTTAAAAGTTTTAAGTATCTTGGGTGTATCATATATGATAATAATGGAAAGATTGAATAGAATGTAAATCATAGGATCTAAGTAGGTTGGTCAAAATGGCGGAGTGCATCTAATTTTATGTGACAAAAAAATACTCTTAAAACTTAAAAGTAAATTCTATGGCACTGCTACTACACCGACTATGCTTTATGGTACAGAGTGTTGGGCGGTCAAAGGAAAATACGAACATAAGTTAAGTGTGGCAGAAATGAAGATGTTGAGATAGATGAGTGGTCATATGCTATGGATAGAATAAGAAATGGAGATATAAGAGAGAGAGAGAGAGAGTTAGAGTAGCACCTGTTGTGGAAAAGATCGTAGAATTGCGCCTCAGGTGGTTTGGACATGTGAGAAGAAGACCGATAGAACACCCAGTCAAAAAGGTGGATGAGATGAAAGATAGACAAGGGTAAAAAGCAGAGGAAGACCTAAGAAGACCATCTATATAATGGTCAAACAAGATCTACATATAAATGATTTCTCTGTAGATATGATACATAATAGAGTTCAATAGCATCATTTTATCTATATAACCGACCCTACTTAGTGGGACAAAACTTTGTTGTTTGTAGTTTTGATTTCTAGTCACTATTAGTTAGTATAAAAAATACATTAATAATTGTTGATTATAATTTTTTTTATAATATATTAACTTAAACATTTAATGTGTTAATAAAATTCAACTCACATGAACAAGATTGATACTTGAATAATTTCACTATATAATACAATATATGGAAAAAACTTTAAAAATGATATAACGATCTAGATATCACCGTAATTTTAAAACAATAAAATATTCACATACATATATTAATAGAGAATTGTCAGATAATTCAACAGAATTATTTATTATTTATTGTTAATAATTAATTATTAATATTATTAAAGTATTAGACTAAAAAAATTAAATTAGTGACTAAAAATAATAAATTTTAATTATCTTTAAACATTCTCATATTAATATCTTAAAAACATAAAAAACCTAATATAACCCTCTTTGTTTAAAAATTTAAAATTGAATACGATAAATCAAGAAATTACATTATTATTGGTTAACTAATGAGTTTTATTCCAAAAGATGGTTAGTTATTATAGTTGGTATAAAAAATGTCCGCATATCTTACGAAAAACACATGCTTGATTCCTAGTGTTAATTTGATTATTATATATTTTGATGAGTGACTTATTAATATCTCTTTAAACCTTTGATAGTATATTAAACAACAATCTAATTCACACCTTTATTTTGTAAGTTTAAAAACAAAATCTAATCAAGAATCTTTACCATATAATATTACAAAATTTTGGCCAGTAATTTTTTGTATTTTTAATCATTATTTAATCAGTATAAATATTAAATTAATTTTAATAAATAAATTTTATTAATTTATGTATATAAACTCTAAAAATTATGAGTATAAATTATTGTATTGATTTATATATGCATTCTCTAATAAATAATTAAATATAGATATAAATTATATATTTTTGTATATAAAATTTTTGTAAATATATATAAATTATTATTGGTCAAATTTTGATAAAATATAATAATATTTATTTATCATGTAATATTGTTCATAATATATTAATCGGTTCAAATATCATTAATTAAAAGTTAGAATAAATATTTAATTTAGTTTTTAGCAACTTTTTCTACAAACAATTGAATTTTAGCCCAGAATAACTAACAATTCAAATTTCAATCATGAAAAGTGAGACAAGTTACTCTAACAAGTTATTGATAAAAATAGAATAAAATACTATTTCTAATAATAAAAGATTTAAGTGTTGATTATTCATAAAAAATTAGATTAGTTCGACAAAATAAGTAGTTTATTAGATAATTTTTTCGAATGTCTTAGCAATTATATCAAACTTATCTAATCTTAAATGAATATGAAATTAGTTTACATCTTTATTTTATTGAAACTATTTCTAATAAATTTAAGCTGGTTGCAGGGGTGGAGCCTCTCATGGTTTAAGGTCCCCTAAACTTCAATTTTTCTTTTATAAAACTGTCTGTAAATTTTGATTTAGTTTTTCTTAAAATTTTTATTTTAATCTCGTTATATTTAAAAATTAAATTTCGGTCCTTTCCCAAATTTTATATTAATTCCACCCCTAATTAATTGAGTAGTTATTCGTTCGTTTAAGTAGGTGTCGAAAATTTAAATCCTATCTTATACATACAGTAACCTATTAATTAATAAAAATTTTTAAATAAAATTTAAATTTGCGGCAGATTATTCGTCGATTTGCTAGATACATGCGAAAAAAATTATCTCAACTCAATTTTTTTGTCATAAAAGATGATAGCAAATTGGTGGTAAAAATATATGTACCACTACAACTTTATAATTCATATCTCACATCATATCATATTGAAAAGTTTTCATGTATATCGGTATATTGGTATTTTAGTAATTTTTAATCGTTAATCTTAATTATATATATTATATATATTTTTTATAATTAAAATCAACGGTTAAAAATTACTAAAACACGGGTGAGTTCATTTGAAAATTTTGCTATCATATTATAGCTTAGGAAGAGGAGCTTCAAGCTTAGAACTTAATTTGGGAGATTAAGGTTTACTTAGTAGTAGTATTATAAAATAGCAATGGCGGTGGTTAATCATGAATGAGCACTCTTTTTAATGCACAAAGAGTGAGTGGGTATAACTTCAGGGTCTTTACAAATTACAATCACTATTTTTCCTTTTTTTTTCTCTTCCTTTCTTTCTTTCTCTCCTTCAGAAAAAAAATAAAAAAATTCAATTTCACACATTAACACATTGGTTTGTTAGCTGCAACATTTACTTCTGTTTGGTTTTACCCTTTCTCTCTCTTACCCTCCTTTTTTCCTCTCTCTCTCTCTCTCTCTAAAAATCACAGCTTTTTTATTGTATGTGTTGCTGCCATAGACAGTGAATGAATGGCAGGGGTTTGTTAACAAGAAAGTAGGAGCAAGTGATTTTTCACAACGAAATCCAAAAGGGTCCCAAAATTTCAATAAAAGTTTCAATTTTTTTAAGTGGGAAAAAAAGAAAAAGAAATTAAAGAAGGAATTGAATGAATGGAAGGCACAGGGTGCCAAAAGTAGTACAGAATCAGAAATGGGGTATCTTTCTCTTCCTACTTTTGGTTTTTGGAGTGTTCTTTTTTTTTGAGTTATAAATTTTGCTTCATTTATCTCATTACTCTCTCTTTCTTTCCCCCTTTCCCTGCAGGTTTTGGTTCTGCAGGGTTCTGACTAGGGTTTGAATGAAGGTACTTATTATTAATACTGAAATCAATGTCCTTTGCATAATTGAGATTGACTGCATATATATCTGTTGAGATTCTTTTCAGCTTTCTTTGTTTCTGTTGAAATTATTACTATCAATCTGAATTTCATTTTAGATTCTAGTTTAATTTAATTTGACTTGAGTTTTTCTTTTTATTTTTTTTTCTTTTTTTGAAAGAGACTTTATTGCCCTCTTGTCCCTCTCTACTCCTTGTAGAAGGGTCCTTCATTTATGACAATTTGGTGTACCTTCAAAGTTTCAGTGATTGGCTTTGGAAATGGTAGCTGCCAAACTCGTGTGAGTTCAAAGTACATCTTTGGGGAACTTCACTTGGGGTGTTAAAAGTCTTTTCAATTTTTGGTGTTTATGAACTCGTTTGATTTAAGTGAAGTTGCTATCTTTTTTATATGTATATATCTCTATCTCTTTGTTTTGTTCTTGTTATTGTGGATGGTGTTCAATTTCTAGAGTAAAAGAGTTAGTTTCATCTTTGAACTGTTGAAGTTTTATCATTGTGATCATTGTTTTGTTAACTTTGGTTGAAGAGGAAATTTCATGAATTAGTTTAATTTCCTTGAATTTTTAACTTACTATTCAATTTTTAACTTCTGTTTCTTCTTTCTGCTTTCTGTTTGTTTGATTGCTTCTAGAAGCCATTGAAAAGAATCTGCTAGTGGTTTTTCGTTGGTAGTGCTTTGGTTAAGGATTATGGGAGACAGGGAGAATTTCGAGGTAGATAGAGACCGGGATCGCGTGAATTATTCGACTAGTATGGCTTCGGATTGGAGGTTTGGTGTTGGGAACTTTGCAAATTCAATGGTGGATTCGTATGTTACAAATTTTTGGGACCACCCCAATTCCCAGAACCTGGGATTTTGTGACATTAATGGGGGCTCTTCGAACATGAACGTGATTGGAAAAGATGGATTCGGCTACGGTAGAGGCAGTCATGATCATAGGACACTAGAAATGGGTTGGAGCCATGCTAGTTCTGTGTTGAAGGGTGATAACAATGCTTTCTTGCCAAATGGACCAGCAATGCTTCCACAGAGTTTATCTCAGTTTCCGAGTGATTCTGGATTCATCGAGAGGGCTGCGAGACTCTCGTGCTTTGGCGCGGGGAATTCCGTGGACATGGTGAACTCATTTGGGATTCCTCAATCCATGAACCTTTATGCTAGGATTGGGGGAACAATGCAGGGAACAGGGGATGCTCTTTTAGGACATGGATTAAGATCGGCAGCACTCGGAGGACAATCTCATAAAAGTGATCCGAATGTAGTTGAAGATGCGAAAGATGATAAAGAAATGACTCTCCAGGATGATAAAAGAAGTGAAAATCTTCCAGTGTCTCATGATGAAGGGAAACAAGCTCTTGGTGGTTCTCCTAATGAATCAGATAGAGCCGAATCGAGTGGCCGAGATGATTCCCCAATGTTGGAGTGTACAAGTGGGGAGCCTTCAAATAAGGGACTAAGCTCAAAGAAAAGGAAAAGAATTGGACTGGTATGGTTTTTGAGCTCTATTTATCAAATTCGCATGCATATTCATGTATGTGACTCTGTTGTTTCTTGTGTTGCAGGATGCCGATAAAGATAAAGTCGATGGAAGTCCTGAACAACCTGGTGCAGCCGTGAAGGAGAATTCCGGGAGTCGACAGCAAAAGGGGGAGCAACAACCGACTCCATCAACCAAGGGGTCCGGGAAGAATGCCAAGCAGGGTTCTCAAGCATCTGATTCACCTAAGGAGGAGTACATACATGTTAGGGCTCGCCGGGGTCAAGCAACAAATAGCCACAGCCTTGCAGAAAGAGTAAGACATATTAAGATACCATCTATGTCTATGGTGGGAAAAAATAATTATTTCGATTAAGAATTTTAAAGTACGATGAATCGATGATTATGATTCTAACTCTAGGTAAGGAGGGAAAAGATCAGCGAGCGTATGAAGTTTCTTCAAGACCTTGTACCTGGATGCAGCAAGGTAGCTCTAAAATTTGAGACTGGAAGATTTTTCTAGCTAAAGCCTTGTTAGGACTTAGCGTGTAGCTTTCTTTAAACTTCATTTTCAATATGTTTGTAGGTCACGGGAAAGGCAGTGATGCTAGACGAAATTATAAACTATGTACAGTCTCTTCAAAGACAGGTTGAGGTATGGATGAAAATTGAAAACGTATCTTCTCTCCCTATATTTTTAACTGTTATTGTTGAACCATGGAACTGAAATTCCTGTTGTTTTTGGACTCTTTGTTAGCCTGATTTCGGCATATAATTCTTTTACTAGCATCTTATACAATTAAAGTATTCTTTCTTCCTTCTCTGTTTTGCATTTATTCGAGCTAAAGTTGACACTCCCTTTCATCCTCTCGGCAGTTTTTGTCAATGAAACTTGCCACGGTAAATCCGCGGATGGATTTTAATATTGAGGGATTGCTTGCCAAAGAAGTAAGTCTCTAAGTTATTTGCATTTTGGTGAGTTTAAAACATACACATGGCAGTATACACATCACTGATCTCAAATTCTCAATACAACCTGAACTTTTCATCAGATTCTTCAGCAACGGGCCGGTACTTCTTCCGCGCATGGGTTTCCTCCAGAATTGTCCATGGCTTTTCCGCCATTACATCCATCTCGACCAGGACTTGTTCATTCGACTCTTCCTAGCATGGCAAATTCATCGGATATACTTCGGCGGACGCTTCAACCAAATTTGGCGCACTTGAACGGAGGATTCAAGGACCCAAATCAGGTACTCAAGTCCACTACAGGCAATGTTATTTTGACAACATATCATTTAAGGACCCAAATTGTGAAATAACTTTGCATTTTGTTGATTTTTCTGATTGTTTTGCAATCTCTATTATGTTCTCTATGAATTGCAATAGCTTCCTGAAGTCTGGGACGACGAGCTTCACAACGTTGTACAGATGACATTTCCGACATCTGCCCCTCCGAGTTGCCAAGACCTGGATGGTAAGCTATAAGCTTTTTCGCCTACGAATGAACCTTTCCAAGTTGCACATAACTGTTGCCAATGAGAACAAGCTAAGAAAAATCACGACGTTTCATGTTGATTCAGGTTCTGCGCCTTCGGGTCAAACAAAAACCGAACCTTGATGTTCAAGTCTTCGTGCCATGCATCCTCGTACATTAGCCAATTCGGCGCACCATGGAGCAGACGGATCTAAGTTACCGAAACAGAATGCCGGATACTCGAATATGTATCAAATTTAACCCGCAACACACCTTCTAGATGAAGGCTTTAAAGGGCAGAGTTGCATACAAGAAGGAACTGACTCTAGATTATTACATAAAAGGAAATTAGAGGAGTATTCAAGGATGTTCCTTTGTGTTTCTTTTTTTACATTTCAAGCATGAAAATAGATATCCTGAATGTAGTTTGGAAGTGGAATCTGCTTGATGAAGTAGAGTTTGTTCATTGAATGTATAATATGTATTTAAGCAGAATGCAAAGATGGGATCTCACCACTCTTAATGTTTCTTGTGGCTTTGCACCAAGTTTGATCAACAGAATGAGCAAAAGCAAAAGCCCTTTTTTATCCTTTTTAATTGGTGTAACAAGCTCCTGGTTTTTTCAGTTGATGCTTATTTGCTACTTGCACATATTATAAAGTAATGTTTGCTACATTCTCCAAAAATCAGCTGTGTTTCATTGTTGCAATGTGAGTAGTATCATTGAATTCCATATGGTGTGGCAAAATGTATACTACTACAGTACTTCTATTACTACTACTACTACTGCAACAACAAAAAAGTTTTATCCCATTAGGTATGGTCGATTACATGGATCAAATGATGGAATTATCAAATGAGGGAATTGTGTACTATCATGTATTATATTTACAGTGAGACTGTCAAAACGTAGATTTCTTTTGATTATTTCATGTATGATCTTTTTAGGTCTTTATTTATCACTTGCCACTTGTCTACGTTTTATAATCTATTCTATCCACTTTTTTTAATCCGGTGTTCTGCTAATCCTCTTCTCACATATCTAAATTATATAAGACAAAATTCTATCATCATTTTCACATAAAATGTATATAATAGTGTAATATTGGTTTAGTTATTCTGTTATTCTTTATAATTATATTTAAGAGAAATACTAGAAGGTCATTAGAATTTGTTGTTTTTAACCATCAATTAACTATCAATATCTAAAAGTGAGGTAAAGTACGTTGTTTGATTACTAAACTAAAGGAATTGAGTTGATAGCTAAAAGTAACGACTAAAAATAATAAATTCTGATGGCTCTCTAACATTTCTATTTATCAATATTTAATTAAATTTTTATAGTTTAAAATTGTAATTGAGATTAGACAAAATTTTAATTAAGTTTTTTCAAACTAACTTTTTGTTAGAAATTTAAAATATTTTAGAAGTATTTTTTTTTTTTTTTTGTGTTGATGTATGATAAATTATAGAATATTTTGGAAAGAAATATTTTTTACTATTGTGTGATTTTTTTCTTTTTTTTTAAAGATTAATTAGTAAAGTTTTAATTATAATTTTTTGTTTAGTATAATGATGTATTTATAAATTTTTAATTATAAATATCTAATTCAAAATTTGATAAAATTATAAAAGATTAATAGAATAATTAAATTCATAATATTAATATGCATATATATTGTAATGTAATAAACTTGTGAGAGTGAAAAATGTATTTTAATAAATGTTTGACAAAAATGTCAAAATATGTATTAAAATAAAATAATATCGAATTATAACAAAATACATTAGTTGAAAATTGAAATAAAATAAAATTATATGAAGATAGTATAGTTTAATTTTATTTAATTTCTATAAAACCTTTGCTTTCTCGGTTCAGTTTAGCACGCACCATTTTTTCGCGCCACAAAACACTTAAAAAAAAAAATGCCACCCTCTTCTTCCAACTACTACTGTTCTTTGCTCAAAGTTTGCTGCGAAATCCGCAATATTAACCAACTCAAGAAGCTCCATTGCCTCATAATCAAGGCTTTCATAGACCCAGAAACATTCTTATTGAATAACATCATCAGCTCTTATGCAAAACTCGGCAGAATCAGATATGCACGTACGGTGTTCGACAAAATGCCCCAACCGAATGTATACTCGTGGAACAGCATTCTTTCTGCGTATTCAAAACTGGGTCAGGTTTCTGAGATGGAAAACTTGTTTGTTGCCATGCCAACCCGTGATGTGGTGTCTTGGAATTCCCTTATTTCGGGGTATGCTGGTTGTGGTTCCCTTGACCAATCAGTGAAGGCCTATAACTTGATGTTGAATGATGGGCTGTACCATCTGAATAGGATCACGCTCTCGACGATGCTTATTCTTGCATCTGATCAGGGGTGTGTCTATTTGGGACAGCAGATTCATGGGCATGTGGTGAAATTCGGTTTTGGGTGTTATGTTTTTGTTGGGAGTCCTTTAGTGAATATGTACTTGAGGATGGGAATGGTATCTTCTGCAAGGCAAGCTTTTGAAGAAGTGTCGGAGAAGAATGTGGTTTTGTATAATACTTTGTTGACGGGGCTTATGCGATGTGGTAGGATTGAAGATTCGAGGCGTTTGTTTTATGATATGCGAGAGAGGGATTCGATTTCTTGGACAACAATGATCACAGGGTCTGCTCAGAATGGGTTGCACGAAGAAGCTATTGATTTTTTCAGAGAGATGAGATTGGAAAATCTAGAGATCGATCAGTACACATTTGGAAGTGAGTTAACTGCATGTGGTGGTCTTATGGCTTTGCAAGAAGGCAAGCAGGTTCATGCTTACATAATTAGGACTGATTATAAGGATAATATATTTGTCGGCAGCGCTCTTGTTGACATGTATTGCAAATGCAAGAGTATAAAATCAGCAGAAACGGTTTTCAAGAGGATGTCCTGCAAGAATGTTATCTCTTGGACCGCAATGTTGGTGGGATATGGACAGAATGGTTATAGTGAAGAAGCTGTTAAAGTCTTTTGTGATATGCAAAACTTTGGGATCGAGCCAGATGATTTTACCCTTGGGAGTGTAATTAGCTCATGCGCAAACCTTGCAAGCTTAGAAGAGGGTGCCCAATTTCATGGGAGGGCTCTGGTTTCTGGCCTGATTTCTTTTCTTACTGTTTCCAATGCACTAGTTACATTATATGGGAAGTGTGGGAGCCTTGAAGACTCTCATCGACTTTTTAATGAAATGACCTTCAGAGATGAAGTCTCTTGGACAGCACTTGTTTCTGGATATGCACAGTTTGGTAAAGCCGATGAAACAATCAGGTTATTCGAAACAATGTTAGCACATGGTTTGAAACCCGACAAGGTTACTTTCATTGGGGTTCTTGCAGCTTGCAGTAGGGCAGGACTAGTAGAGAACGGAAAACAGATATTTGAATCGATGATTAAGGAACATGGGATTACGCCAATTCAAGATCATTACACCTGCATGATTGACCTTTTTAGTCGAGCTGGTAGATTAGATGAAGCAAGGAATTTTATAAATAGGATGCCTTTCGGTCCTGATGGAATTGGTTGGTCAACCTTATTAAGTTCATGTAGATTCCATGGAAACATGGAAATTGGCAAGTGGGCTGCTGAGTCTCTCTTGGAATTAGAACCACATAACACTGCATGCTACATCTTACTTTCCAGCATCTATGCAGCCAAAGGGGAATGGGAAGAAGTTGCCAAATTAAGAAAAGGGATGAGAGATAAGGGACTGCGAAAGGAACCAGGATGTAGCTGGATCAAATATAAGAACCAAGTATACATTTTCTCTGCGGATGATCAGTCAAATCCATTTTTGGATCGGATATATTCTGAGCTTGAAAAGCTGCATGACAAAATGATACAAGAAGGATATGTGCCTGATATGAATTCTGTTCTGCATGATGTTGGGGATTCAGAGAAATTAAGAATGCTTAATCATCATAGTGAAAAGCTTGCTATTGCCTTTGGATTGATATTTATTCCTCCTGGTCTCCCCATAAGAGTAGTTAAAAATCTGAGGGTTTGTGGGGATTGCCACAATGCCACTAAGTATATATCTAAGATCACCCAGAGGGAAATTCTAGTGAGAGATGCTGCCCGGTTCCACTTGTTTAAAGGTGGAACGTGTTCTTGTGGAGACTTTTGGTGAAGTCCACTTGTGTAAAGCAATTTATCAGAATTTCAAAATGTGATGAACGAAACACGAGATCTGGCATAACTGAGACTTATGAGATCACTTTCTTCAAAGAGTATGGGTGAATGCATTTGTTTTGGCTATCCTATAATTCTTTAAAAACTTGAACTAAATGACAGATTGTGGTCCTCACTTGGCATATGACTCAACATTGTTGGTTGTCTTAATTTGAAGGGGGGGGGGGGGGGGGGGGGGAGAACGGAAGAGACTTGATATGACCATGATTTGAAGTTACAGCACAAGGAAGGATAACTATGTAGTCTACGCACATTCTTATTACCGTACAATATCATTAAAAGATGCTGATCAAGTCAGAAGCTAGGGTACAATCTGGGCATGGAATGGCATGTTGGCGGAGCGGCTTTTTAGTGGCAAGGCTACGCCATCAACGAGGCCACTTGGATAGATACTGCTGATCTTAGAGGTCAATTTCTCATTTCAATCTTATAGATATGTTATTGCTGAGGCAGGTGACAGTGTTAATGATTGCACTGGCCTGTTCAAGGAAGGCCCGTGTTTAAGCCAGAAAACACTCACTTCTCCAAAATGCACATCTGATTTTTTCCCTCCCATTTGAAGAGCTTATGATGCCATGATCATAGGGCAATATATGAGTTCTTTATTTTTTTTTATACTAATTTATCAGTTTTCCAACTTAGTGGAAGAAAGTTTTATTATTATAGACTAACTAATGTTACTTTACTTAATTTCTTTGTTTGCGAGCATACCAAATAAATAAATAAATTGCATTATCTGTAAGCGCAACAGTTTTTTCTTGTTACAGTTGATAAACACAAATCAGATAAGATGTTGTATTTTGGTTCTTTTCTTAGTGTTTTCTGTTTTCCTTCATTTAAAATGAGCAACTCTGTTCAAACAGTCTGAAATATATGTTAGAACTGGGATCAGGATGCTAAAGAAATGTGTATTAGTGCTGAATATGAAACTGCAAAGGGTGATACATGAGAGATCTCCTGATCTACTAGACTTCATTGACTAATTTCTCAGCTTCCTCTTTCTACATCTCTAACACTCTTTATAACCCTTTTCTAACACTACGAAGTTCCACAACTTCATCCTGGTTCCTAAGATGATATCACATCAATTTCTATAAGTACATACTTTTCAGCAGGCAGAAGATAGAAAGGTAAAAAAGTAATGTATCTGATTTGCATAATTTATATTGGAAGTCAAAGTAGAGTTGCTCAATTCAGGCTACTTGAGCTGCTTCAGACTTCTAGAGTGCAAAGATCATTGTACTGGCTGTAGTCGAGATGGAATTATCGCAAGAAACTGAATTCTAGTGAACTAGTGAATGCATTTGTTTCATGGCTGGTTAAACTCCCTCTAACCTTGCTGTTGGTTCTGCATCAGGTTCAGAAAATATAGTAAAATCCGAAAGAAAACTATTATTAGCGACCAACAATCATATTGAAAAGGAGGAAACAATGATTAATTACCTGCATCTGAGTGCAGATCTCAATGACTTCAGCCAGGGGTGCCCAATCACCAAAGTTCCTCTCAATAAATTGGTAAGCGATTCCACCCTTTCCACTCCCTACTATGAATAGTCCACCCTTTATTTCGCCTTCGCCTTTGAAGTTCTGCTGAATTCCCATATTCTTGGCTCGCTTGTAATTGGAAATTGCTCGAGGATTCAACAGAAATCCCGTTAGGAACTTTTCCTTGAGCAGATTGCCCCCTCCAAGAGCTTTGAAGAAATCCCTTCCCCGATCGAAAAGTACAACACCTCCCCAGTATCTAGGCCAGAAATCTTTGACCTGCACCACAGCAGTAATAGGTGAGTTTAAGTTGATTGATAGAAGAAATGGTGATAGTTGAAGTCTGTTAATACCTCTGCCTCTATGTGCTCATGAAGAACAGCAAATAGTTGAACCCCAAGTGCATCAAATATTGGTTTCTGGGAGAAAAGTTTGTGTGCTTCTGCTCTACACATGATGCACCTGTTTCCCATGTTTAAGGAACACTATGAAGCTAATTTCAATTTTACATGATGTATAGAAATGCACAATTTACAAGTGTAGGTTGTTAGATATGAAAAACTACATAGATTTCACTTAACAACTTAAGTTTTATAAGACAACAGAACATGAGAGGTTTTGTTGTATATAATAATCATTGATTTCCCTATAGATTTTTTTTTTTTTGAAAGAGATGGTTTATCACATTAGGATTTAGACCTAAACAGAAACATATTTATAAGTATTGAGCGTAGGTTAGAACTCTTCACATGGCTTTAAATTATATTTTGTCCTACTTTAGACATGATACATAATAGGGATTACTAGCATCATTTGATCCATGTAGCCGACCTCACCTAGTGAGATAAAGCTTTGTTGTTGTTGTTTTAATTTTGCTTTATTTGCATGTCTCATGTTTGTGTATCCTAAACATCTTGTCTGAAGTCCTTCATGTGAATGTATTGTACAAGCATATGATTATGCAAATAGGTTGTTTGCAATGAATGGAAAACTGTGAGAATTTACCCTGGCCGTCGTAGACATAGGAAAACAGCTGGTTTATGTCGCCATAGTTCTGAAGCCTTCATTGGAGGAGTCTTGGTTTTCACCAATGGTTCCATGCCAATCTTATACTCCGGTGTTAGCTTTTGAACTGATATATTTTCAATAGCAGAATATGGAGCAACTTGGTCAACGGCTGGAGGAGGTTTCACGCAGCCACATGCTCTAGGATCAGCTGGCTCACTAGCCACAATCCCTTTGAAGACATATCCTTCTTTAATCTTAGGTTCAGCCAGTGAGTATTCATTTGATCTCATCATGCTATTGGAGCCATTAGATAAAAGGCGCTTTGGGATCCTATCTTCTTTGTAGCTCATGCTGGTTCTTCTAGCAGAGAGTGCTTGTAATCCGTGGGGGTCACTGAATCTGGTTCTGTTGATGAAGCGGGCGATATGACCCCTCTTCATGTCAAACTGAGCAGAAAGATCTATAGTGCTTAAATTGAGAAGCTCCGGCAAACTTCTCCCGCAGGCCTCTATCTTATCTGCATATTGCATCAATCCGCAATCATGCAGGTATGTCCTGATTCCAAGTGCCTCCTACAACATAAGAAAATGAAAAGTTGTTTGTTTAAATTAAATTTACTGAAGTTCAAATAGTGGTAGCAGAGTTTAATGCAGGTTTCAGAGGAGTTTAATGGCTAATACCTTTTGTTTTTGTGTCATGTTCATTGAATCCATATCCTCTGAATTCATAACCTTGAGGGTTGGCACATCTTCCCAACCTTCTTCCAACAAATTAGGAAGCAGTTCCTTCAAAACTCCATTTCCTATGAATTCCTCTACTGAAAATGAAGCCATTCTTTATTCACTCTGATCTGAATGAGTGTCTTCTTTGTGTGAATGTGCTTAGAAGTTAAATGCACACTAACCTTGCTTGGTCCACAACATCATGTATACACATCATGAATGATGTTTAAGGTGTACCAAGCTATCTCATCCCTTTCTATATAAGGCCAATTTACAAATTAATAATTATAGCAAATATTCGTCGAGACGGCAAATCAACTGCTTTCTATTTTTAGATGTCTGTTATTTACTACAGTATATAGATCAACAGCTATAGGAATTAAACTAATCTAGTTTGAGGAACTATGTTGTGCTTCTTCAATCACTCAACTTTCTTTGTGTTGTTCTTTACACAAGGAAAACAAGTCTCTAACCATACATGGAACAAGTAATTACGTAATTTCACATCAGTTAAAATAACTCCTTTTTATATTGATTCCATAAATGATCATGCAAAAGAACAAATGTGAGTGGACGATTTTACACCTGTATCAAAATTAAATACTTCCTTTAAGAATTTAATTTAGGAAAAGGGAATGAGATTTAAGTTTTTGTTTAACAGGCCAAGTTGTGAGTTGCTTGATTCCTTTGCCGGCCAAAAGATTCTCTTTCTTTTGCCGGCCAAAACTGCATTTTTAAGTATATAACGAAAAAAAAGAGGCATGTTTCCAAAACCTAGGATAGTTGAGATTTAATTAGATTGTTTAAGGATCTAGTCAAGAGTTCGAATTCTAGTAGTGTATATGAAAGATGTTTTTGGCAATTTGGCCAGCATCAATGTTCTTTTGGAAAGTCTTTGGTGTAAAAGAATTTAGCTATCGCTGTCCCCTATCCATAGTAAATACTGTAAAACAAAAAAATAGTGCCAGTTTTAGAGAAATAGTTGGGTTATTTTTGTTTGATATGAGAAGCATGTGTGTGTTGTGCATTATTGTGGAAAATGTGAGTGCTAGACATGGATGTGGGAATAACTTTTTCTGAAATAGGGATGAAGAAATCGGACCATCTGATTTCTTTATAAAAAAAAATTAAACTTATTAATCGGACAGTCCGATTAGTGTGGAAGAGGAAATTTAAATTTTGGTGAAGGTAATCGGACTTCCGATTTGTATTTACAAAATTAAAAAAATTTGGAGCCTTCGATTTGTGTACTCCAAATCCTTTTAATTTTTTAAACACAAATCGGAGGGTCCGATTTGTGTACTCAAAAATCGGACGGTCTGAATACTCCATATCTGTGTCCTACACCATTCCTCCTTCCACATTTAAATTAAAAAGTGTTTGATTTTACCCACCTAATACCACATTATTGTTGTTCACCCCCTCTCCCAATATGTGTGATAATCACCCTTCTTGCTACAATATAATAATTAATTTGTGTGGAACTTTTTCGGTTCGATTTCTACCATTTAAAAAAAATTGTAACATTTTAAAATTGTACCGTCGGATTTCTATATTCTAACAACTGAAAAAATTATTATGTGGTGAAATTGCATGTCTGTTTTCTAATTTTGAAAGAAACAAAAAAATTAAAATAACTGAAATCGTACTGTCTATTTTTTATATTCTAAATTTTAAAAAATAATTACAAAATGTATTTTTCAATTTAGCAAAAAAAATTTATATCTGTATAAAACACAAAAAATACTAATTCTTTGGTAATTCACAAATTACAGTTAGTCTCCAATCTATAAAAAATTGCAAAAGTTTTGGAAGTGTGAAGCAAAGTTCTCAAATTTTAACTCATATTATTTTGATTATGATTTCTTTCTAGAATATTCAAGTCTTACATGTCACATGCTTATACATAAAAAAAAGAATTGGAATACACTGTTTTTGATCATTCACAATAAGTAATTTCTTTCACTAAATATTAAATAATAAAAACTTTAAAATTAGGGTAAAGTATACTTTTTGTCCCTGAAGTTTATTAATAGTTTCAAAATTACCCCTAAGTTTCAATTTGTTTCAATTTTATCCCAAAAGTTTTCGATTTGCATCAATTTTATCCTTTAAGTTGACGCCGTTTAAATTACTCACAAACATTAGTGATATGGCAAAGTATAGTGTGTGATGTGGCAAGAAATGTGAAACCCCCAAAATACCCATGGCTGAGTTATACCAAGTAAACCAATTGGCATCCTTTTTCAAACATAACCCGTTTGTCTTCCCTTTGCCAGTAAGGAACATCGCCAGAGAAACAGAGTCACAGGAGGAAGGTTGGTGGGTGGTTAGACGTCGCACCGTCAACTACAGTCCGCCACAGCGACGTGCAGGACAGCGCATGTTGTGACGCCGTCGAGACTGAGGGAGGAGTCTGGGATAGCATTCAGTCATCAACCATTCAAACGTGGATAGCGCCATTCTGATTAAGGTTTCTGACGAGGTAGGCCACCATTCTAGTCAATTTTGCTACTGCATGTCTGAACAGTTAGGATTTAGGGTTTTTTTTTAATCACTGTTGATTGCTGTTAGGATTCTATTGCATTGAGGGATTGAGGGATTTCTGTTCTGTTTTAGTGAAAAATATAACTTTGAGGTGGTCTATATTTTTTAATGATTAGTTACTCTGTTCTTTGGTCTGAACATCTTTTTATAACGGCAGGATGGATGATTTCAGTGTTAGAGTTCATCACAGGGGTAGGTTTTGTAGTGATAAGGGAAAAAATGAGTATATTGATGGTGAGGTGACAACGGTTGATTGGTGTGACAGAGATAGATGGAGTGTTATAGAAGCTTATGATGTGGTTGGAAAACTTGGGTACATTGCTGAAAACATTGGGGTACTGTGGTATAAAGATACTAAATTAGGATTAGAAGGGTTGAAGTTGTTGAAAGGTGATGAAGAAGCAATGGAAATGGCAAATATAGGAGTTGAAAAAAAGGTAGTTGATTTGTATGTGGTGCATAAGGCTTCAATCCCTGATGATTTTTGTTACGACATTGGTTATTTAGATGTTGGGGGTGGCAGCAAAGTTGTTGAGGAGGAGTGTGTGGATGCTGATAGTGGGCCAAGTGATATTAGACAGGCCCAAAATATTCAAGCAGAAGCCCAAGGTGGAGGGGTGGATATGGAGGCCTAAATGCAGGGATTAGTTGATGCCCATTTATCTACTGAAGAAGTGCTACAGAATATTGGTGATGGGGACAATAGTGAAGAAGAGGATGACACTGATGACCCAGATTATGAGGCTGATTCTGATATGCATTTTAGTGATAGTGAAGATGATTATTGTGGTGATGATGGTTTATTTGATGTTGATATAACTCTTGGGGAGATGCACCAAGATATAAGAAAGTCTAAGAAAAGTAAGAGTGCTGTCGAGAAGTTAAAGAAAACTCAAAAGGTGGCTGCTGGGAAGAGAAAGAGCTCTCGTTTAAGCGATGATGAAGGATTGAACAGTGATGAATTAGAGGAGGTATCGAGTGAGGATGATGAAGCCAGCAAGAAGAAATTTCCCGTTCACAAGGAGTTGAAGGATATGAGTAAGTATAAGTGGGAGGCTGGAACTCTCTATGCAACAAGAGAGGAGTTCAAGGAAGCTGTGACATCATATGCTGTTCATACTGGGAGAAACATAAAATTTCCAGTGGTGGACAATGTCCGGGTGAGGGCTAAGTGTGGAGATGGTTGTGAATGGTTTGCATATGCGGTGAAGATGACCAATGAAGATAGTTGGCAGCTAAGAACAGTTAATGATCATCATTCTTGTAACACTGTATTTGACATAAAAGTGATGAAGTCGAAGTGGCTGGCGAAGGTCTTCAGGAGAAAAGTAGAAGAGAATCCGAAGTTGAAGCTGGGCACCATACAAAGTAGGACTCTTAGGAAGTGGAATGTGCAGATTTCAAGAGCAAAGGCATTTCGGGCCAAGCAGATTGCACTGGTTGACATTAATGGAACTTTTAGGGAGCAGTATAGAAGACTTTACGACTATTGCCATGAGTTGCTGCGCACCAATCCTGGTTCATCTGTGAAGCTGCATGTTCAATTACCTCCAGCAGCCCAAACTGAGCACCCCGATACAACAGTCGACTTAAGTCCACGATTTCATAGGATTTATATTTGCTTAAAGGCTTGCAAGGAGAGTTTCATGAAGTGTAGGCCTATGATAGGGCTTGATGGTTGCTTTTTGAAGACACCATATGGAAGATGGCTATTGGTTGCTTTGGGGTGGGATCCGAATGACCAGATGCTACCTATAGCATATGCGGTCGTGGAGGCTGAGACAAAAGATTCATGGACGTGGTTCCTCTCAAACCTAATTGATGATATAGGAGCGGATAAATTATTACGTAGCACGTTCATGTCTGACCAACAAAAGGTAATTTACTAACCTGTATTTTAGTGTAATTAAGATTTTGCACTATATTTTTATGTCTAGTTATAATTAGTTAATGTTAATGTTCTTGTAATGTTCTTTTATAATTAGCACGTTCATGGCTTCTGCACTATATGTTATTGTTCTTATAATTAGCTAGTCATGTGGCTTATGCACTATATGTAATGTTCTTTTATAATTAGTTAGTAATTGCTGTACCTATATGTTAATGTTCTTGTAATTGACTTTTATAATTAGTTATAAATTGCTGTGAATTAGCTAGTCATGTGGCTTCTGCACTATATGTTAATGTAATTGTAATGTTCTTTTATAATTAGTTAGTAATTGTTGTACCTATATGTTAATGTTCTTGTAATTGACTTTTATAATTAGTTATAAATTGCTGTGAATTAGCTAGTCATGTGGCTTCTGCACTATATGTTAATGTAATTGTAATGTTCTTTTATAATTAGTTAGTAATTGCTGTACCTATATGTTAATGTTCTTGTAATTGACTTTTATAATTAGTTATAAATTGCTGTGAATTAGCTAGTCATGTGGCTTCTGCACTATATGTTAATGTAATTGTAATGTTCTTTTATAATTAGTTAGTAATTGCTGTACCTATATGTTAATGTTCTTGTAATTGACTTTTATAATTAGTTATAAATTGCTGTGAATTAGCTAGTCATGTGGCTTCTGCACTTTATGTTAATGTAATTGTAATGTTCTTTTATAATTAGTTATAAATTGCTGTACCTATATGTTAATGTTCTTGTAATGTTCTTTTATAATTAGTTATAAATTGCTGTGAATTAGTTAGTCATGTGGCTTCTGCACTATATCTTGCTGTTCTTGTAATGTTCAACATATAATTAGTTATATGTTGCTGTTATAAATTGCTGTGAATTAGCTAGTCATGTGGAGAGCTGCTACAACATCACCAGTCCAGCATAGCACTGCAAGAAATGCTGGATCTACTGGCTCAGTGCATAAGAGTACCAGGTTGGCCAGTGTTGCAGCAAGGCCTAATACCCAACCAAATGCACACAAAAAATTTCAGCCACCAAGACCAACTAGAATTCTTAGGAGCAACTCTACTTCAACTGCACAGGGACAACCCTCATCACAAGGGAGTCAGACTCAGAGTGCTCTCACAGGGTCTTAGTTGTGTCACATCTTGTGTTTGGTGTTTATTTTGGAAGATTGAAAAATGTTGGCATTTTGTATTATGACTTATGACTTATGACTCCAATTTTTCCTTTATTGCTGAATTATTTTGCTTAGGACTTATGTAATTAAGTTTTTACTTTGGTTATGACTTATGTTAACTAGAGATTATGTTGATTAATAACTTATGTTATTTTGATAATGACTAATGTGATGGATTCCTTCATGCAAATTTATTTTAGTGCACTGCTGAAATTATCCCTCATTACTTGAGTTTGTCTCTGCCACAACAGGTTCTTAATGCCAATTTTAGTGCCAAACTATTTTAATCCTTTCAGGGATATTTTTGAAACATAAATTAAACTTCAAGGACAACTATATTAATAAGTTTTCGAGTTGAGTACAGTTTTGTAACTGATTACAACCAGTCAATCTATTCTTACTTCTGCTAATTTCAGCTGTCCCAAACGCATTAATACCCTAATCTCAAATGGGTTCCATTCTTCACCCACAAATAAACCATTAAAATCACCATAAACCAACCCAACACACCAAAAATAACAGCCACCAACAGTTTGCATTTAGCATAAACTAATTTAGTCTTCAAGGTGGAAATCTTCATCTTCAACCTTGCAACCTCAGCCTCTTCTGTCTCTGCAACTCCATCTGCCCAGGAAAAAAATGTGCACTCCTTCCCAATCTGCAACATAAACAAAAAAAAAAGAACTTGAAGAAACTCATGAAGACATCAAAATAAAAAGCACTCAAAACTAACATCAAAGTATACACAGCCCCAAAATCTCCGGCCGGGATTTTCTGGTGTCTTCGACCATCTCAGTACAGGGGGTTCACCACAGTTGCATATAAGCGTTCGTCGTCTCCGACTGCTTTTTTGTGATGATACCGAGCCTTGGGAAGCCATTCGTTAGGGTTTCTTATTTTTACACACAGTGAAGAAGATGAAGAGGAAGACGTAAATGAAGAAGTTAATTTTAGGGTTTGAGGTTGTGATTTTTAGCCATATCATTTTTGTAATATAAATTTTTAAACAAAAAATTAAAAATTATTTCAAAAAACGTTTTAGAAATGACTCACACACATAGTTGCCACATAGAACTCCTTTATTGCCACGTCACTAACGTCTGTTAGTGATTTCAACGCTGTTAACGTTCAGGGATAAAATTGATGCAAATCGAAAACTTTTGGGATAAAATTGAAACAAATTGAAACTTAGGGGTAATTTTAAAACTTTTAGTAAACTTCAGGGACAAAAAGTATACTTTACCCTTAAAATTATTTGAAAGAAACTTAAAAAATAATGTCTCTTAAAAATAATAATATAAAAAAATGGCTGAATAGGCAGCTACCAACCATTCAAGTATTCAACAACCCTTTCATAAAACCGTATAGGATAAGAATGCAAGCATGGCAAACTGGCAAAGTTTAGCTTCAAGAAGAAAAAGGAACCAGATTGAGATTAATCATTACAATATACCATTTAAAGAAAAAGGAAAAAAAAAAAAGTTTAATATCTTTATTTAATTTTTCTATTGTTATAAGATTTATTAAAATTTAAAAATTTTCCAGCATATGAAATTTTTTATTTTCTTCATTTAACTATCTCTCTCTTTTAAAGAGACAAAATAAGAATATAGAAAAAGAACAAGTTGGATTATAATTCTATTAATCAGTTTAGCTTTTCTCCCAAAACAAAACTTGTCCCTTTCAACTTTTATCAGAAAACGCAAAGTTTTGTTTGTTCATATCCGTTTCAACAACAAAACATATTTTGTTCCCTCTTTGTTACCATCCTGCTATTTTAAAACAAAAATAAATCCTTATTTTTTAATATATTTTTATTTTAAAGACAAAATAAAAAAATCGATAATACTACGTATACATAATAAAAAAATTAGCCACTAATTAGTTACTATGTATAAAAATACATATTTAACATCTCATAAAAAAATTTATTATATTATTATAAATAAATTTAATTATTTATCTATTGCAATTAATTATTTTATTATAATAAATTTAATTAGTCTAATTATTTAATTTAAAAATAGGTAACTCAATATTAGAGGTGTTCGCAGTACGGTTTGATTCGGTTGTACGGGAAAAAGTCATCCGATCTGAACGTTTAATTTATGTGCGGTGCGGTTTAGATTGGATGAACTTTTTTTGAAAATCCGATCCGATCCGATTTCAAGCGGTTTGGATCGGTTTGGATTTGCGGTTTTTTAAATAAAAAAAATTAAATACATATAACAAGTCTTAACATCAAATTTTAAATAATTAACAATGACATAACAAGTCTTAACATATCTTAAAAAGCCAACGATAACATAACAATAGAAATAAAATTATAGGTTAGTTAAAATAAATAAATAAATAAATAATATTTTAAACATAAAATATTTATTAAATAATAATAATACATGAATAATAGAAAAATGTATAACAAATTGAACATGTTATAAATATAATTGTAAATATAATAATAAAATAATAATATTATAGCACATTGTGCTGTTTGGATTGGATTGGATCGGTTATGAAAAGTAGATCCGAAATCCGATCCAATCCAGCGGTTTGCAAAAAATATAATCCAATCAAATCCGAATTAGTGCGGTTTTAATCGGTTTTCAGTTTGAATTGGATTGGATGAGCGGTTTAATTTGAATCGGTTTGGATTGGATTGGTTTTCGGTTTAATATTGATTGAACATATTTTAAAATTTCTGATAGATATTTGAACACGAGACACACGATTGTTTGTTCTAAAACCATAAAAACCATAACATGTGAGGCTATTACATAAATATAGTAGTGACAACTCAGAGAGAGAGAAAGAGAGAGAAAGAGAGAAGCTTCTTCAATCATTCATTGATTATTCATTCATCAATAACCATGACACTGCAAAACAACACCCCAACAAGAACAAAGAAGCAACTCATCATTGATGATGATGATGCTAATGAACATTCTCCATTGCTACCAACAAAGAGAGATCATGATTATGATGATGGTGATGCTGATGGTGCATCCTTTGTTGGGTCAGTGTTCAATTTATCAACAACAATCATTGGTGCTGGAATCATGGCCTTACCAGCAGCAATCAAAGTGCTTGGTCTTCTCCTTGGCATTTCATCAATCATCTTCCTTGCATTCCTCACTGACACCTCTCTTGACATACTCCTAAGGTTCAGCAGAGTTGCCAAAGCTTCATCCTATGCTCATGTCATGGGTTCTGCTTTTGGAAGACTTGGAACAATGGTGCTTCAGATATCTGTTTTCATCAATAATCTTGGGATACTTGTTGTCTATATGATCATAATTGGTATACATTTCAAACTTTGTATTTGTTCTGTTTTCAAAATAAATATCGCTTCAACTAAATTAATATATCAACATGTATTTTATACGAGTAGCCAATTTTTTGTGTACGCATAACATGATTGATAATAGATTTTTCCATTGATGTTATTACTTACTAACTTTTCCTTGTTCTTACTTCTGAATTGTCAATAAACATGAATATCTGTGTTGCAATTGACCAAGACTTGGTTTCTATTTTGTGTTGAATATTGAATATTGTCTTTCTCTAGTTGAAGTGGATGAATTTAGAGTGCCTAGTTTATTTATGATATCCAGAAAAGTAATTATATAGCTTGATTTATATATGAATATATAATATATAGTTGAAGTGACTGGAAATTGATGTTGCTTAGAAATTGCTCTGTTTAGGGTTTTCTAGAAAAGCTGAAGACAACTTTTTTGAATTTTGGTTTGTTTTATAAAATTCATACAAATATGTGAATGTTGGCAAGAAAAGTATGAAACAAACTTACCCTTATTTTTTATTCAATAATTGTTTAGTTTGTTTTTGCTTTGTGATTGATTTCTAGGTGATGTGCTTTCTGGAACATCGTCAAGTGGAATTCACCATTTTGGTGTGCTTGAAGGATGGTTTGGTGAATGCTGGTGGACTGGCCGTTATTTCATTCTTCTTGTTACAACCCTTTTCATATTTGCTCCACTGGCATTTGTTAAGAGAATAGGTAACAACAACAATACTATCAAATCTTTTAGCAATGTTACATAATTTTGGAGCATTTGGCAAAGTTGAGTAATCTTCTTGTATTGGTATGCAGATTCATTGAGGTATTCTTCTGCTTTAGCGGTGGCTCTGGCGA
Source organism: Arachis hypogaea (assembly GCF_003086295.3). NCBI lineage: Eukaryota > Viridiplantae > Streptophyta > Magnoliopsida > Fabales > Fabaceae > Arachis > Arachis hypogaea. The sequence goes on from NC_092046.1 coordinate 1,283,402, forward strand.
TCGTGTTTCTAGTCATAACTGCAGGAATCACACTGTTTAAATTGTTTAACGGCAGTATTGCTAGTCCGCGGTTACTTCCAAATGTTACTGATAGTGCATCTCTATGGAATCTCTTCACAGCAGTTCCAGTTCTTGTGACAGCATTTGTGTGCCATTACAATGGTAAGTCCTACTTTTTCGCTATTGCAAATATAGCAGTGAACAATGTTTTCTGTCTGATACATGTCCTAGTAGGAATTATTTCATGAGCGGTAGAAAAGCAGGGTGGATTTCATGGGTTTCAATGCATAATAAAATGAATTATGACTTACAAATCATGTTCTTTTCTTCTGTTGTTGAGAATATGGTTATTGTATATTAATACTTCCTAGGATTTCTAATATGACATAGTTTTCTTTATGTATGCTTTTTAGTTTACTTGCATAATTGATGTAACTAACAATAATATTAAGCAAGTTTAGGTGTTAGAAGAATTTTTTCACCAAAGTTTCTGTATTCTGCAGTTCATACAATAGACAAGGAGCTAGGAGACTCCTCGTTGATACAACCGGTTGTGCGCGCATCACTCTCTCTGTGTTCCAGCATCTATATTCTTACAGCCTTATTCGGATTCCTCCTATTTGGTGAATCAACTCTGGATGATGTGCTAGCCAACTTTGATACTGATCTTGGCATCCCTTACAGCAGTCTCCTTAACGACGTTGTTCGCATTAGCTATGCTCTCCACCTCATGCTTGTTTTCCCGGTGATCTTCTTCTCGTTGCGCTTCAATTTTGACGATCTTATCTTTCCTTCAGCTAGGCCACTGAATTCAGATCAGTGTAGATTTGTCTCGATCACCAGTGGACTTGTTGCTTTAGTGTACATAGCTGCAAACTTTATACCAAGCATATGGGATGCTTTTCAATTCACTGGAGCCACTGCCACCGTTTGCCTTGGGTTTATTTTCCCATCTGCGATCGCTCTAAGGTGCGATTTCTTAGTCACAGTTCATTACTTTTTGGTAATTTCATCATGCTGATTTTTGTTGAACCCTTTGTAGTGAATCTTTATGTGAATCTTTTTTGTTGAACCCTTTCATCATCCTACTACGACCCTTTGTAGTAGGATGCTAGTGTTGTATATTATGAACTCGATTTCACAGGCGTGAAATGCGAGTGTGTCAAGTTTTTGCTTTCTGTAGAAGTAAGACTAATCCACGGCAGAAGCTAGAGTAAACGAAAGCTTCCCCGGAATTTTTTTTTCCCATGTTAAACAAAGCTATTGGGATTGAAATTGCTATGAACTTTCAAAAAGCTATGTCATAGATGCATTTTCGAAGCTGACATATAATTCTGGTTTTGCAGGGATTCTCATGGCATTGCATCAAAGAAGGACAAGATTTTATCCGTTATAATGATCGCTCTTGCCGTATTCTCGAACATCATAGCGATATACAGTAACGCCAATTCCATGTTCAGGAAGGAAGTTGATGATCTTCATTGACTTATTAAAGTGCCTATAAGTAACCATTAATAGATAGAAGTTCCATACTCTCATTCCAAGCAATTTAAGCAAAACAAACACTTTAATGGAACCAGAGAATGAACTTGTTTTTGGATTGAGTTTGAAAAAGTGAAGTACAAGACTCACTGCAAAGAGTTTTGGTAGAGGAACTGAAAGTAAAAGTGAAAAACTATGTGAACATTTAAACATATTTTACATGTAAGGTTCATAATTTTCAGAGAACTTAAGTGGTGCCTAGCAGATTTAGTTTTGGGGAGAATGGTAATAAACTAATAATCAACTACCAATTTAGTTTGGTACTTGATTC